>NC_065444.1:176189113-176789113 GCF_917563875.1 Diabrotica virgifera virgifera | reverse complement strand
ACATCGACTTAGAGTGGCCACTAACATCATCTTTTAAAAATGTAAATCATATTTCTCGATGTCACCTATTCTACAAGGTTGCTAGTTTCATGTACTAAGCAGAACGTAAGTACAGTTGAGTCCGTGAATCTTTACCGGTGCGTCATCATTTAAAGCATACGAAATAAGTCGATGATAAGTAGGAAATTAAAATTTACTAAACGCAATTGCAAGTGACACTAAGTGATTTGCTGTTGCGTTTATTAAATTTCAATTTCCGACTTATCATCGACTTATTTCGTATGCTTTAAATGATGACGCACGGGTAAAGATTCCCGTACTCAACTGTATATTCCATATTTTTTCTTTAACTAGTCATAATTTTAACGTTTTGTATTCATTCTAACGTGGAAATACTTTGTTCTAGGCACTGAAGATGATCTGATCTAGAATGAAAACGTTTTGCCAATCCTTTTGGATGACTTTTTAATAGTTTTTCAATAAACTTTTTATACCATTATACAAACGAAGTTTTTACTTTTTTTGTATGATTTTTAATTATGAATATACTATATTATGTTTATTTATTTTTGGATATTGTTTTATTCGTGTGACTGCTTTTACATCAAATAAACAATGTTCAACTTTAGTTCAACAAATACACTGCTTATTTACTATAACTTCAATCGCGTCATTAAAATATTCCATGTGAACCAGCATGTTCGTGTAATTCCAACAACATCAAAAGTTGTAATCGTGCTCATAACTTTGTGCAAATATGCATTCCCGGACCACCTGAATCAATTTCTGGATGACTTGTTTCACGACGACAAAAGCAAAGCTGTCACAGCAAAAAAAAAATAGAAAGTTCTATATACAAGGGCGGCTTTTGATCTGGAGATAAATAAATTTCCAAAAATGTTTAATTCACGATCAAAATTTATATTATTTTACCATTAATAGGTGTACATAATTACTATGCTTTGTTTTTAAACCAGAAGGGGTAAACTAAAAAAGAAATATTCACATTCACACCCAAGAAAATTACCAGAAAAATCGCAAAATACATCTTCTTTTTTTGGTTGGACATCATGTGATCTTTGGACGATAATCCATACATATATTATACAAATACGTCCCTAAGAGTTCTAAAAACAATTTTTTTTATATAAAAGCAGACTAAAAGCCTAAAAATGCTACGAATAACGCGGCTGCCCCAATGAAAAACACAGTATCCAACAATTTCTTCATAATTGACTTTTTCACTTTTATGGGTATAACTTAATGTTGTTAATTATATTTTACGTTTAAAATCCCCGTAAATCACTTGGTTTTGAAGATTTTTGAAAAGTAAAACACATTATCTACCGTTAATTTTCTAATTTTAAAATGAAAAACACAGTATCTCTCATATAGAAGTGTAAAAGACAGTATATGCCACATAGTGTGTTTTTCATTTTATTTTTACAACATCTTCAATTAAAAATGTTTTTACAAACACAGGATATGGCAGATACTGTAGGTTATTTTGCTGCCCATAATGCCAGGGATTAAAGATACTTTTTTTTCCAGAAGCTTAGTATGTTTTAACGAAACATTTGTTCCTATCTATAAGGAATCTGGGTTAACTAGCTACTGCGTAGTTTGGCACGAGGGAGTGGCTGGTCGAAAAGCACCCAACATCGTAGATTCCATTTTTACAGTTATAAATAGAGAACGTGATGTTACAAAATTTATTTTTTGGGCAGACAATTTTACTGCCCAAAACAAAAATTGGACAAATTTTTCTTCATTGACTGTGATTTCGGCATTGAATGGGAGAAAAAAGAAGAGCCACTAAAAAAAAACGACGATGTTTTAAAAAAATTTCACTAGTAATATCACTAGAGGTCAAATTATTTCCGGAAATTTTTTTGAGATCATGAATATTTCGAAAATTTCCCGAGTCGCAGACGAGGGAAATTTTCTAAAAATATTCATGATCAAAAAAAAATTTCCGGATATTAATTTGACTTCGCGTGGTATTTGGTAAGAAAATTCCACACCAAATTTACATTTGAAAATCCAAAGCTGCATGAACAGATTAATAGCGCGCCATAGCTTTGTCAGCAATTATTTAGGCTTTCAAATTCGTAATTTCTACTCATTGTAGTTGCATGGGAATACCATTTCAAGATAGAAAATAGTATATTCTTCAATTTTACATAAGTTTTGAGTAACTACAAGTGATAGAAAATGAATCAAAACTAAATTATGTAAACAAATAAAAACCAGTCTGTCAAAAATGTTCTGTTATTGTAAACGTCAAAAAATTTCCACTATAATTCGCTGTTGGGTACCCCACGAGCAAAAAATTTCCGATAAAATACCTCCGTTGCCATGGTAATCTGTCAAAATAACGTATTTTGATTGGTTCAAAATTACAGGTGTGGAATTTTCAGATAAATTCGGTTGTAGAAGTGAATTTTAAAAGAGGATCAAAAACAATATTTTTCAAAACAAACTTTACCGAAGACTACACCGAACTTGACCTTTTGCAAAAAAAATATGAGACTGAGCCCTACTTACCCGAACCACTAACAATTACTAGGGGAATTCCAGAAGAAAAGAAAAAAGCTATTCTTAAGGCTTTTGTTCCTATAATGCCGATAAACCGAAGATATTTTTCGGAAAATATTTCTGTAAATAATGATTCATTAGATTTAATGACGTCTTTTGAAGAAGATTAACTACTAAGAACGATATATGATTTTTCTTTGAAAATAAAAGTTTTTCTAAATATATTCTGTGGTTTTGTACTATTTTCTTTAAATATGACTTTAACCTCCGGTAAAATGTAAAACACGTTATCTGCTTTAAATTTGGTTAAACTACAAATTTGTAAAAAACGGCAACCTCAAAAAATATTTTAAACGTATTTACAGTTAAATAAAAAATATTTCGCTTAAATAGTGTTTATAGATCAGTACGGCGAAACTTTTAAACTTAATTGCGTTTTTCTCGAAAAGTATATGTCTGCAGATACTGTGTTTTCGATTGCGGCAGCCGAACGCAGAGAACACAAAAAAGCCGATATAACTTAATTAACCTATGAAATGCCAATTATGTCATAATTTCATAAATGTCAAAATTACAAACCAGCATTACGGCGCGGTAAAACAATTGGCCCGAGACCTGTTAGACATTTTTTAGCAGGTATTTTATAGTATGGTATAACTAGACCCCAACTCAGACATCCAAAGTGAAACTAGTTGGAAGAGCTATCTTTCAACACCAATTTGTTCTATATGGTCCACATAATGTTCAGAACAAAGTCACACCATTACGAGCGTCGGGTTTGGGGGGGGGAAGAGGGGGAAGAAATCGGTAAATTCGTAGTTTTTTAAGTTTTTCGTCAACGTTTCTAAAACTATGTAGTCTAAGAGCTGGGAGCGGATTTTGTGCGTGATAAGTAATATGGAAAAACTATACGGGGATACGTTGAATCAGTTGTGTACATGACTTTCCCAACGGCCGGAAACCAGAGTGGAGGACGAGGGTAGTTATAAGGAAGGGGTCAAAGTCGCGGTTTTTATTATTTTTTTGTGACGCTCATGATCGAGATTGCGACGTTCGTGATTGAGATAGTGCACAAAAATTTTCGGAATAAGTAGGTCATGACGTAACTAAGTAAAATCTCCAGGGATGGAACGCTGCGTGGCCGACAAAGGCGTGGGACAGGGGTGAATATAAAAAATATAAGGGGTTTTTGCGACGTTCGTGATTGAGATAGTGCACCAAAAGTTGGGAATAAGTAGACCATGACATATCTAAGTAAAATCCCCAGAGGCGGAAATCAGAGTGGGGGACGAGGGTAGTTATAACCATGATACTATAAATAACAAGATAATATATTACACATCCGGAAGTCGTGACGTAACTGGAGACCGGCAAGTTCGTAATGGTTCGTAATCATTCGTATGTCCGATTACTTTGAATTGTTCGCGGTTGTATTTTATATTTTACCTTTGACAGTTATTTTGACTGAAATCTCGACACTAATTTTTTTTCGAATACATTGAAGTTTAATTTTATTTTGCTAATTGAATAATTTCATCACATAATGCATACAAATCTCATTTAACTTTAACAAGAATTCAAATTTAACTTCCGGTCTCCAGTTACGTCATCAATGCGCGAACTCGGACGTATTTGCGCTACGGGAAAATACTATCTCTTTATTTACAGTATCATGGTTATATGCTTCTTTTCATGAGCATTTTTCAGTGCTTCAAAAATGATAGAAAAAAAAGGTAAGTCCGTGGTAATATTTATATATTTTAGTGACATGACATTTTAGTTAAATCTGACAGTTGTCAAATTTTATTTGCAATTTGGAAATCAATTGTGTTTATTGCATTTATCAAATGGTATTTTCTTTGATTTGTATAGTCTTTTAAATTGTTCAGATTATATTCGTTGGTATATTATACAGCGTGTCTACTTGAGTTGGAAACATATGGGAAACTTTTTTATTATTAATTTTACGAAAAAAAGTTATTCTTTATAAAAAGTTCTGCATGCCCCAGAACCTAAGATTCAATTATCAGATATCAAATTTTCTCAATATTATACGAGGTATGTCAAAAAATATGAATTTCGGCTAAGGGTAAAGTACCTTTATTTCTCTCAATATCGAAAATTCTTATGATAAAAAGTTGTTTGGAATTAAAAACTAAGATGAAATGTGCAATTACATGCTTCTTATTGAAAAAAAAAATATTTTTCTCAAATTTATGGATACCCAACATCGTTTTTAATTATTACAAATATCATAACTCGTTTATTATTCATTTTACGAAAAAAGTTATTCTTTATAAAAAACTTTGCATGGTCTAAAATCTAAGACACAACCATGATATATCAACTTTTATTAATTTTATACGAGGTGTGTCAAAAAATATGAAATTCGCTCAATATTATAGCACCTATATATTTCACAGTATTTCAATTAGAAGGATGTAATTGCATATTGACACATAGTTTTTAATTCTAAACAACTTTTTTAATAACCGTTTTCAATATTGTGAAAAATAAAGGTACTTTACTCTTGAGTGAAATTCATATTTTTTGACATAACTCGTATAAAATTAATAAAATGTCATATCTGTTGGTTGAATCTTCGGTCTTAGGACATACAGAGATTTTTATAAAGAATACCTTTTTTTCGTAAAAGTAATAATAAAAGAGTTATCGTATGTGTAATGAATAAAAACGAAGTTAGTATCAATAAATTTGAGAAAAATTTGGAAAATATTTTTTTCTAATTAGAAGCACGTAATTACATATTTGAGCTTGGTTTTTATTTCCAAACAACTTTTCGTAATAAGAATTTTCGATATTGAGAGGAATAAAGGTACTTTACCCTTAGCCGAAATTCATATTTTTTGACATACCTCGTATAATATTAAGAAAATTTGATATCTGATAATTGAATCTTAGGTTTTGGGGCATGCAGAACTTTTTATAAAGAATAACTTTTTTTCGTAAAATTAATAATAAAAAAGTTTCCCATATGTTTCCAACTCAAGTAGACACGCTGTATAATTCGCAAATTATATTATTTCGATTATGGCGCCATCTATTGACAACTAGAATAAATGTTATAAATGTCACCGACGAAATGTAATCACCGACGTGCGTTTTTTTCTGTCACATACAATTTAGTGCGTTAGAAAGGAATCGAAAACTGTGACGCACTGAAAGATCCTCATGAGAAAAAGCATAACGGTTAAAAGTCGCGGCTTTTATTATTTTTTTTGTGGCGCTCGTGATGGAGATAGTTCACCAAAATTTTGGAGTAAGTAAGTCATGATGTAACTAACTTAAATCTCCAGGGGCGGAACGCAGCTTGGGCTACAAAGGGGTGGTAGGCAGGGGTGAGTATAAAAATATAAGGGGTTTTTTTGCCGTTCGTGATCGAGATAGTGCACCAAAATTTGAGAATATGTAGATCGTGACATTACTATATAAAATCTCCAGAGGCGGAACGCTGCATGGGGGACAAAATGTTGTGCTGCGTCACAAAAAAAATAATACAACTGCGACTTTGACCCCTTAAAACAACCCTCATCCCCAACTCTGGTTTCCGCCCCTAGAGATTTTGCTTAGTTACATCAGTACTACTTACTCTCAAATTTTGGTTCACTATCTCCATCACGAACGTCACAAAAAATCCCTTATAATTTTTATATTCACCTCTGCCCCCTCCCCTTTGTCGGACACGCAGCATTCCGTCCCTGGAGAATTTACTTAGTTACGTCATGACCTACTTATTCCCAAATTTTGGTGCACTACCTCGATCATAAGCGTCACAAAAAAATAATAAAAACCGCGACTTTGACCCCTTATAACTACCCTCGTCCCCCATTCTGCTTTCCGTCTCTGCGGATTTTACTTAGTTATGTCATGGTCTACTTATTCCCAAATTTTGTTGCACTATCTCAATTACGAACGTCGCAAAAGACCCCTTATATCATTTATATTCACCCCTGCCCCACCCCTTTGTCAGTCACGCAGCGTTCCGCCCCTAGAGATTTTACTTAGTTAGGTCATGACCTACTTATTCCCAAATTTTGGTGCACTATCTCAATCACGAACGTCGCAAAAAAACCCTTATATTTTTTATATTCACCCCTACCCCCACCCCTTTGTCGGCCACGCAGCGTTCCGCCCCTAGTGATTTTACTTAGTTAAATCATGACCTACTTACTCCCAAATTTTGGTGAACTATCTCGATCATGAGCGTCACAAAAAATATTCAATACCGCGACTTTGACCCCTTATAACTACCCTCGCCCCCCACTCTGGTTTCCGGCCGTTGGGGAAAGTCATGTACATAACAAATTCAACATATCCCCGTATAGTTGTTCCATATTACTTATCACGCACAAAATCCGCTTCTATCTCTCCGACTAATGCGGTTTAGCATGAACAACTTTCTATACAAAAATTTTCTACATTAACGAAATAAAAAAAACTTTTGCATAATCCTTCTAAAATAAACGGTGCCAAAGTTACGGACGTAGTATATAATTGGTTCAAAAAAAGGCCTAACCCAGACATCAAAAGTAAAAGTTTTCCTCCAACACCAAATAATTGTTCTATATGGTCCACATATTGTTCAGTAAAAAGTCCGGAATTATCGCCAATATGAGAATATGCGTTCGGTGAGCTCTGGCCTACACCTGCCAACATAAGAGGGATGTACCCTGACGATCAGCTCACCTTCCTGGAAATTGCAGGATGGGCAATGAGCAAGAACGACATCTCCCTGGGTGGACTCACACTCAGTCAATTGTAACCTAAGCGCTGTGGGAGTTGACTCGCCCTCCTTACTATACAGATACAAACATAACATTTTCTAATAATCCTTTTATGTATGGTATTGTTATTTCCCTCATATTGTGTCTTGTGAATGTTATAATAGGATCCAGTTCTAAGTTTCATTCCATTATGTCCATTCTAAAAAACTGCTTATTGAAAAACGTTGAAACTTATTTTAAAGTAAAATTATGGCTTTTTCCCAGTAAACTAGTAAATTATAGAAAGGCATACATTACAAAGTGTAATCTACTATTGACTTATTAATACATTTCATTAAAATACTACAATTCTTCAGTTTTGTAATTTTTCTATTATTAATTATTTAACCAATAATTTACTATAAAAATCATCCACCGCTTCATGACAACTTGGTTGGTTGTTATAGTATAATTTCATCGCTATAATTTTTCAGAAGAGTGTATAGCATTTATTCTTCAATTTAATAATTATTAAAGCGTTATGTTATAAACGTCAAAAAAGTTTTAAATCAACTTTTCTATAACTTAATATGCGGTATGCGGTAAAATAAATAGTACTAAAATGCGTATGCCTAGAGCTGGTCTAGAGCTGCCTAGAGCTGTTCCCGGGACACATTTCCCGGAAAATCAGTAAAAAGAGGAAATCCCGTTTCCCGGGAATTTTTACAGGTTTCCCGGAATTTTAAAATATTTTATTTTAAATTATGAGCGGAGATATTACTAACAATAAATAAATGATTCTGATATAATTATTATCTCTGCTTAATAATCATTTTAAATCATTCCGCTTAAAATATTTTTTTTTCAATTATATTTTAACCCGGGAGCAGTCGCGCTCACTTCTGTCACGTAAGTAGTCACGCGTAGAGAAAAAATCTCAGAATACGAATTTAAATGCGAATTTAATAGCAGTGGCGTAACAAACTCCGTCAAGGCCCCCCCTCCGCAGAATTGGAAATGGGGCCCCCTTTAAAAAATTACCCAATGCGACATGTGTAACAAATATACCTATACGACACTATACGTGTTACAGCCCAGTAAATCAACGTAAAATATGGCGATACCGTGTAATTTTCAGGGTCACCACCGAAGTGGTTACTTCCACCGAACCACCGAACTCAAGACTTTTCGGGTTATTTATGAGTAAAAATGTTTATTGTTCGACACCAAAACCACGTTTTTAGAAAAAAGAAAAGAAAAGAATATTGTTAGAAAAAATGTATCTAGCTTATAAAAAAAAAGTGAAACAAAAATGAAGTCTATTGACTCAGTAGAAGAAAACTTGTAGCTCATGAAAGGTTTTTCTTATTCGTCAAATTGCAAATCGAATATTTCATCGTGAAATAACCAAAAAATGAAATATTGTTTGGGGAAACTCATTAGAACTTTTTTAAAGTGTTTAAAAGAAGCTTTATTGTTTACAAAAGTTTCTAGCATCAAAACTAAGCCAGTTACGCTCTAAATACAGTTATTCCCATTTTTTGGTAAAACATTGTGAAAATATCCCCCTATTTAGCACCCCAAATGAAACTAATCATTATCGCCTTACAAATTACCTAAATTTTTATACGACCTTTAAGTTTCACCGCTTCAAAGTGCTTATTTTTAAAAGGGTTCTAGTTTAAAGTCTTGAACGAGTCACTAATCACGAGTACAGTAGAGCGTCGATAATCCGAATTAATTGGTACAGGGGTAGTTTGGATTATCAAATTGTTCGGATTATCGAACATATGTTTAAAATACATACAAAGCTCATAAACATAGTACATATGTACATACGTTTTAGTTACAAGGAATACCTGCATAATAAACAAATATATTGTATGACCTACCTACATTTCTTTACTCTTTGAGATTTTCCGTATCACTAATACTTTTTAAGTTCCTTTGAAACTTTAAAATTTTTTCAAAAATAAGAACTTTGAACTAGTCAAACTTACAGATCATATAAACAATAAGTATTTATAGTAAATGGTAAAACGCTAATAATAAATTTTATGTGTTGTGCGAAATAGGCGCAGATTTTAACGATTTTTTTTTTACCAAAAAAGGGGCCAACTTTATTTTGAGCGTAACTCGTATAGTTTTGGTGATAGAAACTTTTATAAAAAAATAAAAATAAAGCTTTTTTTTGAAATATTTAAAAAAAGTTTTAAGTGTTTTTCCCGAAAATTGCTTAATTTTTTTGGTTATTTCAGGTTGAAATATCCGATTTGGAATTTGACAAATAAGAATAATCTTTCATGAGCTTCAACTGTGCTTTTACTGTGTCGATAGACTTTGTGAATAAGTACACACTTTTCTGAATCTTATAAGCTACATTTTTGCTACAAATATTTTTTCGATATCTAATATTTAATTCGATAAATACTTAGTTTTTAGTTATTTGCGAAAAACCTGTCTGAAAACGTTGTTTTTTTTAATAAACATTTTCACTCGCAAATGACTTGAGAAGTATTAGCATAGATAAAAAACTCTATAGAAGAACAAAAGTTGCTTAGAATTAGTCAATTTATACAATTCCGGACTTATTTTGAACGTATGTTTTTCACTCCAAGGAGGGGTGTCACCCTCCGAAGTAAAATCAACCAACGGCATAAATCCAACTTTGAAGTGGAGTGTAACTAGAACCTAAATCCAAATTGTCAAGCAAATACGTTCGTCGTGACGCTGATAATTTCACTCCAAACCTGTCATTTACTGAGCTATTGGTGTATTCATGCATTGTTTATGACGACTTACATTTTTCATCTTTATTCGTATAGAATAAAATAGAACAAAAATTACTAAATGATTACATTAGTATTATTCTATGAGATGAACAACTTTCTTCGTGCAGTATCTACAATCTACTATCAGCGAATATATCTACAATTTTATTAATTCGGATAGACAACTTAATTTTCAATACTGCACTGCTTAAAAAACGTATGTATGCAAATAATATAAAAACCCATTTTTACATATATTAGACAACAAGATGGGGCCCTTGACATATTGGGGCTTCATGCTGCAGGGCCTCTGTTACGCCTCTGGATAATTGTATCGAAATACTAAACGTAGGTAAAGATTAAAGAGAAAACCCATTTCGGCAAATTTCAATTCTCAAATCTTTCAACAGTCACGTACAAAGCAATATAGTTTATTGTCAAACCATAAAATTTCGGTAGGCCGGAAGGGATTAACCCTTTGACTGCGGGAACCGCATATTTGCGTAATTTCAGTAGTGCACGAGATGTGCGGGAAACGCATATATATGCAACAGGGCTAACCGCTTCGCTGCGATTAGCGATTATTTGCGTATAGACAAAATATAACGTAAACAAAATATAAAATATAATGTCATCAGATGGTTTCTGAATGAATGGGCGTGAACCGCCCACCTAAAGTGCCTCGAACGGGATGAGGTTCCCGCAGTCAAAGGGTTAAGTTTCTAGATATTATGAGATGATTCGCTTGCCACATACGTCAATTTAGAAATTTTCGTTTTTAATTTTAAACACAAAACGTAAAATAATATAACAATAACACATTTTTACATAATATCAGATGCAGATGACAAGATGTGTCGTGTTTGGCGATTGGGGTCCCCCCCTAAGCGATTGGGGCCCCCCCGCAAGCTTCACGCTGCGGGGGCCTCTGTTACGCCCCTGTTTAATAGTTATTTATGATATAAGTGTTAAAAGTACACGTTTAAGCCACGCATGTGAAAGTTTGAAGAATGAGCGAAAGCGAGTTCTGCAATTCACATGAGTGCCTTAAAAATGTACTTTTTAACACGCATATAATAAAATATTTTTTCTACAAACGTAATTACAGGACAATATCTACAAAAGTTTTACTTGAACTTGACTGACATTCCAATTTTATATTTTTTTGACATTACATCAAAATTGCGTATACGATCAATACGAACTGCAGTGCCTTAAAAAATTTTTAAAGCACTAGTGCCTTAAAGTAGCATTTTTAACGCTCGTATGGAGTGCTAAAAATTAAATTTTTAACACGGTTGTAGAAAAACCAAATTTCTATTGTATAATATTTTTATTGACTTGTTACGTTAAAAAGCGGATCTATTTCTAACAATTTTAAAGCTATTTGGTTCTCACCAAAGCCGTAAATTTCAAAAAAAAATAAAAAAATAAAAAAAAACCTATTTTTTTTTTAAATTCCCACGCATTACTACAATCTTCTTCGAGCCACTTACGAGTGAAAAGTTATGTTACAAAATTTTTCTTCAAGTTATCACGGAAGAGGATAAAATGTTAGATTTTTTGGCGCGACTGCTCCCGAGTTAAACCTTCCAATTCTGGTGTAAAATCAGAATGTATCACATCCGTCAGCATAAACTTTCCTTTGTTTTTGCGACGATCCGATTTATTTTGAATCATCCAGAATTATGTAAAACATAAATATTTATTTTGTATTAAAATTATGTTTATAAAGAATTGGTACATAGGAAATTTAATAAGGTATTAGATTACGCACAGAAAGTGCGTTTTCAACTTTAGCAAATTTCTGTACAAAAAAAGAGCCAGCCTGAAAGATCAAACATTCAACAATTTATGTTTTTTTAAAACATTTAGAATTTTTCTATTTTTAAAATTTTCTTTAAAACTTTTAATTTTCTTTTAAATTTTTAAATTGTTCTACACATTATTAATTTGTAATCAAATTTGTTATAATAATTACAATGAAAAATTAAAACAAAAGCAATTTCTTCTTTATTCTTAAATCTCCCGATTCCTGGGAATTCCCGGGAAATCCAAATTACCAACTCTCGATTCCCGGGAAATCAAAAGGGCCGGGAAAACGGAGCTCTACGTATGCCTCATATTTATTCGTGCCATGCGCCGAAACGTACTAAGTGGTTTCCGAACTTAGTTATAACCTATGTGAATGTCGTGTTAATGTTAGTTGCTTCAAGATGGTTCTCAATTTTGCAGAAAAGTATGTACTACTTTTCGGGCATACGGAAAAATGTCGAAAATGGTTCAAGCTTAAAATCAACAATGGTTTCAGAAGGACGAGGCAACCTGTCACAAGGCGCGATCATTTTGGGAGATAGACACTCACCGCCTAGCGCCATCTGATGAGTGCATATGGGAAACGTTGAAGGAGGCAGACCGATCAACCGTCTGACATTCCGGAATTTCCGAGTAGAATTAAAGGTTTTTCTCGTGCCAGAGAGCATCTTTAACAACAGTTTTATCGGGAATGTCGCTAAATTTCCCCCCTCTACTAGTTTAATTTCTTTTTATCTCGTAACTTAATATTTCTTTCACTGCCGGTTAATAGCGCACTCATCACTGTATAAGTCTCTTTGGTATTTATTAGTTATTTTATTTGATCAGACAATTTAACAAGCTGCATATATATTATTTCTACATAGTTAGTAAAAAAACTTATAGATTTTTAATTCTAAGCAACAAAGGAATAATTCTACTTACTATTAAAATTAGAATACGTCCGATGAAGCATTTGCCCTTATTGAACTTTGCCCTATTTTATTCTATCTATTGATTTTTCACTTGTTACTTACTCTTACATCACTGTCGTCAATATGTTAAAAGATAATTTCTAAAGGGAACTTATAAATAAAAGTAATCTGTCCGGAATGTACTGGGTTTCTTATTATACTCGCATCATAATAAGATTATGTGGCCTTATTATCGTGCAAACTGATTTTTATGGATCTCTTTGTTTATAACAAATTGCAAGGCAACGTCAATTCAATGATTGAAGGGCTTGTAGAATAGAAATATGCTTTATTGTCACTGAAAATTTTTACAATTTTATGGACAAAGCTTACATACAGTCAAAAGAAAAATAATATCAACAACAAATAACAAATAACAACTACAATTTAATAAAATTAGATAAATCGTCAATATACAATAAATAAGATATAAAACCAAAGACAAAACAATTAATTACAAAAATATACATTGCAATTCGAACATACTTACAACAAATAAAATACAACATTAGGAATTCACAGTTTAAGCTACTGCGTATGAAACCCAATTTTCTTAGTTATTCATTAAGAAATTCTTCTATTGAATAATATGGTCTTTTTGATAGATAGGCTTTTGTCAGTTTACGGAATTTTGGGAAAGATGTTGCAGATTTAAGTTGTAAAGGCAGATGGTTGTAAAGTTTTTTTGCGGAATATAATATATATTTCTTTACTAACTCAGTGCATGGGATCGGTAAATAAATATCAAAGATTGAATTTCTGGTGGAGTAAAGATGATTGGGCCGTGCTGGAAAGGCATGAAGGTGTTTACGAATTAAACAAACCGTTTTTAGAATATATAAAGATGCAAGTGTAAAAATTCCGTGATTCCTGAAGTAACTTCTGCAATGTGTAGATCTTCTGAGGCCAAACAGATACCTTATTGCTCTTTTTTGCAATTTAAAAATAACATCAAATTGAGCAGCTGTACTAGAACCCCAAAAAGGAAGACCATATCGAAGATGAGACTCGAATAACGAAAAATATGTTATTTTAGAAGATGCTAAATTGAGTTCCCTTGAGACAGATCTTATTGCATAGCAAGCTGAGGCGAGTTTCTTACTTAACGAATCGATATGAAGGGACCATTTGAGGTTGCTGTCTAAAAAAATACCAAGAAATTTTACAGAATCAACGGTACTGATCTGGCTGTTATTAAGTGGCAAAGGTTGAAGAGCTCCTTTATAGGATAATGCTACTGTTTTATCTACATTAAAAGAGAGTAAATTAGAGTCCGACCAGGTCTTTATCGTCAGTAGATCCGAAGTTATAGTTTCATGAAGAGATGCTATAGTTGAGTTGCTCCAAGTGATACTGGTATCATCAGCAAATAGAAAAATTTTCCCATAGATTTTTAAATTAGTGATGTCATTTATAAAGATAAGAAACAGAAGAGGACCTAATACTGAACCTTGCGGTACTCCACATACAATGTTTTTGAGACTAGAGTCAGTATCATTTGCTCTAACTAGTTTTTTCCTATTATTCAAGTAGGATTGAAACCAATTCAAAGAAATACCTCTAATTCCATAGAAATTTAGTTTTTTAATCAAGATGTGATTTACACAATCAAAAGCTTTGGAATAGTCACAGAAAACAGTGGCAGTATAAAGAATATTGTTTAGTGCTTGATAAACTTCATGTAGTACAGAAAACATGGTATCAGTGGTACATTTGTTAGTTAAAAAGCTGAATTGATTTTGAGATAAAATGTTCTTCAACGATAAAGGACATAAGTCGAGTTTTAATGAGTCTCTCAATAATTTTGGAGAGTACCGGTAGTAAGGCAATAGGTCTATAGTTGCAGGCATTAGATTTTTTACCACCCTTATGAAGAGGAATAATAATGGCTGTCTACGCACTATGGAAATTTACCTTTTTCGAAGGAATCATTAATTAGTGAGACGAGGATTTCCAACGCATTTTCTGTGAGATTAGAGAAAATTTTTATAGATAGTCCATCAGTAGGGTAAAAGCACCAGTTATTGGCCTCTTAAGGAGAGCACGTCGATATATCTATGAAATGTTTTGTCACTGTGGCCTATTATAACTATTTTTAACATCATGGAATTTAATTATTTATATGGGAAATAAGCCACAATTAAAATGAAAAAAATAATTTTATTAACGTTTCGACGCCCAAATCGGGTGCCGTTGTCAAAATACAAAATATTACTAAAATAAACTAAAGTGTTGTTGCTAAGCAAAAAAATTCTTCTAATAATTTATTTAATCTCACTCATTTATATTGGCAATTCAGACATATATTATACATTTTAAAGTAGAAGACTTTAAAATGATATTGCCAATATTTATGAGTTGCGTTCCTGGGACGACTTACTGAAAGATAGTTCATTCGATTACATGAAATTAACCCCAACTCAAGAATATCCGTCATAAAAAATTATAGCATGTGATATGTCTTTAAAAAGACAACCAAATGCAACGACAGTAAAATTCTCGCGTTAGAGACTTCATAGTAAATCACAAGGGAAAACCAGGAAAAACCCTGTGATACTATCCCGACATCGTAAGTATTTGGTCTTACATTAATTTACTCTCAAAAAATAATACCAAATTCTGACTTGTAACATGTTATAATTCGATCAAAATCAGAATTTGATATCATTCCGAAAAGTAAATCTTTAATACTTACGATGTCTTGTTCGATAAAAAATAAATTTGACCTGTGAAATTGCAACCTTTCCCGGATCATCGACAAACTGGCTCTATGTAGAATATTTTGGAGTCTTCTGCTTGAGTATGCTGGCCGTAACCTCAAGCCCTTTGGTATTATGTTGTTATTTCTACATCTTCTTAAAAATTTTATTGAATTTTGACAATGTGCCAGTTTCTCGTAGAAGGTTTCCAATTTCCTAAAATTTTGACACACGATAGGCCCATACCGGTTTCTTAATGTTGTTCTGAAGCTATTTCCTTGTGGCATTTTTATGATTAATTATTTATATGGGAAATAAGCCACAATTAAAATGAAAAAAATAATTTTATTAACGTTTCGACGCCCAAATCGGGTGCCGTTGTCAAAATACAAAATATTACTAAAATAAACTAAAGTGTTGTTGCTAAGCAAAAAAATTCTTCTAATAATTTATTTAATCTCACTCATTTATATTGGCAATTCAGACATATATTATACATTTTAAAGTAGAAGACTTTAAAATGATATTGCCAATATTTATGAGTTGCGTTCCTGGGACGACTTACTGAAAGATAGTTCATTCGATTACATGAAATTAACCCCAATTCAAGAATATCCGTGATTTACTATGAAGTCTCTAACGCGAGAATTTTACTGTCGTTGCATTTGGTTGTCTTTTTAAAGACATATCACATGCTATAATTTTTTATGACGGATATTCTTGAGTTGGGGTTAATTTCATGTAATCGAATGAACTATCTTTCAGTAAGTCGTCCCAGGAACGCAACTCATAAATATTGGCAATATCATTTTAAAGTCTTCTACTTTAAAATGTATAATATATGTCTGAATTGCCAATATAAATGAGTGAGATTAAATAAATTATTAGAAGAATTTTTTTGCTTAGCAACAACACTTTAGTTTATTTTAGTAATATTTTGTATTTTGACAACGGCACCCGATTTGGGCGTCGAAACGTTAATAAAATTATTTTTTTCATTTTAATTGTGGCTTATTTCCCATATAAATAATTAATCATAAAAATGCCACAAGGAAATAGCTTCAGAACAACATTAAGAAACCGGTATGGGCCTATCGTGTGTCAAAATTTTAGGAAATTGGAAACCTTCTACGAGAAACTGGCACATTGTCAAAATTCAATAAAATTTTTAAGAAGATGTAGAAATAACAACATAATACCAAAGGGCTTGAGGTTACGGCCAGCATACTCAAGCAGAAGACTCCAAAATATTCTACATAGAGCCAGTTTGTCGATGATCCGGGAAAGGTTGCAATTTCACAGGTCAAATTTATTTTTTATCGAACAAGACATCGTAAGTATTGAAGATTTACTTTTCGGAATGATATCAAATTCTGATTTTGATCGAATTATAACATGTTACAAGTCAGAATTTGGTATTATTTTTTGAGAGTAAATTAATGTAAGACCAAATACTTACGATGTCGGGATAGTATCACAGGGTTTTTCCTGGTTTTCCCTTGTGATTTACTATGAAGTCTCTAACGCGAGAATTTTACTGTCGTTGCATTTGGTTGTCTTTTTAAAGACATATCACATGCTATAATTTTTTATGACGGATATTCTTGAGTTGGGGTTAATTTCATGTAATCGAATGAACTATCTTTCAGTAAGTCGTCCCAGGAACGCAACTCATAAATATTGGCAATATCATTTTAAAGTCTTCTACTTTAAAATGTATAATATATGTCTGAATTGCCAATATAAATGAGTGAGATTAAATAAATTATTAGAAGAATTTTTTTGCTTAGCAACAACACTTTAGTTTATTTTAGTAATATTTTGTATTTTGACAACGGCACCCGATTTGGGCGTCGAAACGTTAATAAAATTATTTTTTTCATTTTAATTGTGGCTTATTTCCCATATAAATAATTAATCATAAAAATGCCACAAGGAAATAGCTTCAGAACAACATTAAGAAACCGGTATGGGCCTATCGTGTGTCAAAATTTTAGGAAATTGGAAACCTTCTACGAGAAACTGGCACATTGTCAAAATTCAATAAAATTTTTAAGAAGATGTAGAAATAACAACATAATACCAAAGGGCTTGAGGTTACGGCCAGCATACTCAAGCAGAAGACTCCAAAATATTCTACATAGAGCCAGTTTGTCGATGATCCGGGAAAGGTTGCAATTTCACAGGTCAAATTTATTTTTTATCGAACAAGACATCGTAAGTATTGAAGATTTACTTTTCGGAATGATATCAAATTCTGATTTTGATCGAATTATAACATGTTACAAGTCAGAATTTGGTATTATTTTTTGAGAGTAAATTAATGTAAGACCAAATACTTACGATGTCGGGATAGTATCACAGGGTTTTTCCTGGTTTTCCCTTGTGATTTACTATGAAGTCTCTAACGCGAGAATTTTACTGTCGTTGCATTTGGTTGTCTTTTTAAAGACATATCACATGCTATAATTTTTTATGACGGATATTCTTGAGTTGGGGTTAATTTCATGTAATCGAATGAACTATCTTTCAGTAAGTCGTCCCAGGAACGCAACTCATAAATATTGGCAATATCATTTTAAAGTCTTCTACTTTAAAATGTATAATATATGTCTGAATTGCCAATATAAATTAGTGAGATTAAATAAATTATTAGAAGAATTTTTTTGCTTAGCAACAACACTTTAGTTTATTTTAGTAATATTTTGTATTTTGACAACGGCACCCGATTTGGGCGTCGAAACGTTAATAAAATTATTTTTTTCATTTTAATTGTGGCTTATTTCCCATATAAATAATTAATCATAAAAATGCCACAAGGAAATAGCTTCAGAACAACATCATGGAATTTTATTGTTATTTCTACATATTGTAAAATTTTATTATGTTAATCTTTCAGGTCTGAAAATATTTTATATGTGTTCTTTTGTAAACGTGCAAATGAACCAGTTATTGGCCACCCTGATCTAGTTATTGACACCATATTTGTTAGTGATTGGCCATAATTTTTTAAAGTGATATGTCACCAAATAATTCTTAAGTTAAAATAAGTAGATAGTTAGGTGTTTGGGTAAGCAAGGATTTTATGATGAGTGTGGACACAAAAAAAAAGATACAGTAAAACCTGTCAATAACGGTCACTAAAAATGACAGAACTATTGGCCGATATAACAAGGTGGCCGCTAATACCAGGTTTTGTAGTACACAAATTTTGGTTTGGGGATTTTTTGAACTGGCCGGCTAGTTCAGGTGGCCGGTTTTTACAGGTGGCCGTTAACACAGGTTTTACTGTATGTCAAAATAAATTTTATTTTTTATTCTTATTTATTTTTTATCTGACAAGATTCGCAAACATATACTTGATCTGTGTCGCCATAGAATCTTGTTATGCAAGTTACATGATATGTTCTAAGACACATTTGGCATCTAATGCCTTCTTTACACTCTGTAATATTTAGTACACATAGATAACAAACACCTTTAGAGACTTTTTGATTTTTAAAATGTGATGGAATGTTTGATTCCAAGTTTGTATTTTTAAAACGCGGAAGAACGTTTGATACCAAGTTCCGATTTTCGAAGTGTGAAGGAATATTTGATAATAAATTATCAGACAGAATTGTAATTTTTGTTGAGGACTGATTTGTATTATCATCAAATAATTTCCGTTTGGGTACAATTTTTTTCTCAGGGCTTGGAGATTTAGTGTGGGCGAGAAATATTTTCGGAGATAATCTCAAATTCGCTTCTGGTGTAGGTGAATGCTTGAAAATGTCAAGATTATCTTGGTTATTTACAGAGCTTGATGATTTTGTGTGAGAATGAAATTCTGGTGTAGGAACTTTGACAAATTCAGGTAGTGGTGGCTCAAAAACCGCAGTTATGTTACTTCTACTTTCCTGGTTTAGAGGAGAAAACACTTGCAATGCTTTTTTTGTCTTTTCTGGATATTTTTTAATAGGAAAGTGAACTTTTACACCCTTTTTTAATTTTGTTGAGGTCATTTCTATGGGTTGTCTACTTTTCTCTTCAGACTTGTTAAAAGTTTTAGCTAACTTTTTGGGTTTTTTATTATTCGAGCTTTTTATCTTCTTTTGATTTTCTTTAATACTTTGTTTTTCCTTTCTTTCAAGTTTCCTCTGTTCCTTTTTACGCTCCTCTTCTAATTTTTTTTCCATTTTTTCTTTTTCTATTTTTCTTCAATCTGATGAAGTTAGAACAAATGGAAGCTTTTGAGTTTGCTTTTTTCCTTTTCGTGATGGAGTATCTGGCCATATTAAGTAAGTCGCAATAGATTTATTTGTAGCATTTACAGATATATTTTCAGAAATGTTAAGGGATTTCTCGCGTTTTTTGGTTTTTTGATATTCTTTAACCGTTTTCATCACACTTGATTCAGCTTCATTTGTATATTCTTCTATTCCTTGCATGTTGAAAATTTCATTCTCGGGTACTATCAAGGTTTCGTTCTCCATTTCAGGAATGTTTACTATTTCAGTATCATCTATTATTACAGGTATATCATTTATATCGAAAATTACTTCACTTGTGTCTAAAAATTCTACTTCTTCTTCTAAAATTTTTTCTTGTTCGTCCTTTGTAGATATTTCTACCGAGGATTTTTCTGTAAATGCTGAAAAGATTTGTTTCAATATTTGGTAATCATCAGATTGAGTTTTACAATTATTTCGACATAGCTGTTTAATTTTGTCATTGCCAACTATTTCACAAAATTGTTTATAAGAAATTATTGTATTTGGATCAATAAGTGTTGGTAAATCATTGTGCTCATCCAGATTATCTTCAGTTTCAAATTCTTTCCCATTTTGAATAGTCAAGAGCAGAAGAATTCCAAGGAAATATACCGCATGCCCTAAACCCACTTCTGATAACATCTGGGTTTAACCTATCTATAGCAGATTTTAAAACAGAGGCAAACTGTACTTTCGTTAAGACTTTTTGGGGGTTGTCTCTCCTAAACTGAAGCACAGCTTTGTTTCAAAAAGTTTTTAGAGACTTATATGCAGCCACATCCGCTGGTTGCATTAATATCGTGGCATTAGGATATAAAGCTACTAAAATAATTTTCAAATCTGTACAAAGTTGACTTGTCTGTACAGTTAAATGGGTTTTATGCCCCTCAACAAAAAGTATCACCGGACGTGTAATATTATTTCGATCTAAATAAGGGTTAAACATATTTCCAATATATTTATAAAAGTTTTTGTTGTCCATCCAACCATTTTCTGTTAAACCAATACCCCACGAATTTGGCACAGCACTTAATATATCATTTGGAAATCTTTTATGGGGATAAATTATCATAGGAGGTAAAATATTGCCTATTGCAGAAAATGTGAACATAACTGTTAAGTTAACCTTTGGGTTATGTTCAATTTCATAGACGTCTCTGGAACCCTTCATAGCCAAAACCTTTTTATTTTTGGGACATAAATAAAAACATGTCTCGTCACCATTAAAGATTCTTGTTGGGTCTTGAAGAACGTCTGAAATTCCTTTTTTATCTAGATAAGATTTTATGTTGTCAAACCATTTGGTAATATCTCTTTGGTTAATGTTTGAACTTGCTGATGTCACTCCCTCTGAAGTCCTTAGCGAAATGTTGGGATTGCGCTTTAGAAATGCTGATAGCCATGTTCTACCTGGTCTATTTTCAACAAATCGATTAACTCTAGGGTTACTCTCTAAAAATGATTTAACGGAGTCCTTAATGTCGTCAACACGAACAGGAGATCCTCTATTTTGACAATGAAAAATCCAGCGCTTCAGTTGTTCCTCTTCATCCTTCGAAAGAAATGGATCTGGTCCATGCGTTATCTTGTTATGAAAATTTTCACTTTTCCAGTAACTTATAGTGGCTCTGGGAATATTAAAAATTCTTTAGGCTTCTCGCTCACTCATATCGTTTTTAATTAACTCTAAAGCTTTTTTAACATCGTCTTCGGAATACTTTTTTTATAATTGTTTTCAGTTTTAGATCGTTTTGGCATATTTTCTAAAACAATTTATAATAACTAGTTATTGGCCACACATAAAACACTAGTTATTAACATATGTCAATCACTAGACTCTCACAAAATCTGATTTTTCAGTTATTGGCCATCTAGGCCAATAACTGATACATTGATAATTTCATGCATTAGTAGTGGGCCACCTTAAAATTTACGTTATTTGAATAAATAACGTTAAATTCGTTATGCAATTTGAAGCAGGACATACACTATATTCTCACAAAAACATAAAACATAAAATAGAAAGTGAATTGCAGTATATAGTACTTACCGACCAACACAAGTTTCTCTAGGTAAATAACAAAATTTCGGTTGAAAACTAGCGGCACAGAACACTGTCTCGTTCAACATCGAATACTGACTAAAATGTAATGGTTACCTTGAAACTAGATGTGTCATACTCTAGGAGACATTTTGCCAAACTTAAAAAAAGTGGTTAGAATTAACAAAATGCCAACATTTTCCTAATTCTAATTAAAACATATTAGTAGGCCAATAACTAGCACATGGCCAATAACTGGTGCCTTTAAACTACTACAGGATGATTTGCTTTTGATACTATTGATTGTTTGGGTCAGTTCAGAGTTATCGACTGGTTTTAGAAAGAAAGAATTCGAGACTTTTCTTGAATTAGGGAGATAAAAAATGGGATCTTGTTGATGTTATATTTTTACTCACATTAACTAAGTAATCGTTTAGACTCTCAGGATTTGAAAGGGAAAATGATTGAGCTGTGTGAGTTTTATTTCGAATATCGTTTATTATAGACCAGGTTTCTTTTGCAACACTTTTAGAGCTTCCCAGACGATTTTTGAAATAGGCTTTTTTAGCTGATTTGACAAGTTTTAGATCTGTTGTCCTGTACTTCGTGATATATTCAGTGACAGAAACATTGGTAGTAAATTTCTTGATGTATAGAAGTGAACGCATATTCTTGGCTGATATGCGGAAACCTTTCGTAACCCAAGGTTTTCGATGTTTTGGCATAATAGGAATTAAAGGAAATCCCTTATTGAAGATGCGGATAAGCTTATCTAGAAAAACACTGAAACTATAGTCCACGTCCATAGAAGGAAACTGCCACTCAGAAGTTAAGCATGAATTTTGGAATTTACGAAAATTCTGGGCGGAAAAAATCCTACCTAATCGTCTGCGTTTTGACGAGGGTTTGCTGAAGATGTTAAACTTCGTATACACTGCTTCATGATCAGATAGTCCCGCATTAATAACTGTAGAGCAGATATCAAGGGGTGAGAAATCAGAGACAATATAATCGATTATGGTAGATGTAGTTTTTGTAATCCTTGTAGTAGAATTAACGTGCATTGAGAGACCATACGATTCAAATATGTTGACCAGGGACACTTGGGTAGCACATGCAGCAGCATAATTAATGTTAAAGTCACCGAATAGAATTTTTCTGCTTTTATGAGGCAGGTCATCTAACAAATTTAGCAGGTTCTGAAAAATAGTTCCACGGTAGAGTCAGGTGATCTATAAATGCAAATAATGCAAAGATTGAGATTTTTATTATAAACTAAGGAAAACTCAAAGACGGATTCACTTAACAAAAAGTCGTATTTTGTTACCGGAGAAAAATCAATATTTCTAGAGAGAATTAGGGTGCCTCCATGAGCCGAACTTGGGCGATCATACCTGGCAATTGTGGTATATTTTTCTACAAAAAAGGCTCGTTGACTTCAAGCCGGTGCTCTGTAACCGCAACTATCGGGGGAAATCCTAATTCCTCCAGAAACAAAAATAATTCATCAGTTTTATTTCTTATAGAACGTCATAGATTATCTTTAGAACGTCTTTTTACGTCATCTTTAGAACGTTATAGAATCTTATAGATTACGTCATCACGTCCAGATGGATGAAGTCACTAGTATGAAACAAATATTACAAAATAATAAAAATCGACCTGATTCGGCATTTGCTTAATATCTAATAACTACTGCCAAATATCGAGGTAAACACTTTACTTTGCCCCACCCTCTATAAAAAAAACTAATCACGTTAGTCACATCACAAAACCAAAAATTATGTTTTAACGTTACGTTCATTTGCCACAGCGTAAAAAGAAAATGGATAAACAGACAGTTCAAGGAAGCTTGATAGCTTGTGAAAACAATGAAGTTTTAGATAAAATAAGGAACTAGTGAGATAAATATAATTTTTTATCCAAAAATTGTCACTTCTGCATAGGTGTGTAAAGGGGCAGTGAAGCACAATATCTAGGGTGAGGCAGATAAAGGGCCTATTAGAAATATCTCGAGAACTAAAGACAATTGAATTATTAAAATTGGAATAAGGGGGTTTTGAAGACTGATCTATTTAATGAAAATATTTTCATCTATTTGGTACTTCCGGTTATACCGGAAGTTGCTTATAACTTCGTTTTTTTTAATGGGACACCATGTATATTTTTACATTTTTGGATTCTCCTCGATTTCTTCTTTCTTAAAATATAAGGTTTTGTAATAATATACAGGGTAGGTTAAAAGATAATTAAGTTTTCTTATTAATTTCGTAGCAATATTCCCACCTTGTAGGATTGTAGTAGTTTGACATAATAAACTCTATTTATGTTCAAATGATTTTTAATATAGTCTACTGTTGCTAACAATTATTAGCGTAACTAAATTTTTAATTTTAGTATACAGGTTGGGTCGAAACTCGGAATGAGTATTTTCTGAGTTTTCTTAAATGGAACACCCTATATTTTAGTATTGTAATGAAATGATATTTCATGGTACTTTTTACTTCTTAAGCATTCCATATACCTATACCTCGTCCAATTTACTTACCATTGCACGTCATCCGCGCCATAGCCTGTGACACGATACCAACACGAAATATTTAGGCGGTGGGTGTGTTCTTTTTTAGAATCAAAATGATTCTAAAGGGGAACACACCTACCGCCTAGATATTTCGTGTTGGTATCGTGTCGCAGGCTATGGCGCGGATGACGTGCAACGGTAAGTAAATTGGACGAGGTATAAGTGCTTTAGTTTGTGCTTAATTGTTAATCGCACCAACAATCTTAACTTCGATGGTATTTTGATACCTCAACCACCATTGGCAATTTTAAGTATCAGTATAGATTAATATGTATTTATTTTCAAAAAATTATTTGTGACTGAATATTTTCACGGCCAACCTAATACAATTTCACCTATTTTGTGTTGCAATTAATGTTTGGTTTTAATCACCAATAACTCACAAATTAAAGAAGTTAGGTATAGGGAATGCTTAAGAAATTAAAAAGTACCAGAAAATAAAATTTCATTGCAATACTAAAATACAGGGTGTTCCATTTAAGAAAACTCAGAAAATACTCATTCCGAGTTTCGACCAACCCTGTATACTAAAATGAAAATTTTAACTACACCAATAACTCTTAACAATAGTAGACTATATTAAAAATCATTTAAACATTAATAGAGTTTATTATACCAATCTACTACAATCCTATAGGGTGTTAATATTGCTACGAAATTAATAAGGAAACGTAATTATCTTTTAATCTATCCTATATAATATTACAAAACGTTATATTTTAAGAAAGAAGAAATCGACGAGAACCAAAAATGTAAAAATATACAGGGTGTCCCATTTAAAAAAACGAAGTTACAATCAACTTCCGGTATAAACGGAAGTAGAAAAGAGAAGAAAATATTTTCATTAAATAGTTCATACCTCAAAACCCCTGTATTCCAATTTTCAAGATTCTCTTAGCTTTAGTTCTCGAGATATTTCTAATAGGCCCTTTATCTGCCTCACTCTGTATTGTTCCGCGTCCGCGCTGCGTTGACACCACTTAGCCTCTTCCACTCAATCACAATATTCACTTGTAACTTGGTACGCACCAATCCCCACTGGAGATTGGGTAACCAACTCCCAGTGGAAGGTGGCGTCAGAACTGTGAAAAAGGGTGTTTTCGCTTGTAAAACTCTAGTATACAGTGCTAAATTGGACAACTGGACTGATTCCACCTAAATGTAGGATCTATGATTAGTTTGGCAGAGCATGGAAAACGCACTATTGGTACACTAAGAAAAGAAATCATATAAAAGAGGATGATGTGATGATAAAAATAAATTTTCCCTATAATATTTCGGAAACGCAACCATACAACCTGAATGAGGAATAGGGTTTTTAACTCAGAGAAATAGAGAAATAGAGTTATTTTATTTTCTGTCATCAACAGTAGATGGAGCCTACATACTTTTGTCTATACTTAATACAATATAAGGATACGGGAGAAGTTAATTTAGATAAGTGAGTTTTTCTTGAATTAAGTCCTAATACAGAAAAACATGTATTTGTGCAAACGAAGCACAAACTTTTGGACATCTGTACTCGAGTTAGAGAAACTTATTTCCAAAACATAATTATCTACAATGATTTGAAAATTAATCTAAATATTTACTTAATTAAAAACTACTACATATGACAACAACATGGAACTTCACATATATTCCCTCCCAATATGAGAGACAGAGAAAGACTGCAGTAATACCGGGATTATCTTGCCATCAAATACATAATATTTTACTACTATCTATATAAAAATTGTCAATAAATTTCCAATGCCGTTAGAATTTTGTATGCATTTTTCAATGATATTGATGTTTTTTTAAACTTACGTAACTAATTTATTATTTAGGTATATGAAAAAGAATATGAAAAAGAACTATTACAAAATAAGTTAATAATAGTGACCTACATTTCAATGGTATTTATTATTAATTACACTAATTATAAATTACAAAATACACAGACAGAATATTCTTTGTATTTAAAAAAGTCGATCAGTTTTTAATAGTCCAGAAACCCACTGCGCATCCGCTAGGAAAAATATTCTAATTCGGATTTTTTGCACAATCTTACTCAAAAAGGACTCCTTTTAACAAATTTGCATGTTGCCAGTAACAAAGGTGGTCAAAAATTTTTTAAACGTTTTTTTTTTGTTTTCTTCCTAAAATTATTATTTTTGCATGGAAAAAAGTTTTTTTAGGTTTTGTGGATCATTCCAAACAGAAAAGGTCTTTGATGACTTTTCTCTAAAAATGATAGTTTTTGACATATAAGAGATTAAAAATTGCAAAATTGCGAAATCGGCCATTTTTAACCCTCAAAAACTATGTAAAAAACTGAAAATTGGAATGTTGCCAAGGTAGGTAGATATTCTTTTAACATCGGTTGATGAAATCCCGAAGAGTTTTTTGCAATACAATATTCAAAACTCCTTTGTTTTTTAATTGCTAATCAAGCGTGCGCGACACTATTTTCCACCGACAGTATGGTGCAAATGAAAGGAATAAATTCGTTATTTCGTAAACTGGCGACTTTAAGGAAAAATCCCGAAACAGGTCGATTTTTTTTTAAGTTATAATATTGTGGCATATATGGTATACTAGTGACGTCATCCGTCTGGGCGTTATGACGTAATCGATGATTTTTTTAAATGAGAATAGGGGTCGTGTGGTAGCTCATTTGAAAGGTTCTTCAATCCTCTATTCAGCAATGTAAACATTTATATAATTATTTATACAGGGTGTCCTTCTACTTCTTTTTTTGTCAAATAATTTAATTTGCTAAACATTTTTTGGATACCCTGTATAAATAATTATGTAAATGTTTTTATTACTGAATAAAGAATTGAAGAACCTTTCAAATGAACTAGCACATGACCCCTATTCTCATTTAAAAAAATCATCGATTACGTCATCACGTCCAGATGGATGACGTCACTAGTATACCATATATGCCACAATATCATAACTTAAAAATAAAAATCGACCTATTTCGGGATTTTTTCTCAAAAGTCGCCGGTTTACGAAATAACGAATTTATTCCTTTCATGTGCACCATACTGTCGGTGGAAAATAGTGTCGCGCACACTTGATTAGCAATTAAAAAACAAAGGAGTTTTGAATATTGTATTGCAAAAAACCCTTCGGGATTTCATCAATCGATGTTTAAAGAATATCTGCATACCTTGGCAACATTCAAATTTTCAGTTTTTCACATAGTCTTTGAGGGTTAAAAATGGCCGATTTCGCAATTTTTCAATTTTTAATCGCTTATATGTCAAAAACTATCATGTTTAGAGAAAAGTCACTAAAGACCTTTTCTATTTGGAATGATCCAAAAAACCTAAAAAAACTTTTTTACATGTAAAAAAATAATTTTAGGATAAAAACAAAAAAAAAACGTTTAAAAAATTTTTGACCACCTTTTGGTCCTGGCAACATGCAAATTTGTTAAAAGGAGTCCTTTTTGAGTAAGACTGTGCAAAAAATCCGAATTAGAATATTTTTCCTAGCGGATGCGCAGTGGCTTTCTGGACTATAAAACGGACAACTGAAAATCTTTGAAAAGTGGGTATCCTTCGTATGTATTTGTAAAACATTCAGATTGCGCCTGTAGTTACTTATTTTTTACTAATTAGGGGAGATATAGCGGTATTTAGAAGCCAGACGATAAGGGCTGCAAATAATGTGTCCCTAGGGATTGCGCTCCTTTATTTTATTACCCATTTTACCGATTTTTTTAATATAATAGAAGAATGCGTCCAAACAATAGAGACCTAAAAATAAGGTTTAAAGTTCTTTATGTGATGTTCTTTCATCTTATTTTCATTGCATTTATTGAAAAACATTTAAGTATTCTAACACATCCTGATGAAGCAAATAAATTTTGCGAAAGAAATATTAACAAAGAGTTCCTCTTATCTTCTCCTATAAATAAATGACTGCAACCTCGAAATAAAACTAACATTTCTGACTATCGAAAGAATTAAGATTAAGAAGTATGAAAAATAAAATCAGGTAACAGCACCGCTTTTCCGATTTTCAAGCACCGCTGTAGCGATGTCTTTTTTGTTCACCGGTTTTATAAATTCAGGTCGTTTTCAGGATTCTAAGGATTTATTTGAAAAGATAAGAATACAAGAGCATATTTTAGACATTTTAGTGCCCTCAGCGCGGGCTTACGTTGTCCCAGTAAACGGTGTGAAGCAAGTAGGGGGATAACAATGTCTTATTCTAGTAAAAATAATATATTCGCTTGTTCAATAATTGAAACACATCTTTGGTCAAGAAAACCATTATTATAGTAAGTACGTTCTTTAACGGTAAAATATTGCAAAACCTCTAAATTTTAAAGAACCGATTGTATTGACATACAATTTGGCATACACATAGCTAACAAGTCAAATAAAACAAGCAATATTGTCTTGATGTGTGCTTTTGCCCTGGGGGTGAATTTCACCCCTTCTCGGGGGTGAAAACGTTTACGTCCGAAATAAGTCAGGAAATCGAAAAACTGTCTAATTATAAGCAACCTTTGTTCCATAGAAGTTTTTCACCAAGTCAATACTTTTCGAGTTATTTGCGAGGGAATATGTTCCTTTTTCAACAAAATAACCACATTTTTAGTCGGTTTTTCGCAAATAACTCAAAAAGTAACTATTCTATCGAAAACAATATTCCTAACAGAAATATAGCCTGTAAAAAAATGAAAAATAGGGTGTTTCTATTAGATATTTAGACCTAATAGAAGCAGCGTTTTAGGCTAATGGTTCATATTCGTCAAATTCCAAATCGAATATTTTAATGTATTTTTAAAATTATTATATTTTTGGTTAAAACTCATTACAACTTTTCTTAATTGTTTACGAAAAGCTTTATTTTTGTTTTATAAAATAATTTCTAGCATTAAAAGTAAACAAGTTAGGCTCAAAATAAAGTTGGTCCTTTTTTTATTGGTAAAAAAATCGTAAAAATCACCCCCTAATAGCATCTCAAATGCATTTATTCGATATTATTTCACAAGTTGCTTTACTGGTGTATGTATTGTTTATATGATCTGTAAGTTTAATCGGTTCAAAGTTCTTATTTTTGAAGAGGCTGTAGTTAAAAGGGCTTGAATGAGTCACTAGTCACGAGTGTATGCAAATTTAGAAACACCAAATCTTAACCAATCTTTGTCTTACAGAAAAACAAAAAATAAGAGATATTCAGAAAAGCAAAGCCGAATTATTTTATTGTTTGAGATTTTTGGTACATCTAATAATTTTTAAATTATTTTGAAAAAAAAGTGTTTTTTCAAAATAAAGTGTTTTTTCAAAATAACAATTTTTTAAAATTTTAGTTTAAAACCATATTTTTCAAAAATAAGCACGTTGAACCGATGAAACAACTTACAGCTCATATAAACACAACATAAATAAAGCTACTTGTGAAGCGATAACTATTAATTTGATTTAACTTGGTAATAAGGGGGGGATTTTTTGCCAAAACAAAAAGGACCAACTACACTCACCGGCACAAAATTCCTCCAACCAAAATTTTTGATTAAGTTTGACAATTTATAACTTTATTATTTGTGCTCCAATTTTCAATATTCTTGCACCAGTTTGTAGGTTCATGTATTGATACAGCTTGGTATTATTCCGATAACAAAAAAATGTTGCTTGCATGGCATTACACAGGGGTGAACGGAAGTGTTGTATTTTCTCCTAACTTTAAAAAATTCTGTGGAAAAATGGAATAGCTGATTTTGTTTTATAGTCCTCTCATATTATTCCCGAGGTATTACTAAAATTTCGTTTTTTGAATTATCCGAATATTGCTTCTCTTGTAAGAGCTGTACCATTTTTCGTAAATAAAAAGATTGACTCATAAAATAGAGGTTAGATTGATAAGATTAGAATGGCCCGCATGCATCCCAGATCTCAATTCTATTGAGCATTTATGGGATGAATTCAAAAAAGCTATTCGCCGTCACCCTAGGCCTCCAGAAAATTTGATACAGTTATGGCCCTGGTAGGGGAACATCGGGCTATTCCCCAGGCAAGGATAACACATTTTATTCGATGCTAAACAGACTGCGAACAGTCGTTGCTGCAAGAGGTGGACATACCCGCTATTAAGTTGTTTTATTTTGTTGTTAATTTTGTTTTGTTTTGTTAATTTTAGTGCAATTGATATATTTAAGTAAATAAACCTTCAAAGGAGTGTTTTTATTTACATCTCTTACAAAAAAAGAGATATTCGAATAATTCAAAAAGCAAAACCTTAATGATACCTCCAGGATAATTCAAAAGGAGTATAAAACAAAATCAGCCCTCCAATTTTTCCACAGAATTTTTTAAAGTTAGGAGAAAAAACAACTCTTCCATTCACCTCCGTATAATGCCATCTAAGCAAAAAGTTTTTATTACCGGAGTAATAAAAAACGACATCAATACATGTACCTACCAACTGATATAATAATCTTGAAAATGGGAGTACAAATAATAAAGCTATACATTATCAAACTTAATCAAAAATTTTGGGTGGCGGAATTTTGTGCCGGTGAGTGTATATTTTGAGCGTAACTTGCTTACATTTGATTCTAGAATCTTTTTTTATAAACACAGAAATAAATCTTTTTAAACTCTTTAATAAAGTTTTAATGAATTTTCTCCATTTGTGTTTTCTCCAAGTGTTTCATTTTTGGTAATTTCACGTTAAACTATTCTATTTGGAATTTGGCGAATATGAACCTATTTCTCTTTAGCTATAACTCTGCTTCTACTAGATCTAGAGACTTCATGTATACACCATTTTTTTACTGTTTTACAGGCTATACCTTTGATACAAAAATGTTTTTTGATAAAATATATACTTTTGGAATTATTTGCGAAAAATTGTCTAAAAACATAGTTATTTTCTTGAAAAATGAATATATTCACTTGCAAATAACTCGAAAAGTATTGACTTTGTGAAAAAACTTGATGGAATAAAAGTAGCTTAGAATTAGTCAGTTTTTTGAATTCCGGACTTACTTTCAACGTATGTTTTTTCACCCCCTAGAAGGGGTAACATTAACGCCCAGGCAAAAGCACACATCGGCACAATATCACTTTCTTTCTTTGATATGTTAGATATGCGTGTGCCAAATGTCATGCCAATCGAGACAGTTCTTTAAAATTTACAGCAAAAACCGTCAAAGAATGTACTATTATTGGCGAATATATTATATTTACGAGTGTCAATAAATAATCACCACTATTATAGTTAAGGGACATAATTATTATGTGTATTATGGCATTGCCTTTTGTAAATCATGCTTATTAGTATAGTATAGTTGATCCAAAAGATGGCATAACCCAGACATCCAAAGTGAAAGTTATCCTTCAACACTAAATTGTTCTATATGGTCCACACAATGTCCAGAAAAAAGTCACACCATTTTAAGCGTCGGGTTTGGGGGGAGAGGGGGGAGAAATCGGCAAATTCGTAAGTTTTTCGCCAATATTTATAAAACTGTGCGGTTTAGCATGAACAACCTTCTACACAAAATTGTTCTACATTAAATTTGAAATAAAAAAGGCCCTAGGCATAATCTTTCTAAAATGAATGGTTCCAAAGTTACGGAGGTAGTATATTATAACTGGTCCAAAAAAAGGACTAACCCAAACATCCAAAGTAAAAGCTTTCCTCCAACACCAAAATGTTCTATATAGTCCACATATTGTTCAGTAAAAAAATACACCATTTTGAGCGTCCGGTTTCGGAGGGAGATGGGAGAGAAGCCGGTAAATTAGTAGTTTTTTAAGTTTTTTGTCAATATTTCTAAAACTATGCTTTAGCGTAAACTATGTTACATACAAAAATGTTCTACACGAAATTTAAACTAAAAAATGTTTTATACATAATTGTTATAAAATCAACGGTTCTAGAGTTACGGAGGGTGAAAAGTGGAGGTTTTCAATACTTTTTATATTTTTTGGGCAATATTTATAATGTAACTATACCAAAAACCCAGACATCCAAAGTGAAAGTTATCGTCTAACACCAAATTGTTCTATATGGTCCAAATAATGTTCAGGAAAAAGTCACACCATTTTGAGCGTCGGGTTTGGGGGGAGAGGGGGGAGAAATCGGTAAATATAAAAAGTATCGAAAACCTCCATTTTTCACCCTCCGTAACTCTGGAACCGTTGATTTTTTAACAATTATGTATGAACATTTTTTGTTTTAAATTTTATGTAGAACATTTTTCTATAGAACACTCCTTACGCTAAAGCATAATTTTAGAAATATTGACGAAAAACGTAAAAAAACTACTAATTTACCGACTTCTCCCCCATCTCCCCCCCAAACCGGACGCTCAAAATGGTGTAACTTTTTACTGAACAAAATGTGGACCATATAGAACAATTTGGTGTTGAAGGAAAACTTTTACTTTGGATGTCTGGGCTAGGCCTTTTTTGGACCAATTATACTATACTACCTCCGTAACTTTGGAACCGTTCATTTTAGAAGGGTTGATGTAATGTAGAATAATTTTTGGGTAGAGGGTTCTTCATGCTAAACCGCTTAGTTTTAGAAATATTGACGAAAAACGTAAAAAACAACGAATTTGCAGATTTCTCCCCCCTCACCCCCCAATCCCGACGCTCAAAATGGTGTGACTTTTTTCTGAACATTATGTGGACCATATAGAACAATTTGGTGTTGGAGGATAACTTTCACTTTGGATGTCTGGGTTTGGGTCTAACTATACCATACTATATATATACAGTATAGACCGAAATAAACAGTATACTGAATCTGAAATATAGGTGCTCCTTTGTGGGTGCTGTCAGACTCAAATTAACTAGTGTATACAGGTCAACTAATCCTTAAATAATTAATTGGTAAGGCTCAGTAATTGTTAAAAATGGTAATACATACAGAGGAGACAATTTTTTCAGGTGGAACATTATTTTCGCTTGCAAGTCTGCAATAAATGTGTGATCAATTCAGACGACGCGCGGCTGTTTAATAAACGTTCTCCAAGTAATGCTGTAATTTTGAAGGATATTGAAAAGTTCAAAAATACGGAGAATGCATTGTGCCAACGAAACGGACACTCGGGGTGTCCCAGAAAAGATAGCAACAACAATAACCATGAACATGTTTTTGAGCGAATCTTGGAAAATTTGGAAGACAGACAGACAAGGGCATGGACAAGGACAAGGTATCTTGACTTAAAAGTAACTTCAACAATTACATAGGGAGGAATATTGCTCCAGAATTCTTGCGTTAAAGTATGAAAATCCTGAATTTTTGAAAAAGTATGGTCTTCAGATGAAGCATATTTTCATTTGTTGGACCATGTAAATTGTCGCTTAAATCAATTTCCGGGCCTTTACGCTTTTCCAGACCAGATGAAGTTCAAGAAATTCCTTGACTTAGTGCAAAATTGAGTTTCTGGTGTGTAGTTTTGGGACCCGGAATTAATCAACAAAGGTAGGTACATACAAATTTTAAGACGCTTTATCCCTGAACAACGTCAATTCTATAGTACACGTAATTTGCCATTTCGAGCCAAATTTTTCCAGCAGGACGAAGCAACTTTTCATTAAGCTGTCACAGGTAGCCAATATCTTCGGGGACATTTTCCAAGCAAATTTATTTTACGATTTACTTCGCTTATCTTCTCCAAGCGTATAGATTTGGGACATGGCTAAAACTGCCTTTTTTAAACGGATACTGTAAACCATAGATGAATTAAAGGATGACGCTAGAGCCTTATTCGCCGACCTGGGACAATCCTTATTCCATAACATGACGGGAAACTTGGAACATCGGTATGAAGTCTGTCTTGAGCGAGGAGGAAAACTTAAAACAATATAATAATTACAAGTTCAGTTGATATAATAGTTATTTATGATATAAATGTTAAAAGAACACGTTTAAGGCACGCATGTGAAAGTTTTCAGAATGAGAGAAGCGAATTCTGCAATTCACATGAGTGCCTTAAAAATGTACTTTTTAACACGCATATCATACAATATTTTTTCTACAAACGTAATTACAGTACAATATCTACAAAAACTTTTACTTGAACTTGACTCACATTCCCTTTTTATATTTTTTTGACATTACATCAAAATTGCCTATACGGTCAATACGAGCTGCAGTGCCATAAAAATTTTAAAGCACTAGTGCTTTAAGTAGCATTTTTAACGCTCGTATGGAGTGCTAAAAGTTGCATTTTTAACACGGTTATAGAAAAAATATATTAAGGTTAAACATTAATTAAAAAGAGGCAAAAAAATGCGTATTTCCGTTGAACGCATGATAGCTTAGATGGTTTAAAATAATAACATCAAGATTCATCGCCAGAACTTATTATACCCTATTCCACGAATATACGCCTGTTTTGGATTATTTCGACAACGAATATTTTATTGTGCAACATATGAAGAACGAAAATGAATTGCAGATTACATTGCTGTTTATTGGAATAATTATTAGAGCCCTTTACTTTCGTACTTCTTATGTTGCACACTGAAATATTCGTTATCGCGTTAATCCAAAACAGACATATGTTGGTGGAATGAACCATATGAAAGAATGTTAATATTGGTTTGCCTGTAATACGCGAGATGAGTGGAATTGATGGAGCCATCCGCAAGCTTTTTTGGTCTTCTGACAAAAGGCGAGGAACCCATTGCGAAAAACTTTGCAGTATCTCACTTTGTAACTCAGAGCAGATCCTATAGCTATAGTTTTGAAACATTTTCTGAAATTAATCTGATTGAAATTCGACGACTTTTATCAATCGTTTAAATACATACCAATTCCTGTCTGTTCCTTTACTGCAGTACACTAGAATTAAAAACCACAATGATTAACGAGTTATAAGCATTCGAAATGTGGTACAATCAAAGGATCCTATAAATATCGTAGATTCGCACACTTCAAATGAAGATGATGTTAAAATGAATCCAGGACGTCTGCTCACTAACATCACAAAGAGAAGAAAAGCAAAATACAACAGCCATATAATTAGATGACCTAAATACCATCTAATTTGCCTTAAAATAAAAGGAAAGAGATAGATTGGCCAAACGAAACTCTCACACCTAGCTGCGTATAGAAAAATGGTGTCGTTTTACAGTAGAATAGTTATTTATGATATAAGTGTTAAAGGTACACGTTTAAGGCACGCATGTGAAAGTTTGCAGAATGAGCGATAGCGAGTTCTGCAATTCACATGAGTGCCTTAAAAATGTACTTTTTAACACGCATATCATACAATATTTTTTCTGCAAACGTAATTACAGGACAATATCTACAAAAACTTTTACTTGAACTTGACTGACATTCCAATTTTATATTTTTTTGACTTTACATCAAAATTGCCTATACGCTGTGCGCTCGTACGTAGAGGGGATATTTAAAAATTCGCGAGCGCCAGTAGTGACAAGTCTGTAAACGTTTACTGGAAATTTGACATAAATGTCAAAGTGATTAATTTAAAATTAAAAATAAAAACAATAATTATAAAAGATATTAGTTGGTCACAGCTGTGGTATATATTTTTACCTTAAATATACTTACGTTTTAAATACTGAATTTAAGTTTTTTTAATGTTCCTTTATACGTATTTATAAATTAATGTATTAATCTCAGCGCCATCTACACGATAATTGTGAAAGTATCCGAAGTAAGATATTAATATTTCATCAATAGAACGTCAAAATGATTAGCAAAATCTTAAAAAAATCGATTACAATTTAATTATTTTTTGCGTTGTAAATATTAAGCGATAACAATTAAATAATAAATTTAAAAATTACTGGTGAAAGTTTCATTACTAACCCGCTAGGAGCGACACCAGCGAAGCTCAGAGCGTATACGGACAATACGAACTGCAGTGCCTTAAAAAAATTTTAAAGCGCTACGGTTGATTTTTTAAACAAGAGGAGTAAACTAAAAAGACAGATTCACACCCAAGAAAGTTACTAGGAAAGTCACCAAATTCATCTTCTTTTTTCGTTGATCATATCAGCTTTCGATGATAATCCATACATATTATATTATATTGACACATCGCTAAAGAGTTCTAAAAACAACTGTTTTTATATAAAAGTAAATTTAATAACAGTGGAGTAAACTTGCCTGCGGTTGGACCAATTAGAAACAAGCATTACGGCGCGGTAAATTTGAATGACTCCTCTTGGTTAAAAAACAAACAATAGTGCCTTAAAGTAGCATTTTGAACGCTCGTATGGAGTGCTAAAAATTGCATTTTTAACACGGTTGTAGAAAAAGATTATCTTGCTCTGAATCAAATAGAGAAAGGAGTCAGGAAATTCTAAATTATGATGACACCAAATTCTGAATACGAACATCGCACCTAAAGAAGAAGAAGTGCAGTACAAAATCGTATATTTTCATGAATGGGGTTTAAATTATATAAACTAGTAGGTAGAAGGTTTTTCAATTACGTCCAGTAAATTGTCGTTTACTAGTTATCGTGGTATTCGCACTGATCGTCTCGTCTTACTATGTATTAGGGAAACTGTCTGTTATAAGTTGAATCGGTGAGTGAAAGAATAATACATCTCCAAAACTGTAATTTTAAGAAAATAATAAAAACATTTAAGCAAAAATCTAGTGGTTTTTTGATATTTTCATACAGTGAAAAGTTGTAGCTCTTGTGCTTATTTGTTAAATAGCCAAATAAAATTTATTAAAACAAACTCCAGAAAATATATTTTTGTAAAAATGTATTCTATACATGTACTGTTCTTTCACTCAACTACAAAAAAACACAATTTTGAAACTACGTTTATTAATTTTGCTTAGAAATATTTATTAACAATGCATGGAATGCAAGATTGTTAACCTTTGACTGTCAATCACTAAATGAATCCTGATTACAAGTGGCGCGAAGACGTAATGCCATTGAGTGAAAGAACAGTATAAGCAGCGAAAGAACAGTATAGGCATTGCACGTATACGGTTCTTTCACTCATCTACTAAATTGCCCTGTCGATATTGAATCGCAGAGAGTTGTGTTTATACTGTTCTTTTGCCCTGTGATGCATTAACCTATTAAAAGTATTTTGGCTATCTCAGTTCAAAATGTCGTTTTTTGCGTTTATATTGTTCTTTCACTTACTACTTCAGTTATATAATCGTTTAATTCTTTATTCTACTCTTCTTTTTCTTAATGTTTTGTGAATTCCGACCATCATCCAGGCATCGTGTGGCTCTGTTTTATATTCACTTAACCGTTTATTTCTGTTTAGAGATTTCCTTAGCTAGATAGTACAATGCTTAGATATTTAAATTCCATCACTTGTTCTATTATATTATGAACCTTCAGCTCCAATGTACACCTTAGGAGATTTTCTGTCATAACCATGCATTTTGTCAATATTTGGGCAAATTAGTATGCTAAATTTTATGTCGGTTATATTATCTAAGTTAAAGGGAAGGTAAAAAACGACCAATATTTTTATGGAATGGAACAATTAGTTAGCTGCCTAAATTTGTTTTGGATGTTAGATGCATGTAGATGAAATTTATGTGACGAAGGTAATGAATTTAATATATTTGTGGGAAGAATATTGTTGTCGGCCTTAACCAATTAATTTCTACTAAAAATATTATACTATACTAGAATCACAATAAAGATGCATTAGACATAATCAGACCAAAACACGTTGAATGTTGATTTACAATGTATAACTTTTGTAAATAATTATTTCGGATTTACAATGTCTATACATTGTAAATTATCATTTTAAAGTACTCCTTGTAATCTTCAACGTTTTTTGGTTTGTTTATTTCCACTGCATCTTTATTGTAGTAGTATAGTTTGATTTTTGTGTGCACAAATCATTTTATAAATCCCATAATAAAGTTATTATTTACAAAGACTGTCTTAGGTTCATGTTCGGAGCAACTATTAGAAAGACAGCCAAAATAGCCATGCTGTTTACAGTTAAAATTTATAAAATACAGTTTTAAAATTAAAATAATATGACCAATAATAGCTTAGCCGGAGGTCTCCAGTAGACGCTGTCGGCCGCGTACTACGTCCCCCGTAGGAAAATTGTTTATTTTCGTTACTTTTAACAAAACTTTGAAGGACAAAAACTATTTTACAAACGAAAATATTTAAAAAAGAGCAATTCTAAAACAATTTCAAATTACAAGGTAAATTGAAGAGACCACCGATTTAGCCGGTGGCTTCCAATAGATGCCGCAGGCTGCGTGCAGCGTGTATTGGAAACTATCGACTTAAATTGTTCCACAGTAGGTATTTTTCAGAATATTATCTAGAATAATTAATTTTAAGTGAAGATAATATAGACATGTGAATAAAAACTAACACCGTGTTTTTTTTTCAGATTGCTGATATCTATTCGTAAGTATGACAATTATACATACAGTTAATTTTAACCCTGCATTTAAATATTTATAATCCTTTTCTCTAATATATTAAATAAGCCCTGAAACTGTAGTGATTAAGAGGAAACAGTAGCGATCAACAGGTAGCAAAAACGCGTTCCAAGATTGCGGCTGTAATTGTGAATATTTTTTCGAGATATTTGGCACACGTATTCGTAATATAATAAAGAATGGCGGTACAGAGCCCAATTTGAAAAATATATTAATATGTGGAAATTACTCTGTAATTAAATACAATATTAAAAAAACAAGCCTGTATCGCCATTAAGAAGAACAAAAAAATAAACTTTTTTCAAATAAACTTTTTTATCCGATGCCTAGGTTTTGTGTCATTTTGGAACTACTAAAATTTTTTATTTCATTACTAGTTCCAAAATGACACAAAATCTAGGCATCGGATAAAAAAGTTTATTTGAAGAAAGTGTATTTTTTTGTTCTTCTTAATGGCGGTACAGGCTCGTTTTTTTAATATTGTATTTAATTACAGTGTAATTTCCACATATTAATATATTTTTCAAATTGGGCTCTGTACCGCCATTCTTTATTATATTACGAATACGTGTGCCAAATATCTCGAAAAAATATTCAAACTTTCAGCCGCAATCTTGGAACGCGTTTTCGCTACCTGTTGATCGCTACTGTTTCACCTTAATCTACTTAATTAAATAACTACTGACATTAGTGCAGCCGATATGTGAAACAATTGTGCATTTAACGATAGAAGTATATAATTTGGACCACATATACTACACATACTTATAAAGGTTCAAATATAGATATGAGGCCATCTCAGGTTTTGCCTTTAACAAAAATGGCTGGCATTCAAAATGGCGACTATACATATGTGACTAATAGCCCGATAACTTTTGAATGAGACGTCAGATTTCAACCAAATTTGGTATATACGTTCTCTTATTGATGTGCAAGGTCGAAGTTTTGAACCGGAAGAATCGGTTTACAAAAAGTGGTGTTTTTCCTGGTGTGTATGTAAAAATATGTTGTTTTTTTTTTCAATTCTTTCACCCTGTATGTACTAATTTTTCAAAAGGTTAATACCACCATTGAAAAGAGCGTAAAAATATTTTTTAGGAAATATTTTGAACTTTTTAGTTATGTTAATTACCATTTAATAAATGCATAACGTATCTTCACATGTACCTATGTGCGGAAGATTCGTGCAAATATTATAAGAATTATTGTGCATTTAATGGTAGAAGCATATACTGTGGACCACATATACTACACATATAAAAGTTTAAATTTAGATGAATTAAAAGTCAGACTTACTCTCAATCTTTATTATAACTTCCGACGACCGGTTTCGCTCTTTAAAATTTGTAGAGCATCTTCAGGTCAAAGGTAACAAGTTACAAAATGCTACAAACAAAAACCAGAGTTAGGACATTGTCTGGTTGTAAAAGATGCTAAAGATCCATAAGATCAAGCCAATGTTGAATAACATACATAAAAGTAGCGAAATAGCATACCAATGCACATGCATGCAATCATGGGGGGTGGTAAAACTTCCCCCAAGCGCACAAACATGTGCAGAAGTATGCTATATATAATCATGCAATCATAACTTGTCGTACTTACATTCGGATACAAGGTGCTACCTTCGGATGCAAAAGGTAGCACCTTTTATCCGAATGTAAGTACGACACGTTATGATTGCATGATTATATATAGCATACTTCTGCACATGTTTGTGCGCTTGGGGGAAGTTTTACCACCCCCCCCCCATGATTGCATGCATGTGCATTGGTATGCTATTTCGCTACTTTTATGTATGTTATTCAACATTGAATCTTATGGATCTTTAGCATCTTTTACAACCAGACAATGTCCTAACTCTGGTTTTTGTTTGTAGCATTTTGTAACTTGTTACCTTTGACCTGAAGAAGCTCTACAAATTTTAAAGAGCGAAACCGGTCGTCGGAAGTTATAATAAAGATTGAGAGTAAGTCTGACTTTTACTTCATTTAAAATGAACTCTCACATGGAACCCATTCAAGGTTTAAATTTAGATATAAGGCCATCACAAATTGTGGTCAACTTATTCTTCCGGTTGAAGAGCTCGATTTTATACATCAAAAAAAGAACCTATATAAGAAATTTCGTTGAAATCGGACTTTTTGTTCAAAAGTTATCGTGCTATTAGTCACATATGTATAGTCGCCAATTTGAATGTCCGCCTTTTTTGTAAAAGGTAAAATCTGAGATGGGCTCATATCTAGTTTTGAACCTTTATAATATGTGTAGTATAATATGTAGTCTAAATTATATGCTTCTATCGTTAAATGCACAATTCTTTAATATTTGCACCAATCTGCCGCACTACATACAAATATGACTTGTTTGTTTATATTGAAGTTTGGATGTATAGATTGGTTGCTGTTGTTTATTGATTTCAGCTGATTAAGGCAGGAATATTTTTGTAAGGTGAAGTTATATATCTTTGATAATAACTAATACCGTCAGAGTTTATTTTGACCAAATTCATACAAACTATCATTTTGTGACTAAGTTTTAGCAAATATGGCATTGAGGTCTGTATTATTTTGAGAAATGAAGTAAAGAAACACAGACGTACTCACAATCATTTAATCAACTTCGACGACCGGTTTCGATCTCTACAATATACGGGTCATCTTCAGGTCGGCGTTACAAGTGATTAAATGCTACAATTAAAGAAAGCCTGAGTTAGAACATTGTCTGGTTGTATCAAAATGCTGATAGAAAGACAAAACTTTAGAAGGTATGTAAATGTTGACATTTCAGAACAACAAACAAATACATACGTATGCATACACATGAGCAAACAGGTACTCATAAGCACGCACACGCACACATATGCCTGCGGTAGGGTGGAACGAAAAAGGTCAAAAAATCAAAGAAAAGAAAAATTCTTGTGGCTATCGTTTAAAAGTTGTATCAGGTGATGAAAACAATTGGTGCGAGAGCATTTTGAAATAAAAAAATATGTTGAGGTTCCATATTGGATTTGCAAAATGAAAAAACAAAAAAATTATTTTTGTCGAAAAAATCAATATGGCTCTGATCAAATTTCAATGATTGTGTTTTACAAACTAAGTGTGACATTCTAAAGTGCTTTCTCTTTATTCATAATGAACTTAAGTTGACAAAGTATAATAAAGATGCATATATCGCCGACGTCTTGAATGCCGTTGCAACGAAAGTAGAACAAATATGAATAAAAGCTTCTATGCATATACATACTATTCTATAAAGTGCATACAAGATATGATTAAAAATATTTATACAGAGTATTAAAATCTTAAGCGATAGGTACACAAAATCTCAGCAAGCATCTGATTCATAAATAGAAAAGATTTGCCAGTTTCGAAAGGAGTGTAAAAAGTTATTTAATATCGCGGCTTGCAAGTGCAACATGATTGGAACTGTGTGTGTGTGTGTGTGTGTGTACTTGTGATAAAATCAAGAGAAAGTACCACAAAATGAGCGAATTTTTCTTCAAGATCAACGATCCTGTCGAAAAATGGCAATTTGACCAGTGGATATTGCAGCATCTACAGCAATATGGGAGAAAATGGAAAGAACCATAACGGCAAAGGCATGTTCTCAAAAATATCTGACGAAATTGTTCTTAAAGTATGTACCGTTGATTCCTCTAATACTTCCATAAGTAGCAGCTGGTCTAACTCAAATTCTTCTGATGCAGATGATCATGAAGAAGAATTCATTGCTCCTTTGTCAACAGTTACAGTCCAACCATATACGTCACAAATACTGCGGCACTTCACTTCATTGCTTATTTCATTGCAATGAGCTACCTCTATGTCATTTAATTCAACAGTTAGATGGACGCACCAGTGGACCACTTGATTTTTCAGGGCCAATAGGGAAACTTCTGGAACGCTGCGAAGAGAAGGCTATTGTCGATTTTGTCGCAATAGAAAACAACCTAGCAGTATTATTAGAAACAACAGACCTTAGTACCGATCAGAAGTACTTGTACCAAATCAGTCTAGCAGTTGCTGCGGGAAAATGTCCTATTGATTTGAGCCTTAAAAAACCTGGGAAAATATCACACGCAAGGTGGCTGACAGTTGATAATCGGTTGCTTCGATTGTATGTTGTAACTGAATGTCCCAGCCCCCAATTAATTCTGTTAGTAAGTTTCATCCAGAAAGTGTATGCACCAGTTTGGTTTTGTATAAAACTTTATCCTAGCTGTTCTGATGGTTCAAAACATTTATAGCGAATGATCCATTATTCACGATTTCTACCAGTTGACCAAAGAAAAATAAAGAAAATGTATTACAGTAAAACCTCGATATAACGGACCTCTATTTAACGGACTTCGGATATAACGGACAAAAAATCCGGTCAAATGTAAAAAAATTAAAAACTTCCTTTTAATATTATACATACTTAACCCTGCTCATACCAAGATACATTGCATAACAACGGGGTCCCCGTGGATCCTAAACGCTATATTTTACAAAGAAATTCAATAAACTTTTTATTATAGCATAATAAGGACACATTTATAAATAGTCTGTTTTATTTTAAAACATTTTTTATAACAGATTTTCGGCTTTAACGGACACCCCGTCCCCCCAATTAGTCCGTTATATCGAGGTTTTACTGTACTCGGTATGATGAAAGATGAACGAAAACATATACGGGAGCTAGGACTACGCAGAGTGCCGAAAGCTAGAGAACGTGAGAAAGAAAAAAAATCCGGAGATTCAAAATACCAACATTAAATTTTAGTGCTGCAGATTATAATGGCTTAATTTCTATTTCTGGATTCAAAGTTACGGCTCCTCCTTTGCTAAAACATATTTCCAATGAAGATGTAAGGGATATGATATGATTGATTCTGGGAATTACAACAACATAATGGTCTTAAACTGCTCTTGTCATACAAAATCCGTGGAGAGAACTTTTAAGTTAGTAACTGAAGCATCAGTTGCTGTTTGTGGACCAGAATCAAGGGAAGGCTTTATTCGTTCAAGGCTGCAGTCTAGAACTATTATGCCGTTTTTTAACACAAAATCAGACTACCAATCTTAAAATGTATATTGTATCATAAAACAATTATTTAGATTCAAAGAACTGTTAAAAAATAAATCTTTAAAATTATTTTTTTTTGTTATTTTCAAAAATTTAAATTTTATATGGAACCTGAAGATAGGGTCCAATACAAAAAAGATTTCTTACAGTTTTATTATACATCAAAACACACGTTTTTCGCACTAGCCCCATAAAAAATAATTACTTCGAATTTTTCGTTCCACCCTAGCCTGCGGTTTATGACTATTTGTTATATTACATTAAACTTAAAAAATTGTAAAAAAAGTTTGAATTTTGATCTACCTACATGCCGTTACAAGAAATGAGTTGTAAGTTCATCAATAACATTTTTAAACGTCCAAATTATGCTAGTAGGATAGATAGGTGAGGAACTGGGTAGGCGGACATGCTTCGTAGGTCAAAACACAGTGAATTCGAATGGATCCTGAAGGCAGATGTGTTATGTGAAACAGACATAGATGTATTAGCTATGAAAAAGACAACGTTTGGATGGAAAATTTCGTAAATGCAGCTAAAGTGCTGATTGACTCTGTGTATGCACTTAACGATTGTAAAGTTCTTTGCTCTTAGATGTTTTTAAGCTATGTGCAAAGGTCGAAGTGAGGAAAAAAGACAAATAGGAATCAGTTGTAAGATTTCATTGATCCCAGTCGAAGGACTGAGGGATGTCAGTTCGTTTGTATCAATGTAGGTGCCTAACACAAGAAATTCTTTTAAATGTAGAGAAATATGGGAAAATTAATTAATTTGATACAGAGAGGTCAAGTTAAGATATAGGTTAAAACTGGAGAATTTTAAAGGTGTTCTGAGAAAGGGGGTGGGGGGTTTGTTTAAGCTATTTTATGATGGTGTATATTCAAAAAGTAATGAATTAATAATTACAGGGTGTAGGCACTTACATTGAGAAATTTAAAATAAATAAATAAATTAACATAACACAAGACACAAAAATACATAGGATTTATCACAACTACAGAGACAAGACATAAAAATGGTTTAAAAGTTGGTAAGGAGTAGCACTACATTTGTTGAATTCACTGAAATAATAGATTTTTTAAGATCTCAAACTTGGTTTTTGTGTTTATTTTGAGAGGGAACATTGAGAGTGTTAAGTCAGATGGAGGTTAGCTGAAATGTCAAATTCTTCTTCTCAAAATTTTGTTAGTGGTTGCCAGCTATAAGTCAAAATCCAGTATGAAATGTACATGAATAAATATTGTTACAAAATATTAAAAATTAAATATAGCCCAGTAAATGAACGGGAAATTCGGCGATACCGTGTAATTTTCAGGGGCAACTCCGAATTGCATGAAAATTTGGATTTAGGTTCTACTTACCCTCCACTTCAAAGTTGAAATTGTGCCGTTGGTTGCTTTTACTTGGGGGGTAACAGTCACCCCTTCTCGGGGGGTGAAAAAACGTACGTTCAAGATAAGACCGGAAATGGATAAATTGGCTGATTTTAAGCAACTTTTGTTCTATAGAGTTTTTTACGTATGTCAACACTTCGAGTTATTTGCCATTGAAAATGTTGATTTTTCGACAAAAAAACTACGTTTTCAGACGGTATTTTGCAAATAACTCAAAAAGTAAATATTTTATCGAAAAAAATATCCTTAGCAAAAGTGTAGCTTATAAAAAACCCAAAAAAGTGATGTATCAGTAAATTCTATCAATCAAATAAAAACGAAGTTGTAGCTCCTGAAAAATACGTTCTTATTCGTCTAATTCCAAATAGAATATTTCAAGGTGAAATCAACGAAAAATTAAGCACTTTTCGGGAAAACCCCATTTAAACTTTTTAAAAGTGTTTATAAAAAGCTTTGTTTTAATTGTTAACAAAAGTTTTAGCATTAAAAATAAGCGAGTTACGCTCAAAATAAAGTGGGCACTCTTATTTTTGTAAAAAATCATGAAAATCTCGCTGTGTTTAGCTCCCCAAATGAAATTAATCGCTATCGCTTTACAAACAATTTACTTACCTATCTATTTTTTATATGATCTGTCAGTCTCACCGGTTTAAAGTGTTTATTTTTGAAAGGGTTATAATTGAGAAAGCTTGAATGGGTCACTAATCACGAGTGTATGCAAATTTTGAAGAGCCATATTTTAACCAATTTTTGTCTTACGGAGAAACAAAATGAAACTAGCATATTGATAATAGCAAAACCTACATTTTTTTACTTTTCAAGATTTTTCTTATCACTAATACTTTTTAAGTTGTTTTGAAAAAATGAAATTTTTCAAAAATTTTTAGAAATTTTTTTTTAATATAAAACCAAATGTTTTCAAAAATAAGCACTTCAAACCAATCAAACCTACAGATCATATAAAGAATACACATACAGTTAAAATAGATGGTAAATCCAAACGATTAATTTCATTTAGGGTGCTAAATAGAGGGAGGTTTTAACGATTTTTTTTACAAAAAAAAAGGGGCCACTTTTTTTTCAGTGTAACTTGTTTATTTTTGATGCTGCAAACTTTTGTTAAAAAAAAAATAATAAGCTTTTTTTCGATACTTTAAAAATGTCAATAAGGTTTTCCCGAAAAACGCTTCTTTCTTTGGTGATTTCGCGTTGAATTATTCGATTTGGAATTAGACGAATAAGAACGTATTTTTCATGAGCTACAACTTTGCTTCTACTCAATTTGTAGACTTTACTGGTACACCATTTTTTTCGTTTTTTTTATAGGCTACACTTTTGCTAAAAATATTTTTTTCGATAAAATATTTACTTTTTGAGTTATTTGGGAAAAACGGTCTGAAAACGTAGTTTTTGTCGAAAAATCAATACTTTCAATCGCGAATAACTCGAAAAGTATTGACTTACGTAAAAAACTTTATAGAACAAAAGGTGCTTAAAATAAGTCAATTTATCCATTTCCGGCCTTATTTTAAACACGCGTTTTTCTCCCCCCGAGAAGGGGTAAATGTTACCCCCCCTCGGAGTTGCCCCTGAAAATTACACTCCAAAACGGTCATTTATTGGGCTAACAGCAACAACCATAAGATTTATGTGTAACAACTACTATAAATTGATTTTGTCATAAAATACAAATGTACCAATTGTGTCAAATTAAAACTAAAAAAAAAAAAATGTATTTTTAAATAAAACAAACTATAGAGTGAAAGTTGGATTATAATAACGAGATTTCGAAAGCATAATCTGACGGACAACAACATCAACGGGCAGATTGCAATTGCGCGCAGCGGTCAGGGTTACCAACTACTCAGGGATACTGCACCAAATTAATTATTTAAAAAATGAATATAATATATATATATATATATATATATATATATATATATATATATATATATATATATATATATATATATATATATATATATATATATATATTATATATTATACAGTACAATTTTCAAAGGAGGAAGACCTAACCCTTCGGTCCAAACCTAACTTTCGGGTATTAGAGTGTGAGTACCCCAGGAGGTATTTGACCGCTGCGCGCAATCACAATATACCGACATCAACTACTTAATGAATGTAGTAAGTTAGCAAATTGCTTTGGTAAACGTTGAAAATTTAAGTAAATAGGCATAATACAATAATAAAGAGAGATTAAATCGTAGAAAGTTGGTTGGTGCTATTGTAGATATATGACATTGACAAGTCTGCATGGTCTAACGGAAACGGATGGCTTATTGTGGGTAGGGGTTACTAATTTAAATGAAATTCAGATTTAGTTTTATTATTTGATTTGATTACTTGGTGTGAGCACCAACCAACCACCTGCTGTATTGTCTATGGTAAGTTTTAATTTTGAATTTATTGATAAATTGAAATATACTTGAAAACTTGTACGTCCGACCATGCACTCGAATAACGATAACTATATCTGATATGTAACATGCGGTTAAATTAAATTAAATGTGTAGTCTGAATGAAAGGTGGATGAAATGAAATGCAAATCATATTTAAGAAACATGTGTTATATTAAAAATGATAATTGATCAAATTCTGTATTAAATCTTTCTGGTGGACAGTTTGCTATGGGAGTATTAAATAAAAACTTCATGATTTTGTTAATATTAAAGCAACAATTAAAGAAAATGGACTATAAATTTGTTTTATTGAATACAAATAAGTATTTTTATAATAGGTCTTTTAAAGAGACGCCTCCCTTAGTAGAAGTTGGCAACGATTTCTCTAAACTACATTCGGATTTATGCTGATCTCAGCAGTAAATGTGGATTGAGTTTTGTTCAAATACCCAGAAATACTCTTTATAGTCAGGTCATCTGTTGTAGTGCTCTATTTTTTCTCAAAAGATTTTTTAGCTCTTATCCCTTTTGTCGGGATATGAGTTCTAAGTATGTGGCCGGTCTTCTCTTAATTAATGTTAATAGCTCTCTATTTTTCTCACTCTTCTCAAAGATTAGTCATTTATGACTTAATTTACCCAGTACAATCTAACCATATTTTGACTTATCCTCAGTTCTAAGGCCTAAATAACCGTTTTATAATCCATATTCATACGTCTACTTGTTATAAGAAGATAGAGTAGTCGTTTAGTAATTTCTATCCTTGTGAGATCGGTACTCATCTGAAGAACCACAAACGTTCGGATACAAAAAGCGTCTCTTTATAGAAATACTGAAGTGGACTTTACTAAGTAAAAATACATTTACTAAACACACATACACTACACAGTACACTATAATCTGATTGCGACTGGTTGAATGATTAATATATATGCCAATAAAAAACTAAATCTAAATAGACATCTTTTTAAGCGTCTAGTAGTTTTCATGTTTTCATGAAATATTAATTAATTTAATACTCGGCCAAAAAAACAATAGCCAAATCGACTGAATGTTTAAACCGACGTCGTCTCCCTAAATATTTATGTTTCAGCGCCGTGAAACAGTTTTAGCTTATTGATGTTGGTTATCCGCTACCCCATTTTGTATTCAGAAGTCGTCTAGTCTTTGTAATATTTTATTTGTCAAATATTCCATTTTGTTTGCCACAGTGATAAAGATCAGTTGTCCTAATTTATTCATTTTTAAAAACGGGGTGAAATGTTACCCAAATTTTAGGAGCATTAACAAAAACACCGAAAATTAACCGGAATTATACAGTGTTGAAACCCCTTATGAAATAAAATTGTCTGTGGCCTTATAGTCAAAGAGCTGGGAGCGGATTTTGTGCGTTATAAGTAATATGGAAAAACTATATGGGGATATGTTGAACTAGTTGTGTACATTACTTTCCCCAACGGCCGGAAACCAGAGTGGGGGCCGAGGGTAGATATAAGAGGTCAAAGTCGGGGTTTTTATTATTTTTTTTGTGACGCTCTTGATAGAGACAGTTCATCAAAATTTGGGAATAAGTAGGTCATGACGTATATAATTAAAATCTACAGTCAAGTAGACCATGACATAACTAAGTTAAATCCTTAGAGCCGGAAACCAGAGTGGGGGACGAGGGTAGTTATAAGGGGTCAAAGTCCCGGTTTCTATTATTTTTTTTTGTGACGCTCATGATCGAGATTTATAAAATCAAGCAAAAAAAAATGAAAGCAAGCAAAGAAAATAATTTTCATCTATTTATGAAGGCTCTACAGTGATTGTACCAGTGCGTTTGTTAGATAGGGGGGAAGGGACCAGAAAAATGTCCTAGGTGTTATCACGGACAATACTGATGGATTTTATAAAGTAGGAACTTCAACAACTGGTATCCTGCCACAATTATTTTCAAGAAACCAAATTGCTGCTTGCAAGGCAGTAGTTATATCTAGTAGTGATGTTTTAAATACACAATTGCCTTTAAGAACTATAATCAAGGAACAATCAAAGTTTGGTGGTCAAGGATTTATTAAATGCAATTATGTGGATGTCTAAAAATCTACCCGATCTTAAAAAACCCCGTGATTCGAAATTAAATAAAAGACTTTGTACTTCTATTTTCTATAATCAGCTTTCAGTCAAAAGAGTTAACAGCTTGCAAAATATTAAAGGGCGAAAAATAAACAGTATATCTCTAATATGAATAATTACAAAACCCTGCGCACAATTAAAATGTTTGTACCGTAACCCGGAATGTCAAACGTGCATTACAGTATCTCTTATGAAAATATTACCAATACATGGTATATTCTATTAAAATATTACCGACCGACGCGGAATCATTTCCAATGCTCTTCATTCGGTATCTTAAAAAGTTCTCCTTACGCTGCAAAACACTTCGTCTCAACGACCTAATCCTTTGAAGTAGATAATTAAATTGTTGTCGTCCACACTTGGAAAGAATTTGTGTGTTTATAAGTCTGGATCCTGCGTATGAAAAAAAAATTGATTAATAGCAAGCTGAAAATTTGTTAATAGCTTAAGGGTGTCTAGTCGGATAAACTTTGATATATGGGAACACTGGAACAGGGGCAGTCTTCAGGGGAGAGTTTAAGTCTGTTCTGTCGGACACAATACATGTGCCGTTTTCGTGGTCTGACCGGTCCAAATTTTTAACCTGTTAAAACACAATTAAAACTTCCCCTGTTCCAGTGTTCCGATATATCAAAGTTTGTCCGACTAAACACCCTTAAGCTATTAAAAAATTTTCAGCTTTTTATTAATCAACTTTTTTTTCATACGTGGGATCCAGACCTATTAGGTTATGAAAATATTCGTTACTCAGCGCCTTAAATCTCTCAATAAACTAACGGTTTTGCATAAGGGGTGCACACAAAACAAGCAACAATTAATACGATATTTAAATGGCTCGAACAGCAAGTGTAAAAAGAAATGTGCAGATGGAAAATGGCATTGCCGCAAAAATGGACTTATATAACTCAAAGTGCTCTTCTTCACTTGATTGTTTAAATGTTGACATTAGATGAAAGCGAAATAAATTAGCTAAGGGTTGTTCAATAAAATCATGGGAACAGGATAAATGCCACATTAGTGGCAAAATAGCCAATTAAAGCCAGATTGCAAAAATAAAGCAGGCAATTAAAAATGTAAAAACTAGAGGTTCATACAATTCATCATGTCATAATATGAAAATTAGGGAAAAAGTAATTGATATAGAAATGTAAAATTTTATTGGCAACAGGCCACATTCTCATACAAAATTGATAATACCCACAAATGTAACCTGCTGCTATCCCGCATCAATCCCAGATTTTTAGCAAATGTGGTCATCATATTATTTTAAAGGTAACTTATTTCTCTACACAACATAATATATTTTTTATAATTTATGGAATAGCTTTTATGAGATTATTTTAGATATAATAATTTATTTGTTGAATATCAGTAATAACAAAATAATATAAAATTTCACCAAATTAACAATAAAATGTTCAAAATGACCACCATACAATGATCTGGTCAGCTAATCTATCGGACCACTCCAAAGCTCTGTTTACTGTCATTATCATAATGACAATTAAGCATATTTATTTATATTCGTCACCATTAAACATAAAATGTATACTGCTTGGAAAAATATGTACTGATTTTATAATTATTGTTATAGGTTGTTCTTTATGATTTCACTATTTAAAGGTCGGGAGTATCTTTGTTAAATTAAGAAAGTAAATGTCATTTTATAAAGATGAAATTTATGGGATTTTACAATTCGATGAACAATAGATACTGATTCATGAGATAGGTAACCGATACACTGTTAATTGTCCATTTGTCCGCAACCAAATACCTCCACTTCAACTGCTTCATTTCACACTCAAAATTCTTCTTTGTGTTTTCAATTTTTAATGTTGGCAATTTGCTTTGTATTATGTTTCTTTAAATTACCACATATATTATATCTCTTGAAAATCTGAAATGTTTGACACACACGTTCCTTGTATTACATATAACAATGTATCTTCCTCTGGAAGCTTTGGAATGTTTCAGTAATATCACTGAATTGTAGAACAATTTATGCAACATATTTTTTAACCATTGGTGATTTTTAATAAAAAGATAAATAAATGTTCTTTACTACTAAAATTATAGATGCATAAGTCCACCAACAGATTTCTCTGGGTTGGAATGACAATATTGTCCGATTTTTGATTTGGTGTCGCTTGCCAATAATAATCGATTCGAATCGATGAGGTTTTCGATAATAATTGTTAATTTTGACCATAATTTCGGACATTGTACAGTTAGGGGATAAAATGTTAGTAATGGATAATATTTTCCATACAATGCTAGGATTGTCCAATTTCGGGCTTTGCTCGTAACATATTTACACTAAAGCATGGTTTTATGCATAATATGTAATTTACATAAAACTAAATAAAATCCCAATTTTAGTCACTACTTTACATTATATTTTTGTCGTTAAGATGAAAATTTGGTACCTACACACCTGCTAAAAAAATTAGAAATTTTTTAAAAAAGTTCTATTCAACTACAAAAATGCTGTTTATTTCGAAGACTCGGTAACCTATAATTCAAATGTAAAATGTGACACTATTTACCTGAAGTTTATTCTTAGGCCGCGTTCAGAGTGGACGAGCAAAGAGCAAAGAGCAAAGAGCAAAGAGCAAAGAGCAACGAGCAAAGAGCAAAGAGCAAAAAGTGCACGTTCAGAGTGGACGAGCAAAGAGCAAAGAGCAAAGAAGTGCTAATAGCGGGTAGTTAGGCTAGACGAGAGTTTAGTTCTTTTCCACTCGGCAGTGTGGATAGGAGAGGTAGGATATTTGCTCTTTACTCTCACAGTAGTCCATGTAGTGAGACCGCTCCCGTCTGAAAAAAATTTCCGATTCGGTCTCTTTGTGGATTCCTATTTAAAAATATTTTAAAATTTCCTTTAAACAAATCTGAAGGGTGCCGGGCGGAATTTTTGGGCAGAAATTGTTTAAACAATTTTTTTAAACAAATACAAAAGATCACGTTTTTTGCTCTGGAACATATATTTTTAAGTTTTGTGGGTCATCTAAACAACAAAGGTATCTTGTAAATGTTCTCAAAAATTGATAGTTTTCGAGTTATAGGCAATTTAAAATCTGAAAAATGCAAAAATACCCATTTTCGAGGCCTAAATACTCATATTTAAATTAGTATTTTTGAGGTTGCCAGATACTTAAATTGAAGTATAAACATTGAGCCTCAAGACTCTGAAGAGTGATCGCGTCTAACCTTAATTTATACCGTTGTTTTTTAATTGTTAAATATGCGTGTTTATTCGATTTTTTGCCGGTGTGGCGCGCTCTATTTCAAAAATCTCCTATTTTCCTCCGAAAATTATTTTTTCTAGATGTTTTGGGATTTTCTAAATAAAATAAGTTTCTTGACATTTTTCTCAAAAGTTAACAGTTTTAAAGTTATAAGCGATTTAAAATCCAAAAACGAGTTTTTTTGTCATTTTTTGGATTTTAAATCGCTTATAACTTTAAAACTATTAACTTTTGAGAAAAATGTCAAGAAACTTATTCTATTTAGAATATCCCAAAAAATCTAGAAAAAATAATTTTCGGAGGAAATAGGAGATTTTTGAAATAGAGCGCGCCGCACCGGCAAAAAAATCTGATAAACACGCATATTTAACAATTAAAAAACAACGGTATAAATTAAGGTTAGACGCGATCACTCCTCAGAATCGAAGCTGAATGTTTAATCATCAATTTAAGTATCTGGTAACCTCAAAAATACTAATTGAAATATGAATTTTTAAGCCTCGAAAATGCGTATTTTCGCATTTTTCAGATTTTAAATCGCCTATAACTCGAACACTATTAATTTTTGGGAAAAATTACAAGATACCTTTTTTGTTTAGAATAACCCAAAAAACCTAAAAATATATAATAATAAAAATGGTATACATTTTTATTTTATAGTCGTATTACTCCGTAGAGTAAGTGCACACCTACATTGCCTACATTGGATCCGATTTTCTCCGATCAGATCAGATCAGATCAGATCCGATCCGATATCAGATCCGATCAGACCGGTTTTCCGGCGAAGGTGCCTACATTGGTTCAGTAATCTTCCGACCACCGACCACCGACAATAAGTTCCGATGAAGATGTGTTGAGATGATGACATTGAATATATTTAAACATGTTAGCTTGCAACCCCCAACTTGCAACAAACTTGCAACCAGTTTGCAACCAACTTGCAACCAGTTTGCAACCAGTTTGCAACCAACTTGCAACCAATTTGCAACCAACTTGCAACCATCTTGCAACCAACTTGCAACCAATTTGCAACCAACTTGCAACCAACTTGCAACTAAAATTGCAACTCAACTTGCAACCAATCGGAATGAAACCAAACACTTCTCGATGAGAATAGGAGAAGCTACTCCCGACGTCGGCCGATATCGGATCTGATCTGATCTGATCGGATCGGAGAAAAACGGATCCAATGTAGGCACTCCCATTTAATACTATGGGTTTATTTTTTATTTCGACGTCGGCCGACGTCGGATCTGATCTGATCTGATCGGATCGGAGAAAACGGATCCAATGTAGGCACCCCCATTTAATACTATGGGTTTATTTTCTATTCCGACGTCGGCCGACGTCGGATCTGATCTGATCGGAGAAAATCGGATCAAATGTAGGTGCGGCCTAACTAGGTGCATTTTTCCGTTGGAACTTTACCAGCTGCAGACAGGGGATGTGAATTGCATAGTGTAGAATTCCTTCCCTCTCGTCTTCACTGCAGCATCCATTTGACTTGCAAATTGGTCTTGGAGGTGTCACCAGGAAAGTGTACCAATAAGTTTTCAATTTAAAAATCTTTTAGTAATATTTTTAATATTTTCAATATTAATAATTTACTATTAGGATTGAAAACTACTTCGTCTAAAAATATATGTTCCGGAGCAAAAAAACGTGATCTTTTGTATTTGTTTAAAAATAGGTATTTATGAAACAGTTCGTGAAGTATGCTTTTTGCGAACGCACGCGATATTTAGAGCACGAGCGACAGCGGAGCGAGTGCTATACATCGCGTAAGTTCGCAAAAAGTACTTCATGCACAGTTTCATACAATATTTTATCTACTCTACCATAAACAAATAAAAAAACTGTAACTCTTCGTCACTGGAATTCATTTCTATTCTACAATTTTTAGAACTTTGACATTTAAAAATTCTAACTTCTTTCAAACCACAAAACTGTAAAAACTTTTGTCGTAATTTATTGCTCATTATGTCATCACCATGACAACGCCAAAGTTAAGGATATTTGATTATATGAAAGTGTGTTAAAAACAGTGCGAAAAAGTAAGTCCCATTTAAAATACATTGTTACTTCACGCTCACTTTAAACACTTCACGCACTGCTATCTATAATGACAGTTTTCACAAACTAAAAACTTACACGTAACATAACATAGAGTAGATAAAATTGTTTAAACAATTTCTGCCCAAAAATTCCGCCCGGTGCTCTTCAGATTTGTTTAAAGGGGACATTTTTGAATAGGAATTGACAAAGAATCTGAATCAAAAATTTTTTCAGACGGGAGCGGTCTCACTACATGGACCAAAGAAATCAAACTTGTTTGGTTTCGCCGCTTTGCTCTTTGCTAGCACTCTGTGCACCTCCGTTTGCCAGTATGAGTTTGATTTCTCCGCTTTGCTCTTTGCTCTTTGCTCTTTGCTCTTTGCTCGTCCACTCTGAACGTACGCTTAGAAAATACTTCAAGAACATGTATTATATTCTCAATTTCCCTGGCGTCTTTCGTAATTTATTTGTTTTTCTTATGTTCAAGAGGAGACTTCCCATCTGGCAGATACGTGTTGCTATTATTGCACTATCGCCGTTGGCGTTGTCGTTTATTTGTTATTGTGAACTCTCGATGTCTCCTCAGTACCTTTATCGCCAAGTTTTCGATTATATTTTGAAATTGGTTCTCGACTACCAAAATATATTATTTAAAACGACTGCGAAGGATTTCCACAGAGTTGTATATTTCAGTGGATTATACAGGATGTAACAAAAATACAGATCATAAATTAAATCACATGTTCTGGGACCAAAAATAGTTCGATTGAACCTAACTTACTTTAGTACAAATGTGTACATAAAAGAAGTTATAGCCCCTTGAACTTACAAAATTAAAATCGATTTTTTGCAATATATTGAAAACTTTCAGAGGTTTTTATTGAAAATGGAGGTGTGGCATCAGGGGCGTAGCTACCGCCGTATCAGCCGTATCAATTATACGGGGCCCCCGACATTCAAGGGCCCCATCGCGGCTTGTCGAAACAAAATTCCATTTACAAAGATTGAACTAAATATTCTACAATTATTTCACTCTTAAAACGCTTTGAAACAGTGTATGTTTTTGGATATCAACATTTTGGTGTAGTGGATTCTTTATAATATACCTATATAAGTCATATCTATCTATTATCTATTCTCTGCCCCATAAGAACAGAGCTGTATTGTTTTCAATGTATCTCTCATTTTCAATTCCGTTGGCTGTGTGTGAGTTATTGTATAATGTGTATTGAAGAATGCCGAATTGCAATTTTTGTAATCGCTTTATCTTTGAATATTTGAAACAGTATGTATTGTTCGGGTATGTTACGTATGTTCGGGTATGTTACGTATGTTCGTATAATCTGTTCTTTATCTATAATTGTATTTATATATATCTACATTTCTCCAAGAAATTACCGTACCACCTTAAAATTTGATCATTTTTTATGTCTCATATTTCCTAAACCTGTTTTCCGATTTAAGTGATTTTTTTAAATGTTATAGTCGTATTTTTGAACAATATCGTTGTAACAATATTGTTGCTAGACAGGTAAATTGTTATTGTATACCGAGTGTACCAATCAAAAAATAATTTTTTCTCAAAGTCACCACGCCCTGTGGAATATTCTTGCATTTATAAAATACTCAAATTAAAACCCAACTATAACCTCATGTGTTCTTACCATTCCGTTTTTCGATTCATTCGCTTATGTTGGATAGTAAAAAAGTTAGGTAATACTTTAACAACTAGAATTATTTTTCATCGATACAGGGTGTTTTTAAATAAAAAGTATGGCAAACTTTAAAGGCTAATTCTGCATGAAAAAATAATGACAGTTTGCTTTATAAACGTATATCCGAGATAGAGGGTGTTGACATTTTTCTTACAAACTGACGATTTATTTATTACTCTAAAACCGGTTGATATATGCAAATGAAATTTGTTGGGTTTTAATAGAATTTCATGTTTACCATTGGCGCACACATGGGTCATATTAACCGTATGTGCGCCAATGATAAATATTAAATTCCTAATTGTATATCAAAAACGCACAATAACTACCTCTTAAAACACACCAAATTTTACTTGCATATTTTAACCGGTTTTAGAACAATAAATAAATCGTCAGATTGCAAGAAAAATTTTAATAACCCTATCTCGAAGACGAAGCATTTACACACTTAACTAGCAGGTTTATAAAGCAAACGCAAACTGTCATTATTTTGTCATGCAGAATTACCCTTTAGAGTTTGCCATACTTGTTTTTCGTCAATACAGAGTGTTTTTAAATGAGGCTAGTTTTTAAAGTACCTAACCTTTTTATTATCCAACATAACAATGAATGAACCAAAAGCGAATGAATAAAACAACAGAATGTTGGCTATAACAGCTTAATAAAATAAAAAAAATCAAAATGTAATTCCCTACTAAATACAGGTTGGAATTAAATTTTTACCAAAGTTTCTCTCTCTCTATCTTATCGTTTCCCCATTACTGAGGGATCGTGATTTCCCCCAATATTCCTAACAATGTTTCTCCATTGGTCTCTATCTTCAGCCGCTCTAAGAGCTTCGCAGAATGAGTTTCCAGCTGAATTCTTTATTTGGTCGGGGTCGGACCATCTTGTTGGTGATCGTCCTCTTGATCTTTTCCCGGAACGTTTCCACAAACAATTAATTTCTCCAAACTGTCGTCACCTCTGCGAACCACGTGACCAAAGAATTGCAGAATTCGTTGCAACCATATTGTGGACAGCCTTTTATCAAAGTTTAGGTGAATACAAAAGATATTTTCAAGAAAGTATCTTTTGTATTCTTCAAGAGGATCACTGTTTAAATAAAAAAAGGGGTCATTTTTGCACAATATTTACTTTTTTCACTTCTCTGCAGTAATTCACGCCTTTATGAAGGTTTATACGATTTTTTTTCTACAAAGTTGAAGAATAAAGCTTTCACTTAAGATTTACTAAATTAAATTTGACCCCTATTTATTTAAATAACTATATTCAAAACTTAACACAAATAAAATATGCACCATAAAATATTTTGATATTTTGTTTTATACGAGAAGTTCATGTTACCAGTATAAAGCAGAAAAAAATTGGTCAAAAAATATTTAACAATTTATGAGATATTGAATTTTTTATCCTCAGCGACGTTATTTAAAAAAGAAGTAATAAACAAATTAGAACAATTTTTAAATTCCATTTTGGAGGGGTTTAATTAAAATTTGAATTTATCAATACATTTATTGAAAATATACATAAAAATAATGAGATCTTTTGCAGGTTTAAAATCTTTTGGCAACAACCGCGTTTTTGCAATTGAAAATATAGTGACATTTAATAAACAAATTCAATATTTCATAAATTATTAAATATTTTTCGACCAATTTTTTTTGCTTAATACTGGAAAATAGCGCAACTTCTCCTATAAAACAAAATATTTTATAGTGCCTATTTAAATCGCAAATAATATTTTTTTGCAAATTTGTTTTTAAAGTTTAATATACAATTGTTTAAATAAATAGGGAGTCAAATTGAATTTAATAAGCCTTAGGTGAAAGACTTACCCTTCAGCTTTGCAGAAAAATATTCTAAACACCTTCATTAAAACGTGAATTACCTCAGCAGTTAAAAAAATAAATATGGTGCAAAAATGACCCCTTTTTAATTATTTAAATAATGATCACCTCATATGATTTGGATACTTTCTTGAAAATATCTTTTGTACTCGCCTAAACTTTGATAAAAAATTTGTTCCAACCTGTACGAATTTACATTTTGATTTACATGTAGTGTAATTTTATTTTACTACTAGACTATAATTCTGTAGTCGGGTTTTAATTCAGGGTAACGCGAACTTTGAGAGAAAAAATCACAGTTTGATTGGCACACCCGGTATATAATGACAATTTATCTGTCTAGCCACAATATTATTACAATGACATTGTTAAAGAATAAAGCTATAACACATTAAAAATCACTTAAATCATACAACAGGTTCAGGAAATTCGAGACATCAAAAATGACCAATTTTTAGGTGGTACATACGTTAATTTCTTGGAGAAGAGTATTTGCCTGTTGCTCGCCGTTATACCATAACAACAGAGCTTCTTTGTTTAAGCTCGTTTGCAATGCCCATTCATCCTTGGATTGAAAAAGCTGAATCAGTTTTCAAACAATGAGTCTCGACAATTCAAATCTATTTTTCGACTTTGGTTAATTAAAATTTATTAGGTTTATTATTATTATCTATATTTGGGTGTTTTGTGTGTTTTGTTTTATTTCATTATCTTTTATTTTGTACTAATATTGACGATTTATGTAATTTCTGTAACATGTATTTGTTTTTGTCTTTTTTTACGACTTTTTGTAAGCTTTGTCTATAAAATTGTAAAATTTTCAGTGACAATAAAGCATATTTCTATTCGATTCTATACAAGCGTTTTTGCTTCTTTTGTCGCGGGAAAAGGGCCCCGCGACAAACTTTGATATGGGGCCCCCGTGGGGCTAGCTACGCCACTGTGTGGCATTCCTAGGGCAGGAGCATCTGTAAGAAAAAGAATAAAACTGAAATTTGTGCACCTCATAAAAATTTTATGGGGCTTTTGTTCCCTTAAACCCTCCCAAATATTTGTGTACGTTCCAATTAAATTATGATTGTGGTACCATTAGTTAAACAGAATATTTCTAAAACTTTTTTGTCTCTTTGTAATTTTTCGATAAGACAGTTTTTATCGAGATATTTTGAACATTTGTAAATCCAACACAAATTTTTACATGGTAAGTAAGATTATAGAGACCTGGTAATATTGTGAGTTTATATTTTTTCTAGTTTGTAAGGTACCAAGGGTATTATAAGGATAATTACGCTTGGGGTCAATGGTGTATATACCGAGGGCCTATGGTCCGAGGTATATACGTTGATCGAAAGCGTTATTATCTATAATACCCGTGGTGCCTTCAACGCTTAATGTCCGACTAAATTCTTCTTTATATGCAAAAAAATTGAATGAATTTTTAATCAATTAGTTTTCAAATAAGTACATTTACCAGCAATAATTAGGTTTTTATTTTGTCAACTTGACAATATTTAACTAGTTATTTAAAGTTAATGCACAAGGCCGTTATTTTTCAAAATAACGCCCTAGGGCATTATATCATATTTAACTGACTTCGAATTCATCTTATTATATGTCAAATAGTATACCAGTCGGACATTAAGTATATTTTGAAACATATTAGTACCTCGCTAAAAAATCGCGATAAAATACTGAGAGGCAAAAAAGTTTTAAAAACATTGTGTTTAACTAATGGTAACACAATAATAATTTAATTGGAACGTACACAAACTTTTGGGGCTTTTAAGGGAATAAAACCCCCATAAAATTTGTATGTAAACATATTAAAAAGAAGCCGCATCTCAACAAACACTGGCTTATTGAAAAAATACTAAGAGGCAAAATTTTTTTAAAAACATTGTGTTTCACTAAATGTACCTTAGTAATAATTAAATTGGAACGTGCTCAAAGTTTAAGGGAACCAAACCCCCATAAAATTTTTATGGGGTGCACAAATTTCAATATTACTATTTTTTTGAGATGTCCCTACTATAAGAAGTTCAAATGTCCATTTTCAATAAAAAATCTCTACTACTTTCCGATATATGTATTGGAAAAAATTTGATCTTCACCCTTCTGTAATTTCTTTTATATATGTGTTATCAACACACTCAAGAATTTTGACCTACTTGAAAGGCCTAATTTTAGAAAATTTGGAAATGAGAAATAAATTGAGTTTTTGGAATTTCGTAATTTTTACCATTTTCTTCAAAATATCATCCAAAAATACTGGAGACACAAAAAAATGATAGAGTATTAAATTGTAGCTTTTTTAATAACTTTAATCTTCACCCTTCTGTAATTATTTTTATATATGTATTATCAATACACTCAAGAATTTTCACCTATATAAAAGGCCTAATTTTAGAAAATTTGGAGTTTAAAAATAAATTGAGTTTTTCGAATTTCGTATTTTTTACCATTGTCTTCCAAATATCATCCGAAAATACTGGGGACACAAAAAAGTGATAAAGTATTAAATTGTAGCTTTTTTAATAACTGAAATTTTTCTATGAATAGTTTCTTTACAGTGAATATTTAGCGAAGTCTCTCTCTCTCTCTCTCTCTCTCTCTCTCACTCTCTCTCTCTCTCTCTCACTCTCTCTCTCTCTCGGAACCGTCACTCCTAGTGGAATATTGGGCGCATCTGCGTCTCTTGGCCGATAGTGTCCTGGAATTTAATTTACACAGTCTTACAGTTCCAAAAAGCCCTACAAAATCATGTTTAAAAAAACTTTATATTATCAAAAATAATGGAGCTATGTTTATAAACCGATTATTTTTTTGAAAAATTCAAATACTTTCAAATTATTAGTGTAATAAAGCATTTTCGATGTATGTATAAAATACCACAGAACCGTTTTTTGGTAGGAAGGCGTTAGTTATAATATGTTTCACTTTTTCCGTTCAAATCAAAAGACAGAAAAGAAGAAACATACGCTCATGTGTATGCGTGTGTGAGTGTATATTTCGTTGATTCCTCGCCAATGTTAATAAAAACTGCATTGTTATTAAGGGTGATTTTTAAGGATTAAAACATTAGGATATTGTATTCTAAATCATAAAACAATAATTATTTAACCAATCAAAATCAAATTTAACCCATATTAAGGTTTACAATGTGTTTATATAATTTTTTGAAAATAAGGGGTAGTTTACACACTTAAAAATAATCGACGCCCTTGAGAATGATATAGAATATGAAGTACAGGTTGAGATGATGCTAGTCCCAAATTTTTATGCAAATCCATGCAAGCCGAATTCATTATTTTAGCATAATAAATTTTTGATATATAGCTAAAACAAGGGTGGTTTTAAAGGCTGAAATATTATGATATTATATCCTTAGGCATAATCAATCATTATTTAACTAATAAAAACCAAATGGTGACCATATGAAAGTTTAAAATGGTATTTTATAATTTTTTACAATTAGGGGTAGTTTTCACTCTTACAAAAAACAAAAGCGTACAACGGCTCAATATAGAAAATGAACTAGAGGGTGAAACGGGCCTAATCCCACAGTTTTGTACAAATCGATGCTGGACGAAAATATAGCGAGGTTTTGCCATGTTTTCAGCTTCATTTTCTGGCCTATAATATATGCTGTACAATGTACAGTACAATATACATAATATGTAATATATGACAGGGATGTTTTTGGTCACCCCTGCTATTTATCACAAACATAAAAATTATTTTCAAAAAAGGGCTAGAACATGATGATGAAGGTATCGTTATCAATAGGGATTTACAGACAGCTTCTTCTCAGAAAACTTAGCTTAATTTACAATAATGAACAATCCGCATATCAGAAATCAGCAATCATTATAATTCGACTAAAATAGCATAACAAAATATTAGGCCAGGGTAATAAGACAAAAATATACTCTGTTCGTGACACTTCAGCAGCCAGGGCACTGAAGCGTTTTTTCGACAAGTAATACCTATAGGAACAAATCGTAAATATGTCCTGCGTAGGATCTGGCGGCCATTTTCATTTATAAACCGTTAACTCTCAAAAAACGGCATTTATCCCTTTGTTTACAAATCAATGGAAAACAGTGAAACTTATGATTTTTTTAGTACAAATGTCTTTGAGATTATGGAAAAATCTTTAAAATGACATACTACAAAGTTTGATATGCTCATTTATTGTTACTATAATTACGAAAAAATGTCGGAATTGCAAAAAAAAATATTTTCGCAATAACTGTTGTAAAAATTAGTTTACAGGTTTGAAATTTTTGTCAAATGAGGGATCTTTGGTGTTTAATATGTGATAAAAATTTCAAAGCGATTCGTTCAATTGTTTAAATTTTATTCGAATTGTTTATCTCAGTGAGCATTTTTTTGCAATAACATACATGTCAGAAAAAAATGACGATAGAACCATTCCATAGGTGTCAAATGGAAGAGCATGAGCTATATTTTCAATTTGGTTTAAAAAAAGTGAATAAAAAATGCATTTATTGGTAATAAATAATTATGCAAAAGTATCGTAAACCTTTCCCTATAAACTTTTTGAATAACTTTTTTAGTCCCAGTGATGAAGCTTAATATATGACAAAACCTCGCAATTTTTACAGAATGGATCGATTTGCTTGAAAATTTGAGAATAAGTAGTGGATAGTCCAAGGATCAAAATCTATATGATGTCAAAAAGCGCTTTTACCATGGGGGTGGTTGCCACATGCCACCCCATGTCGGAGGTGAAATTTTTTTATTATATTTTGACCGCAAAAGTTGGTAAAAGCATTCATTCTAAGCAAAAAATGTTCTATACATTTTTTTGATAAAATTAATAGTTTTCTATTTATTCGCTATCGAAAGTGTTAGTTTTATATTAAAAAAATTAATGTTTTTAATCAGTTTTCTGCAAATAATTTAAAAAGTTTTTGTTTTATCAAAACAACTTTGCTTAACAAAAATGTACCTTTTGAAAAATCCACAAAACCGTTTTTTTTAATTTTCTTTAACCTTCCGATGACCAACCTTTTTTTGTTACACGGATGACCAAGGGGGGAAAAATTGACTCCAGGTCAAAAATGTCAAAAATGGCAATTAACAAAAAAATGAAGCTTTTTTTTATTATTTTATTTTTTTATGGCATGGACTTTATGTCATTCAGCCAGTCACAACATGAGTATAAGTGTCATGTGTAGTGTGTATGTTGAGTAAGTGTCTTGTTACTTTGCAAAGTCGACGTCGTTAGCGTAAAACTACTTGGAATTACACATAAGAGACGGTATTTTACTAAACAACAACTTCAGAATATATTTTTTATTCGTAAAATATAGGGAATTTTTTTTATTTCAAAATATGAATATATCTAGAAAAACATTACAGTCAAATAAAAAAATAATAAGTTAAAAATTAAAAATACTTTTGAATTTATTAAAGGAAAAAATACGCTGGGGTCGCAATTTCCCCCCGCTTGGTCATCCGAAGGTTAAGACCAATAGTAATCGAGCTATACTTTATTATATGTTAGGTCTTCTTCGGCAAATGCTAAATATTGTAGTTTCAAAGTGAAAATACGGGAAAACTATGCATTTTTACAGGATCATTTGTTTAAACTAATTTGAAGTATTTAAAAGTATCTATCTTCAGAAATAAAAAAAAGTTTTTAGTTCAAAAATTAGGTGGCTTATAATGAAAAGAATGTCAGACCCTATATTTTTCAGCGAAAAAGTGATCGAAAGCAAACCCCTAATCACCACCCTGAATAACATTAATCATTGACCTTATTTCGTCTTCTTCACTTATGTATTATTAATAGGTTCTAGAAGTTTAACTGGTTTAGAATGATTAGTTTTTAAAAAAATGGAGTCAAAAGCAAATATCGAATTTTTGAAGTTTGGTAAAAAATTCCCTTTTCTTCAGAATAGAAAGATTATCATCAATGTTACAAAGAAATATTTAAAAATAAAATTATAGCTTATTTAATTCCAAAGAACCTGGTGTGCAAAAATTTTCTCTACGGTAAAAATTGAGTGAGCTATTGATAATTAAATCTTGTAATAACATGCAAAAATCACCTTTACCAACCTTTTCAAAGTCACCACTTTTTGCGACTGAGGGTTTTAAAAGGATTTGGTATTAATAGTCTCATAGATCTTGTAAAAACCTACAAAATTATTTTTTAACAAACTTTCTAAGATAAAAATTAAAAAGGTTACGGTTAAAAAATCCATATATTTTTTTCAAAAAAAAAAAGAAATCCAATTGGAAGCATAATAGTGTAATTTAGCTTTGCTTTTAGTCATTGGCCTTATTGGCCTTATTATTTCTTCTTTATTTATGTATTGTTAATAGATTTTAAAAGTTTGACTGGCTTAGAATGATTAGTTTTTTAAAAACTAGAGTTAAAAGCGAATAACGACTTTTTGTAGTTTGGTAAAAAATGCCATTTTCTTCAAAATAGAAACATTAGCATTACATATACGAAAAATTTTTTTTATGAAATTGTAGGTTATTTATTTCCCAAGAAAGTGGTTTGAAAAAAATTTTTCTACGGCAAAAATTGAGTGAATGGTAAATGAGTATATATCGAAAAACATTGATTTTTTCTATATAAAACTAACACTTTCGATAGCGAATAAATCGAAAAGTATTAATTTTATCAAAAAAATGTATAGAACATTTTTTGCTTAGAATGAATGTTTTTATCAACTTTTGCAGTCAACATATAACAAAAAATTTCCACCCCTAAGATGGGGTGGCAACAGACCCCATGGTAAAAGCGCCTTTCGGTATCATATAGATTTTGATCCTTGAACTATCCACTGCTTATTCTCAAATTTTCAAGCAAATCGATCCATTCTGTAAAAATTGCGAGGTGAAATGCTTCGGTTCCTGGACTATTTCCAAAAAATTAACTTTTTTACCCTGTTTTAAGTTCACAAAAACCAAGTAATGTTATTTATATCATATTTGATAATAAATTGTAATAAATATATTATAATTTCTTATACAACAAAATAACATTTATAAGGATAGATTTACGATACTTTTGCATAATTATTTATTACTAATAAATGCATTTTTGATTCGCTTTTTTTAAACCAAGTTGAAAATATAACTCGTGCTCTTTCATTTGACACCTGTGGAATGGTTCTAACGTCATTTTTTTCTGACTTATGTTATTTCAAAAAAAAATGCTCTCTGGGATAAACAATTTGCATAAAATTTAAACAATTGAATGAATCGCTTTGAAATTTTTATCACATATTAATCACCAAAGAACCATTATATGACAAAAATTTTAAAGCTGTACACTAATTTTTACAATAGATATTGCAAAATTATTTTTTTTGCAATTCCGATTTTTTTCGCAATTATATTAACAATAAATGAGTATATCAAACTTTGTAATACGTCATTTTAAAGCTTTTTCCATAATCTCAAAGATATTTGTACTAAAAAAACCATAAGTTTTACTGTTTTCCATTGATTTGAAAAAAAAGGGAAAAATGCCATTTTTTGACACTTAATTGTTTATAAATAAAAATGGCAGCCAGAACCTACGCAGGAAATAGTTAAAATTTGCTCTTATAGGTATTACCTGTCGAAAAAACGCTTCAGTACCCTGACTGCTCGAGTGTCATGGAAAAAACCTTATTACCTTGGACTATATATTATCTTTTGTTGATTTCTAGCATCTGTTGATTTGCGTTACTTTTATTAATACTTCGGTCCGTATCCTGTATCATTTAATCATCTAGAAAAGTCAGTGAGTTCGCATAATCGTTTTCTTTTTCTTCTAATATACAAATCTTCTAATAAATATATCTTCTAATAATGGAGATGAAAAAAGTCTACGTAAAAGAAAATTAATCAGATAAATTAATCCACAATCAATTCAATTCCTTAGTGATACACGTATATATTATGTATCATTGTAGAGAAATTATTATTTGATATTGAACAAGCTTTCTGTTTTTGTCCGTCTGGATGTGGGCTTACAGTCTTTATTTCTAGACCAGGACGCATCTGTAAAAATATTAGTACATTTGGACGTTGAGAGGTGACTCAAATTTTTTTGCAGAAATTGCTTGAAAATAACTCAAATACTAATATTTGAGTTATCCTCCCTCTCAAAAAGGTCCCGAACATTGTTTAAATAATCAAAATGTCAAAAAATGAAGGAAAAATTCGATTTTTTTCTTGGTTTTTTGATTATAACTTTAAAAATATTCATTTTCGAGAAAAGTTATTCTAAGATAAAAGTTGCGTAAATAAATTTCCTACAAAATAGAATTAGTTAAACGTTTAAAAAATAGTCACCGTTGTTGCAAAATAGCAATAATTACGAAAAAAACCATACAAAAACAAGTATTCGCATTTTACGTTTTTCAACCATTTATGCTACACTTAGAACCTTCATATTCCATCAAGAAAAACTCTATGATACAGTAAAACAATGCTGTAAATTTCATTAAGATCGGTTTAATAGATTTTGCAAAATAAATTTTGAAATCCAGCTTTCGCAAAAAAAATTCATTTTTTCAAAATGTTACAGGACTAATAATAAAGCAGATAGCTAGTTTAATTTTTTTTAGTTATAGAAGTATACTGTACCTTTCATTTGCAATTTGCAAAATTAAAATCGATTAATCACCACGGCGTCAGGAAATTTTTTAAATAAACATTAATTATTGGTGCTACGCGCAGGACAGCGGATAGTTTGCTCTGATTGGGCATTCCAATGTCCTTTGATAATGATTGAAAATAATTTTTATTTCATTTCGATATAAATAAATAAATTTGTTTATTGCAAAATAAAAACACATACTCTATACTTTGAAATAACACTTTTTTTAGCAAAAACTTTCTTTGTTCATATATTTTAACTTAGAGAATAAAAGTTTATTATTTTTAAACATATGCAATTGTTTAAACAATATTTCACAAACAATAATAAAATTAGTTTGATTTTTGTGGAATTAAAATATTAAAATACAACAAATTATAGAGTAAGAAAATAATATAATAGATAAAGATTGGAAGAAATTTTGGTGGAAATCAACTTGTGTGAATCGAACACCGCTGTCCTGCGCGTAGTACCAAAAATTAATGTTTATTTAAAAAATTTTTTGACGCCGTGGTAATTAATCGATTTTAATTTTGCAAATTGCAAATGAAAGGTACAGTACACTTCTATAAGCAAAACAATTCAACTTGCTATCGGCTTTATTTTCAGTCCAGCAACATTTTAAAAAAATGAATTTTTTTTGCGAAAGCTGGATTGCAAAATTTATTTTGCAAAATGTGTTAAACCGATCTTAATAAAATTTACAGTGTTATTTTACTATATCATAAAGTTTTTCTGGGTAAAATATGAAGGTACTATGTGTAGCATGAATGGTTGAAAAACGTAAAATGCGAATACTTTTTTTTGGTATGGTTTTTTTCGCAATTATTGCTATTTTGCAACAAGGGTGACTATTTTTTAAATGCTTAACCAATTCTATATTGTAGGAAATTTAATTACGCAACTTTTATGTCAGTACAACTTTTCTCAGAAATGAATAGTTTTAAAGTTATAATAAAAAACCAATAAAAAAATCGAATTTTTCCTTCATATTTTGACATTTTGATTATTTAAACAATGTTCCGGACCATTTTGAGTGGGAGGATAATTCAAATATTATTATTTGAGTTATTTTCAAGCAATTTCTGCAAAAAAATTTGAGTCACCTGTCAACGTCCATCTCAAAACAGATGCGCCCTGGACTATTCGTTAAAAATGAGGATAGACATACACATCATAGTCTAGCGGCGAGCATAGGACAACGTGGCCTTTTTAATTCTGATTTTTGATTATTATTGATTGATTAATTATTTATTACAAATTTCGAGGGTGGATCTCGATAAGAGTGGACAAATTATTTGTTATTTACAGTTCAAGTTGATTATCCAGTTGGAGTTGACTATTCCTAGTTCGAGTCAACTCAAACGGCTGGTTTTAGTAAAAGTTGATTATAACATAAAATGAAGATTTTTATTCAACATTTACTAGTAAAAGTAGACTCCAACTAGCTAAAGTATACTCTTCCCAATACCATTTAGTAAAAGTTGATTCAGACAAACAACCGATTCTAGAAATTAAATGTTACTGGTAGGCCAGGAACTTAAGCATTTTGCCTCGCAATTTTTTCGTTTATCGTTTATATCTTGCCGCTGTACGCTGAAACTTTAGGGGTGGTTGCCACCCCATCTCGGGGCGGGAATTTTTAATTACATGCTAACCATGGAACTCGATGGAAAATGTAATTCTAAGAAAAAAATACTCTTTGCCCTTTCTTCGCAAAACTAATATTTTTTGAGTTATTCACGGTTGAAAATAACAGTTTTTCGACCAAAAAATCGACATTTTACAGGGATTTTGAGAATAACTAGACAATATAAATTTAATAAAAAAACTGCAGCTTTAACAAAATTGTATCTTTTCGAAACACAAACCAAATCCTTTTTTTATAATTTTTCTACAACCAGTACAAACTGAGATACGGCATGTTAAAGGTTAGCTTTTTCGTCAAATGCATAATTTGAAATATTCAAAGCCCAATAACGACAAAACTAATTTTTCGGAGAAAATTTACAGAATATTTTTTCAAGTATACAATTAGACCATTCAAAAAAAAAAACGTTTCTACATAGCATAAAATCTGAGCGACTTATGATCAAAATAAGTTCGGTGCCTACATACTTTTTTCTAATCATCCTAATTAATTTCCATTTCCGTTTTTTTCATCCTAATTAAAATTGATCTTCGGCCTTCTGTGATTGTTTTTATGTAGGTATTATCAATACCCCCAAGAAGTTTGACATATTTAAAATTTGTAAAAGTTGCAGTTTAAAGATAAAATGTTTTTTTTGCAATTTTGTAATTTTCACCTTTTTCTTCAAAATATCTCAGAAAATATGAGAGACACAAAAAAATGAAACATGACACTAAAATTAATGTGTGCATATATTTACTTTACAATGAATAATAATTAGCGAGGTATAGCTGCTTAAAACCTCTATTTACAAGCAGACACTCCTTATTCAAGCCCTTGATGACTAAAAAACTATTTGTATTTGTATTTGTAGGTTCGTATTTTTGTGTAATTAAATGTTTTTGTAAGTAATTCTACTTTTTTCTGTATAGATATATTAAATTACTTATAAAACTTGCAATGGTATTAAGGGTGATTTTTAAGGGTCGAAATATTATGATATATCCTAAAGCATAAAACATTATTTACCAAACACTGTTTAACAAAAATCATTATTTAACCAATCAAAACGAAATTTTACCCATAATAAAGTTTACAATGTTTTTATATAATGTTTGATAATCAGGGGTGGTTTACACCCCTAAAAATAATCAATGCCCTTGAGTATGATAAAGAATATGAAGTACAGGTTGAGATGATCGGAATCCCAAATTTTTATGCAAATCGATGCAAGCCCAAATTATTATTTTAGGATAAGTATATTTTTTATATATATCTCCAACAAGGGTGGTTTTAAGAGTTGAAATATTATGATATTAAACAATCATTATTTACCTAATTAAAACCAAATGTTGACCATATTAAAGTTTAAAATGTTATTTTATATGTTTTTTTTTAAATCGGGGTAGTTATCACCTTTAAAAAACCAAAACCATGCAACGGGTCAATATAGAAAATGAACTACAGGGTAAAATGAGCCTAATCCCAAGTTTTTTGTACAAATCGATGATGGACGAAAAAATTGCGGGGTTTTGCCATTTTTTCAGCTTCATTTCCTGGCCTATATGATATGTTCAAATCATGATAAGACATAGTTGAAACGGCCAAAACAAAGAGACGCACAGTCATCAAAAAAGCACGTGAAATTATACCCACTCGTATAATCAACATTTTTACTGAATCGATCCAGGAATAGTCAACTCAAAATAGTAAAAGTTGAATTAAATTTTTCAAATCAACTTTACTGCTCGTTTTAGTTGGAGTCGACTCGAACTAGGAATAGTCAACTTAAAGTGTAACATATACAATTTAATTAGTGTTTATAAGGCTCTATCTCGTAAACTTAAACTCAAACAGATAAAACAATTTTTTTCAAATAAAATTTATTACTTAAAAAGCAAAGAATATGGCGTTTACTAAACTTTAATCTAATAATAATTAGAACTCGTGATATTGTAAAACCAGTGCAAAGTGGTTGCAATATAAGTATTATTCAGAGCTTTTTTGAACGTTAGTCGGCTTCTAATGCAAATGAGCTTTACAAGGTCTCATTTTAAAGCTTAATTTATAATAAACAGACTAAAATGATATTTTGAATACTTGTTTGAAATTCTAATTTTCTTAAAAAAATTGCAAATTAATTTATATATAAGGATCTTAAACAAATTTGAGCTATAAAATTTTATACACACTTAAATTAACAATATTGATAGAAAAACTCAAAAGGGACATTTTGGGATTGTTAAAATGCGTTTAAGTTATGGTAGGGGAGCCCAAGCGGCGATTTTTGCAGTAACTCGAGCGTTTCAGAGAAGTACATGGAAAGAAACCTTGTAGCCTGTAAACGTACCCCTACCATATATTGGCTCTTAATACAGAGGAGTTGGTTAAGGGGAGACCGAAAAAGAATCCATCCTTAGAAAAACTCTAAATCGTTAGATTAAATAAGGTAATTTTTATGGTTTTAGGACCTAATTTTTCGCAAGCCAATAGTTCCTCATAACGCTCTAGTAACTGCAAATTTAGCATACTTGCCTCCCCTATTATGGTTATTAGGTATAATATTATTTCTAAAATCCTATTTTTTATATTTTTTCTCATTTAGTAAAAAAGTGAAATAATAAATCATACCGAAAGTTTAGTTTTCGGTACGGTTGGAGAAAAAAGTTTTTATGCAAAAAATAAGTATTTATATATTTTTAAAATTGTTGCTTACATTTTTTATCCGTATTATGCTATTTTAAAAAACTGATATTTCGTAACTAAAAGCTAAGCTTTAATCTAAATCATATTTTTACAAAAAAAAAATAAAGACATTGTTCAAAACACTCTATAAAGCGACCCACTACGAACTCGAGATCCATTAATAGTCCCTGCAGAGACGTTCGGTATTCCCAGACCCGAAATCTTATTCCGTAAAGAGTTTTCGTAATAAAACATTCAAGTCAAGACAACCGAATATTTTAAATTAGGTCACCTCTCCAACTTCAGATCTTACCAAGCACCGTGAAAAGAATAATGTAGAAAACTATTCCGAAATAATACTTGTTAAATATTTATGATTCGAATATTTAATTTGCTTGTAGTTTTGCAGCGTAATAGTACCTATTTGTTATTTATATAACAGGTTTTATTGTACGGCTAATTTAAACCAAGGAAACAAAGACGTGTACAAAATAATAAAAGATTCAATAAAATTTCTGAGATTTTCCAAGCAAGTAATTATTAAAAGCAAACTTCTATTTTGTGTTTGAATCATACTGGAGGAGTCAGAAGCCATTCAGTGTGTGATAATTATTGTTGTGGTATTTACCCTTGGTAGGGGGTTGATCAGCAAAGGTACACTTGTTCACACTTCAATACTTTACTGGTGGTTGAATGCAATGAACTGTATCCAGCTGATGACGACAATGATTACATTTTACTCCAAAACTTTGTTGAAACTCTCTCGTAATCTGACTAATTAATTCTCCCATTATATTGAGCGCAACTATTTATTATATTATATGAGTATTTATTTACATTTTCACTTTGGATTCGATGTCATCCTTGTGAGGAAAATACCATAATATGTTTATGCTTATTCTGCTCATTAAATTATCTGACTATTGAGTTAAATTATAGTACATAAGTCGTCATATCCACTCTTCTTATCTTCTTTCCTTGCCTTTTATTTGAGATTGGATATCATTAAGGCTATTCGAACCTTGTTTGCAGCTGTTCTAAATAGTTACTTGTGGCGCAACCAAACCACTCTCTTAGGCAGGCCGCATATCAAAGAAACATGAAACGTAAATCACGTTTCATGGAAATAAAACACTGCTAAACAAATAGACGTCCGGCCATTTATGAAACTTTCCGAAAATAAAAATTTGTTATGAGCATGAATCACACTCGTTTCATTGGTAGGCTGACTTCAAGATTTGTTTAGCCATGTTTAATTTTCATGAAACGTGTTTTACGTTTCTTGTTTGATGTTTTTCGTTTAATGTTTCGTTGGTGTGCGGCTTGCCTTAGATTTTTTCATCTCAACGACATTTTTCTATTACCTAGATTCCTTTGTCTTCACTTTTTCTCTGCATTATGTTTTGCAGGAATGTGTATTTTTGTCTCTGCACTAGATGGCCCAAGTATTTCAATTTTTGTTGGTTATGGTAATTATTACTTCAGGCCTTTTGGCCATTCGTCGTAATGCTTTTTCATGTTTGACTCACGCAGCCCAACTTATTCTTAATATTCGTCGATAGCCCCACATTTAAAAACTCTCAATTTTTTTATATTATTTTGTTCGAGAATCCATGCTTCTACGCTGTAGGATAAGGTAATAACACATATTATGTGCTTAACATGCTAATTCGTAGCGAGAGACTAATATAACGATTATTAAACAGGTTATTTATTTTTATGAAAATGAATTTAACAATTTCAATACGTCGCGGTCGTTTGATCTCGATAGTTTAATTACTCTTCTCGTTAATCATAGTCCCTAGGTATTTTTAATTATTTCCCATTTAAATGGGGTGATATTGATACTAATGATTGTATGATAAATTGGAAGTTTACTAAAAATACTATACTAAAAACCAAGTCTTAGTTTTCTTGGTATTGAATTGTCTACCGTAGTTATTGCATACTATATTCATATTACATATGTAGTAAAAGTTTAAGACCTTCCGACAGTTAAGCGCAGTATCGTCTGCATATTTTACGTTATTTATTATTTCCCCATTGACGATTATTCCTTCATTTGTCCTTGATAAAACTTCCAGGCAAATATGTATTTATGGTATGTTAAACAGTAAATGGTTAAGTTCAATTAGTTACCACTATAAACAGCCCGGATTAACCGATAATAGTATAAAAGGCCCGGTTTCAGGGTGCCATACCAAAAATCCCAACCCAACCGTCAAAACAAGCACCCCAACATTCGCAACAACAACCATCTCAACAGCAACCCTCTTCTCAACAACAAGCAACCATCAGCACTTCAAACAATCCTGAACCCAACGATTTCGTCTTCCAAAGAAAACAACTAAGACAAATGTCTTACGCCAATGCCGCAGCCAATCCACGCCCCAAAACCCAAGCCAGAAACCAAAACGTCATTAACGCCATAAACGATCCTACACTGTCCGAGTATCTCATCAAAGATCTCCCAAAAGATCTTTGTAACAAACGCACCTTCTTTCGGCAAATAAATGCCACCACTCTCTTGTCCAACAAAATTCATTCTTGCAAAGTACTCTCACATGGAATCGCACATCTTCGACTTTTCAATCCGATAAATGCAGGGGATATAGAAAAAGCTATCCACACAGCAACTTGCCAAACCATGGTTACGGTCCACAGCCGTAGCAGAAATGCTAACACTTCCACAAAAGAGCCCACCTACCTCCTCTGCATTACTGGTATCGACGTGGATTACTCCGAGCAGGAGGTCACCGACTTGCTCACAGAACAGCAATTCCCAGTCGAAAGACTGTGGAGAGTCAAAGCTTACAAAACAGGCAAGGACTCTAAAGTGATCAAGGTGGTGACCAAATCCTTGGAGAAATTCACGTCAGCATTGAGCCGAGGCATAACTCTAGATGGTGAAATCTACAATGCCGAACTTCCTCATGGCTCCGACCCTACAATCCCCACCCCAAAATATTGCAGCAAATGCTGCATTAACGGACACTCCATCGACGAATGCCCTCAAAAAGCATTCGTCTGCCCCCACTGCGGCGGCAACCACAAATCCAGCGCCTGCACCAAACAGCAGGAACCCAAATGCCCGAATTGCGGCGGTGACCACCCCGCATACTCCAACAAGTGTCCAAAAAGACACACCATCCCCTCCGCCCAACACGAAATACAGCCACTTACGATCGAAAGATCATTCCCCCCTTTCGAACTCCCTACAGAAACAAAGAACATCTTGTCTATTCAGACTGCTCTGTTGCTTAACTTGTTGCCCGAACTTCGTGAACATATCGCTGCAATCACGGCTAATCTGATTAGCCAAGTCTACGACCACTCGACAGTGGTCCACGGGTACGGGAGCAATGTCACGGTGACATTCCGCTCCAACCACTAAACACCCTCCCTTTATGGATTTCACCCTAGGCACAGTCAACTGTCAGGGTCTCTCCAAAAAGAGACCCCTCATCAAGAATATCCTGTCGAAGCATAACATCCAGATCCTCGCACTCACAGATACTCTGTCGAAAAACGATCCACACTTCGCAGGATATTCGATCATCCATCGAAGCCGCTGTCAGGTTTCACGCGGGAATGGTATTCTCGTGAAACACGGAATACCGCACAACACACACACATTCCCACAAAATTTTCATCCACCTGATGTGGACTTCCTGGCAATTGACGTGCATATTCCCAATAACGAAACCCTCACGAGAGTCTCTTACTACAAACACCCGGATCAACCACTCAACAGGCATTTGCTAGAGTACTTTTCGAGGCTCGGCAAGGCTGTGTTGATGGGCGATCTAAATTGTAGACACACACAGTTTGGTGATCACCGTCAAAACCCAGAAGGCATCCACCTCACGGATTATCTACTAGACCTTCCCATTTCAAGAATCACCAACACTGAATTCACGTTTTTGAACGCCAATGGGGCCTCTATTGTCGACCACATCCTAGTTACTAGTAACATTCTGGATCGGTTCGGGGATAGATGCCACATTGGCGATTCAATAACGTCAGACCACGTACCTCTTCTTGTCGACACCGACATACTCATTCCAAAACAACCAAACCCTCCAAGATCTATAAGAGACTATCGTCACGCTAACTGGACTGAATTCCAAAACTTCATCACACAAAATCTCCCTATGTTAGGCGAACTCGATACTAACGATAGTATCGACACCAGTGCAACCGATATCGAGAACCTCATCACTGAGGCGATCACGCACGCAATTCCACTCAAACAAATAACCTATACATCACCGGCACTTCCACAATACATCATTGCCAAAATCCAACAAAAACGACGTCTTCTACGTCAATACAAGGCCAACAGAAACCCACTAATCAAAACAGAGTACAACCGGATCTGTGCCAGGATAAAGAGGGAGATATCTGTCCTAACGGCTCGCCGGTGGAAAGATGCTACCTCAAAACTGGACTACAGAGACGGAGGTAAATTCTGGCAAAAATTCAAAGTCCTAACAAAACAAAAACTATCTCAACCATCCCATCTGTTGGTCAACAATCACATAGTCAATTCCCCAGAAGGGAAAGCCGAAGCATTCAGAAATTCGCTTCAAAACAATTTTCAAACGCCAGATAACCCGAACTTTGATCGCATATTTAAATTCAACACAGAATACATAGTAAATGTTACTCTCAACCACTACATTCCAGTCTATGATCCTATCATGGACCCCCTCACCGACAGGGAAACGGAGAGCTTTGGCCAAATCGGCAAAAACAGCGCTCCCGGACCTGATGGCATCAACCGAAGGTGCCTCAAAAAACTTCCAGAGAGTATCATCCCTCTTCTAACTAAAATATTCAAAATGCATGTCTCAAAAACAGCCACTTTCCTACTCCTTGGAAAGTGGCCAACACCATCATGCTTTTGAAAAAAGGCAAACCCCCAACCGACGTGGAATCCTATAGACCAATTTCATTAATCAATACTCTGGGTAAAGTTCTTGAGCTAATCCTAAAAGAGAGGCTCAATAACTTTCTCGAAAACCACAATATCATACTAAAATTCCAATATGGATTCCAGTCAGGTAAATCTACTAAACATGCATTAATAGATTTCACTACCAAAGTTACTCAAACCATCAACGATGGTTCATTCGCCATAGCCACATTTCTGGATGTGCAGAAGGCTTTCGACCAGGTCTGGCACGACGGGCTTGTTCGGAAACTTCTGGACATCGGGCTACCATTGCAATTTACCAAAATTGTACACTCCTACCTCCACAACCGTACTGTCAGAGTTAAAATAGGCGATCAAAAGTCCACCCCCTTCACTCCACAAGCTGGAGTTCCCCAGGGTTCAGTCCTAGCGCCGCTGTTGTACATCATCTACAACAGCGACATCACTAACCAAAATATCCCAGGTACTCGGCTGTTTCTCTATGCAGACGACACGACTCTGCTCTCAACTACCTCTCGATACAACCCAAGACTCCTCTTCAGAAGAGCCCAGGCTCTGTTGGACGGCGTCGGCGAATGGTGTTGTAAGTGGAGAGTCACGCTGAACGCGAACAAAACAACAACAATTGTGTTTCGCGCCCCTTCTGTGTCAAATAGAATCATTTGCAATGAAGACGACCAATATCCTCTGAGTCTGTTGGGAGAAAGGCTTGTTGTTAGCCCGACTGTGAACTATTTGGGAGTACTGTTTACCAGGACTCTCAACTGGGACGCAGATCTAAAGGCAACTTTAGATAGGGTAAGGAACAGGGCCAGACTTCTCAACGCTCTCTCGGGAAAAATTGGCAAGACACACAAGAAGACTCTCATTCACACTTACAAGACCTTTATTCGACCCGTCATGGAGTACAAATCATGTATCTACTCTCTTTGCTCAAGACAAAAACAAGAGAGGTTGCTGAGGACAGAGCGTAGAGTCTTGCGTAGATGTAACTATGAGCACTGGCGATATCCCTCAAACGAAATCCATAACATCTCGAACACCCCCAAAATCACCGAGAGAATAAACTCTCTGAACAGGAACTTCACAATCAAAGTAATCAACGGCCCCCCTTCCGACACACAAGAATCTCTCAAATGTTCCTGTTCATCTTCCGGCCACGTACTCCACCGAAAGCCCAAACGCAAAAAGATTCATGTACCGTCCGCTCTAATGCAAGCATGCATTCACGTACTCTCGGTGGAGTACGAAAGCATCCTTGAGGCTACCCCGTTAGCCTACCGTACCCACCTCTAACATTTCCTCTTCCCTACCCCGAACAGGGAGAAGTTGGTTTTTTGCGGTTTCCCAACTTCATTGCACAATTATACCTGTTCGTCCCAAGAAAATAGCCGCAACTATTTTCTCCACTCGAACGCACACTGTCCACGCTGCGCTCAAAGCCACCTCCTGACCGCCGACGAGGGACGCAGGTTCGCCTGTCGTTGTACAATGGTTTCTAGGGAGACTGGTCGAGAGCAAAGCACGGACAGTACACATAAATGTCTATGGAACCAACAACAATCCATCAAACTTTCTTCTCTGTTGACTTCTTAGCCTTCTGGACACCACCGTCCGGCATAACCCAGGACCCAAGAACACCAGGACACGGCGCTTACCCCAGTGTGTTTTTCGGACTGTTTGCTTTTGCTGCCAACACTAAACATTCACCTCAAACCCTGAAGAGGACAAAATCCTAAACGGGGAAGCACATTGAACGCATTTCTTCTAAGCATTTTCTAGACAAGCAAATCAAACAATGTGATGATGTAAAATTTATTTTAGTTTATATTTATTCAACTCTGTCTACCTCGGTGGCTTATCGCTCCGGGTGGATTTTAACAATGGGCCAGGTCAGATAAATTTAATAATATTTACGACCGCACTAATTGAACTCAAACCAATTACTGTTGAACAAACCATACCTGCAATTATTGCATTACCTGCATATTATGCAATACATGTATTTACCATATACGTTAAACAGTAGTGGCGATAATATACATCCCTGTCTAACTCCATGTGTTACTTTTATTACGTCTGAAACTTCACCTTCCATTCTTATAATATAAGAATTTATGTTGGAATCAGCGAGCAAATAATATATTATATTATTTGCTCGCTGATTCCAACATAAATTTAGGATTATTCTCAGATCATTATCATCCATGTCTTTGCTTTCAAGAAAATTATTTAGTAAATCATGATGTAAATTGTCAAAATTATTTTTCATATCTATGAAACGGGTTCATATCACTTGATTGACGTACAAGAATAAAAAACCGCTAAACGCCGTAAAAATTAATGGCGCATACAATATTCCAGCTACAAAAGAGCTGATATGAGTATTACGTGGCGCGAAAACGTATTTTCATTTTGATGGAAAATAAAATTCTAGTTTTATTTTAAAAGATTTTTTCTCTCAGTAAAAGAGTAACTCTTATACAGTTTGCATTTTGAGGCTCTTTTGTGGCGCGTTTTAATTCAAATGTAGCAAATATTATGGAAAAAATCTTTCAAAATAAAACTAGAATTTTATTTTCCATCAAAATGAAAATACATTTTCGAGCCAGGTAATACATACTCATATCAGCTCTTTTGTAGCTGGAATATTGTATGCGCCACTCATTTTTACGGCGTTTAGTGGTTTTTTATTCTTGTATCAGGAGTTTTTCAAAGTTTTTTATAAATTAAATGTATGAAGTTAAATGTATTGTTTGTCGATTTCAACTCTCAGTAAAGTAACTCAGATTGCACGATTAATCTAAGCGTCGTAACCTCTACAACTACATAAACCATTTCGGCGATAATGGTTTAATGGATTATACTTTTGGAGCTCGATTACTTCTGAACGGCTTAACCGATTTTGATCAATTAACATGAGTTTGAACAGTACTGACAAGTAGTATCTGATGCATCTAAGGTCAAGTATGATAACTGAGGGTATTATAGGAATTATTGAACTTGAAAAACGGTTTTCCCCATAAGGAATAAATTTGATCATAAGTCTGAAGCCTATAACTTAAAAACTCGAAATTTCTCAGATATGTGGTATACAACGTTAGACGCGTCTAGAGTCGTTATACAAACGCTCAGTTATTGGCGTAATTCGTAGGTTGAAATTTTGAGTAATTGTCAAAAACCAAAATTTTCAAAGTTTAGTATTTCAGTTTTTTGGCTATGCTGAGCCGTGTGTATGTCTGATCCTAACTGGTTAGGCGCGATTTGAAAGCTTAACAGAACGCTATTGATTTGGTGTAATTGTGGTTTTCCTGTCTCTCCTTGTACCTAAGATATAGATGCTCAAAAAATATTCAATTTTGTATTTACCAAGCCCTACAGCTCGCTTATAGGTGGTCAAAAGTCACAAAATAGACCGGTTCTGAATAGGCCCTGACCCCCTCTTGAGGCACAGAAAAAAATTCAGATCGGTGTAACTTTTCTACACACATACATACATACATTCCCCCTTTTTAAATAAAAATTGAGTCATATTTCTGAGCTCGGTAACTTTTGAATGATATAACCGATTTTAAAAATTAAACATGCATTTGAAAAATAATGATCAGTACTCTCAGAAGCCGCAAAGGCCGGACTTAAATTATTGAAATTTTTGGGAGTTTTGGGGACAAGAACGAAAAACAGACCCTAAATGGGAAGGGCCGTAAAATGCAGACCCTTAAACTAAAATCGAGATTTGGCATATGGATGGGCGAGTCTTTTCCTAAACTTTAAGATGGGCTTTAGTCCAATTTTTATTTCAGTCAGATTTAGAAAATCGAAAATTTCGTGTATATAATATAGTGTCGCATGCAGGGGTATTGTGAGCCACTGACGAGAACTGCCGTTCTCTGGTAACAAGTATCGCTGCGTGAGAACAATTAGAGGAAAAGAGCGTTTCTAATGCCTTGTCCTTTGCTGAGTCCCAATTCTATCTCGCAGAGTTCCAATTTTCTTTAAAAACGGTTATATGTAATTTTTAGAAACATCTTAAGCAAATGACTCATTAACGAGATTGGCCATAATGTGGATAACAGCCATTCTTGGGGAATAATAACAGTTTTGTATGTTGCGTTAAACACATGTAATATTATTTTAGTAGAGTTGTCATTCATAAATTTTAATAGTTCTGCGGGAATTTCGTCAGGTTCCGTTGCTTTTCTTACGTTTCCTTGCGTTCTTTCAATATATCAGAACCGTTTTCACTCACGACTTGTGAAAGAATGTTTGTAATAAGAAAATAATGGGTATCTACATGTTTCGGTCAGGTCCTAAAAATTTTGGTAACACAAATATAGATGAAACATAGAAGGCGCAATTTGTGTTGTCTGCTGAATACGTGATTTTTTAGAAGTAAGTTAGTGTATGTCATTTATATGTCATCAAGAATTTTTCTTAATTTGTAGTTTTATTTACATTACATTAAATGACTTCTGAATTAAACGCATATTATTAGATATATTGTTAGATTTATCTTTTGATAATGAAGGCCAGAGTGAGCAAAATAGCAAATTAGAAGGAAAAGTTAAAGAAAAATGAAACAGAAAAAAAATACCTGAAAAATAGTTGCGAATGCTGCTAAACGATACTCTGTAAAAGATGAAATGTAAACAGAAGTGGAAATAATATGCATGTCAAAATATTTCTAAACGCAGACTGCAAATGCACTCGGCCTGTTTAGCCTCTGTCGGTTCTGAAGAACGCCAAATTATTTTAGATTATTTTTATAAATTAGGTTATAAAAATAAACAACTTTTTATCTTCGTGTGCCTATACAACATGTTCAACCAAATAAAATATCAGCAAGAGCAAGAGATTAATCTAAGTCGCCAAATTCAAAGTTAGTAAAATACTTAATGTTGAATATATGTTACCTATGTGAGTTCATTTCGACTTATTAACTTAATCTGAACCTTAATCATTGACATGCGGTATGCCATACCGCACCGAAAATATATTTTAAACGTATTTTATAAAAATTTCCTAGAAGAACATCTGTGTACGTTCAAGTGATGTCTATAATGTATCTGATCTCTACTGCTGCAGTTTTAGTATGGTCTAGTCTTTGAAGCTACGTTGCCGTAAAGTTTCTTGCAGTATCACGTACCCCATGCCAGTATTTACGTTTCTACAGTTGAAAGCAGTTCAGTGTATTCTTTCGCTACATAGTATTGCAGCAAGTTTGCCCAGTTGTTCTATCTAACCGTTATCAACATTATTTTACTATTTTTTAGTTAAAAATAGTCAAAAATCATAAAGGATTTTGTAAGAACCTACATCTTTATTTTAATATTATGAATGAGTTTATAGTTTTCTTGCAAAATTAAGTTTATCGCCAACCCTCACTAAAGTCATTCATTCTTGTACTCATTTGCCCTCATTTGCGGCAGTAAAGTAACACTTTATTTTGCTGAAAGAAGAACTTTACTTTACCTGCCGCGATTAAATAACTCAATCGAGATTGAATGTAAGTGGTCGATGGCAGTAATCAAATGGCGAGTATTTGAGTGAACTTAAAATTTATTTACTTTAATTATTAAAAATATTATACAAAATTCACTTTATTATTAATTAAATGTGTGTCAAAGATTAATTAAATATGTGTATGTATAATAATATTCATAAAAAATAAATGAAAACTTTACAAATTTAATAATTAGGTATTCAATATTGATAATTATCGATTAAACTTCGAAACCGGCCAACATGAAAAATCATCTGTCATTACTGTCATACGAAATTTTTATTTCGTCTAAAATTCAAAAAAGTCAAAAAAATTTTTTAATTAAAAATAATCAATCATAAAGGATTTTGTAAGAACATACACCTTTTTTTAAATATATTATGAATGGGTTCATAGTTTTCTTGAAAAAATAAGTTTATCGCCAACCGTCATTAAAGTCATTCATTCTTGTACTTATTTGCCCCAATTTGCGGCAGTAAAGTAACACTTTATTGTACTGAAAGAAGAACTTTACTTTACCTGCCGCGATTAATCAAATCAACCGAGATTGAATGTAAGTGGTCGATGGCAGTAATCAAATGGCGAGTATTTGAGTGAACTTAAAATTTATTTACGTTAATTATTAAAAATATTGTACAAAATTTACATAATACTGTAATATTTTGCAATTATATTCATACAAAATAAATCAAAACTTTACAAATTTAGTAATTAGGCATTCAATATTTATAACTATCGATTAAACATCGAAACCGGCCAACATGCAAAAGTCATCTGTCATTACTGTCATACGAAATTTTTATTTCGTCGTAAGTTCAAAAAAATTCTTAAATTGTAAGTGTTATTTTTTTATGATTGGCGATAAAATTTTGTTTGCACTACGTCAGTAAAGACTATTTATCGCACTCGTCTGTTATTCGCCTCGCTCGCTATGCTCGCTCTGCTCATAATATCAGACTCGTTCCCTAAAGAGTAACTTTACTGACTTGGTACATAAATAACTAAAAGTTAATTTGTACTAGTATTTTTTTATTCTACAGCAGTGAGAAGAATCATGCCGTAGTTGATGTAAAACATAAATACGCTCTTAAAAGACAAACTCGTTTAAAAAAGGGTGGAATAAGTAACAGTATGACGTACCGCATGTTAAAGTCTACGTCCTGAAATATCCACGTTAGTAGTTAAGGGTTAAATAGAAGTAAATAAAAAATACTTCCTACAATCAATTTAAACACTTTTTAGCCACTACAAAAATGTCATTTCATGCAGGCAAAAAGTATTTTAAGAATACCTTTTAAATTGGCAAAGCACGAATCTTCAACGTCTCTAATACTGCCTAAACTTTCACTTGTAGAGACAGAAAAGGGTTTTAAGACGCCACCTAATAAAACACATGTAACAAAAGTTAAAGTACACATTTTATCATCTGTGTTCTAGACAGGCCCGGACTGGGCCGCCGGCCTACCGGCCCGCGGGCCGGTGCGCCTTTTGCCTCCGTTAGTATCTATCCATTAAAAAAATAAACGCTGAAAAAATGTTTTTTTTTAATCTTTACACAAAGATTAGGCGGCTACAATTCCCCTAAAAATTGTTTTTACTTAATGAAGAAACAGAAACCTACATAATAAAGCCAGTGGGTACAACAAAATATTACTTGTATCAGGTATCAGATAATCAAATAGCACAGATACCACGCGCGGCGCCCTCGAAGACCATTTTTACGATTCGGGCGCCTTTCGTATGTATCAATATTCGCTGTTTTTATTATAATACATAGGCGCCCTCGAAGACCATTCCTACGATTTGGGCGCCTTTGGTAGGTATCAATTTTAGCTGTTTCTGTTATAATAAATAACTAAGATACAACGCGCAGCGCCCGTGAAGATCATTTTTAGATTCTGCCGCCTTTTGTAAGTACATATCAATATCCGCTGTTTATATTGTAATAAATAGCTTATATACGACGCGTGGCGCCCTCAAAGATAATTTTTACGTGATGGGCGCTTTCGTGGGTATCAATTTCCGCTGTTTATATTACCTACGTATAAAAATGGTTTTCGAGGGAGCTGCGCGTCGAATCTAAGCCATTTGATTATTTGATACTTGATACAAACAGTGTTACATCCCACAATTGGCCTATAATAGATATGTGTAGTTTTCTGCGCTCCATAACTACATTATACATAGAGAATTGTTGTGCCCCAGAATCCTAAATAATGAAGCCAGTGGGTACAACAAAATACAACTTGTAACCTTGTATCAGGTATTAGATAATCAAATAGCTTAGATGCGACGCGCGGCGCCCTCGAAGACCAATTTTACGATTCAGGCGCCTTTCGTAGGTATCAATATCCGCTCTTTCTATTATAATATAAGAGTGTTACATCTCACAATTGGCCTAAAATATGAGCGCAGTCTTCTACGCTCCATAACTACATTATACATATAGAATTGGTGGGCCCTACAACTACAATCGTACACAATGAAGCCAGTGGGCATAGTAGAAACGCAACTTTGTCAGAATGCGCAAAAGTGGCCATTTCAATATTTGGTATAAATGTTATATCGAATGTAAGAAATTCGATACGCCGCCTTTAAAAATAAGAGCTTGCCGATATTGTAACATCCCATTAATCACTAGTACTCAACTTGCATATTAGTACATTAAAATTATTAAAGCGTAAATTATTAAGCAAGAGAAATTTAACTTTTTTTCTACTTTTAAGGACAAAAATTTAATTTCCCAATTTCATTAGCGAAACGGAATTCAAAATTATTATACACATCATTTTTGAAACGCTATTTGGTTAAAATATCTCATATTTGTTGGTAAAAAAATATATTAATTTGTCTGGACTAGATTACGATTTTGTTGATATCAGAAAACTTGGTATTCACACAATGTTGCCAAACTGAATTTTGTTATATTCGGTTTAAATTTTCTAGGGAATTTCAGAGCCGAGTATACAACAAAATTTAACACACATAGCTCGAAAATATGCTTATTTTCATGAGCATTTTTCAGTGCGCCACAAATGATAGAAAAAAAGGTAAGTCCGTGATAATATACATTTTAGTGACATGACATTTTAGTTAAATCTGACGGTCGTCAAATTTTATTTGCAATTTTGCATAAAACCAAATCAATTGTGTTTATTGCATTTATAAAATGGTATTTTGTTTGATTTGTATAGTCTTTTAAATTGTTCAGATTATATTTGTAGATATATGTATTATATAATTAGCAAATTATTTTATTTTCGATTATGGCGCCATCTATTGACAACTAGAATAAATGTTATAAATGTCACCGACGTGCTTTTTTTCTGTCACATACAATTTAATGCGTTAGAAAGAAATCGAAAAACTGTGACGCACTGAAAGATCCTCATGAGAAAAAGCATAGCACGGTTTATGTTACTCACATCCTCGCATCTCTGACCAATCAAGCCGAAAGCATCCTTCTTAACAACCTCCTCATTTAAAAACCTCTTTAGATCGATATCCCCATCTTTCCGTTTCTTCCTTTTGCTCGTTAGTTCAAAACTCACATACTTATGTAAACTGAGCGATTCTTCTTCAAAAACAGTCCAAATTGTGACCCTATTTAGAAGTGACGTTAACACCAGCGAGATGTCCAGAAAGGATTCACTACTACCTTTCTACGAACGTAGGTTTGATGTGTGAAATTTTCTGCTGCCGGTTTACCTTCGAATCTGTCTCAGGATTTCGTCCTTTGTGATATCCCTGTCTATATCAAATATGTCACCCTGGTCCTGACAGTCCCGGGCGTTCTCTATTACGTTTCCTTCCGTGCTGGCCACGATTGTCTTCTTTAGGAGCTCGGCCTGTTCTTTCCATGCCACTTCGAGGTTTAGGTCCCGTTTCTAGTCTTCTTAGCGCTTTTGACGCCAATTTGACTCTTCCTCGTGTCTGCACTACTTTAGTTTAGCTTGAGGATTATTCTGCGTAGGATTTTCAACTTCCTTTCACGATCACCTTCTGCGTCACTACGTTCATACTCCTCCAGCGCGAGGTGAAGGTCCATACACAAAAAGACGCCTCTCTAGTCTCGTGTCTCCATGTCTTCCCTCAATTTAGAAATAATTGCCAGTAGTGTCTTGTCCCTTTGCATTTCCGTCACTCCTTTCTCTACAGGGACCATAAAAATATTCTGACGATTTCCCCGGTTCTCTTTTTTCTGACTCTACCTTGTAATTGTGATCATAGAATTAAGTTGGAGGTATCTCTCCTGGGCTGTATGTACCTCCTGCACATACAACCAATTTCGGTTTTTCCTGATCAGGTCGTGGGACCTTTCCCCCTCACCTAAAAATCCAGGTTCCAAGACCACTACTAAGTCGCCTGCAGGTTTATTTCCTCTTCCCGGTTTAGCGGCCGTAGAGTAAAGTGATCATCTTCCAACTCGACTTTAGTGTCGTTAGTTTTTTTCAAAGCATATTTCCCCTGAGTTCAGGACTGTTGCGATCATTTCTATCTTTCTTTCACAAGTTATTGGGGAAAGAACTCTTCTTCTGTGTGCATCTTAATATAATTTACTATTCCCAACAAAAATAGGAAATTACTTTATTTATTTAAATTAAAAAAAAAATCACAAGTAATATTTTCTTATTTACTTTACATGCGCTAGGATTTGAAAAAAGTTTGATGTAAAGAAGGGGGGTCTAGCGCCTTTGTTTAGAGATTAGGTTGGCGCCTTTTTTGGGATTTGGGTTGGCGCCTTTTTTAGGAGCCAGTCCGGCCCTGGTTCTAGAAAAGCCCTTATGCTCGTGCTAATGCACCAAATCAATAATAATACTTACAATCTGATCTGACTATCAGTAAAATGTCCAAACTTTACGCCGGAAAGTGTAAATAAAACAAGTCAGAATCTGTCGAGGAAAAATATATTATCGTGTGTTTTCTATGCAATTTATTATTGAGTTTAAACCCTAAGAATGTAATATTAGTTACTTAAAAATATAAGAAGAAAATTCAAAGCAAGTATACGCAAAGAACAATAAGCCAGGAATTCTTTGAACACGGTCAAACTAGCAGCTTGTGAGTACTTATGTTTTTACAGTCGATTTGGAAAAATCATTACAACCGAACTATGTTAGTAATTCCGTGACACACTATAAACTCAACATGTACATTTACAACCTGGAATTGACAGTTTCAATGATAATAAGGGGACTTGAGGATTGCAAAAGATAGCCTCGTGTATTTTTAAAAATCTTAAAGAATAAATATGCATTAGGCCAAGGTCGTATTGATATCTATTAGGACAACACATAGTTTACAACCAATTTGCGACTGAAATGCAAAATGCTGTTTTTTGTTGTTAATTTTTGCTTTACGATTATAAATATGATGATAAAAAGTTCTTAACGTAAGATTTTTGAGTTATGATTTAAAAAAAAAGAGTTACTATTTTTGAGATGAGTATTTTACTAAAATTTTTTTAAAACACTCATTTGAAATATATCGGTGAGTGATGTTATCAAATTAACGTTTTTCCTAAAAAATGTGCATAATTTGACAACAGTGGGATATCTAATGTCTACGAATAACACATTGCCATTTAAATAAATAATAAACCAAAAGTAATCCTTAATCAGTAAACCTACCCATTTAGACTTATTATAGACGGAGAGCTAGAGCCGAAAAATCATCGTCATACGTAATATGGAGATTTTCCTGGGAAATGTGTCAATTGTATATTGAAAATTATGACCCCTTTCTGGCTGACACCTCAGTGGACACAGGAAGGAGCAATAAGCGATGAAAGGGGAAAGTTAGTGCAGTCATTAAAGTTTTCATCTTTTGTTAAATCTCCATCGATTTGCATAAAAATTGGTGACTAGTTAGAGCATACCTCGAGAAATAAAACTAATTTGGTGCCAACTTGCACTTTTACCCTTGTGGTGAATACCACCCCTTCCCGCGGGTGAAAACAATTTTATTAAAAATAACCCCACAAATCGATAGAGGGACAAATTTTAAGTAAAATTTATTATATCATTTTATTAAAATAAATCAATACTTTTTGAATTATTAAAAATCAAAGATTTGTCTATTTAAGAGCATATGCGTGAAGTTATGGATGATAAAAAGAACATATTAATTAATTGTATGTTAGTAAAATATTCTTTTTATTATTTCGATATTTAATTAAATTTTTTCTATCAATATAAACTGAATATGTCCAGAAAGTGGGGGTGTCCAATAATGGGTACATTTGACATATTCGAATACACTTTTGCTAAATTTATAATATTTATAATAATAATATAAAAATAATATTTTAGTAACATACAATTAATTAATATGTTCTTTTTATCATCCGTAACTTCACGAATGTGCTCTTAAACAGACAAATCTTTGATCTTTAATAATAGGGCAGTCAATGAGGGTATTTGGCTGCGAATTCCATCCTACTGCATCGACTTACTTGATATTTTTACAGTAAGTAGGGAATAGCTCCAAAAATAAAGTCTACCCTATGCCGATGTGCGCTTTTATCTTGGGGGTGGTTCTCACCCCTTCTCGTGGGTGAAAAATGTTTTGGTTAAAATAGCCACGGAAGAGGCTAGAGAACCAAATTTTAAGCAAAAACTGTTCTATAATTATTTTTTGAAAACACAATACTTTTTGAGTTATTCGTGGTTAAAAATTGTCCATTTTAATTGAAACATCACACCTTTTCGGACGGATTTTTGCGAATACCTTAAAAACTATGCATCTAACAAAAAAACTATATAAAATATTTCTACAGGTAATAAAAAACAAAGAGATTTGTTCCTTCACAAATCTTTTAGTTAAAATACAAAGAGGGGTATGGTAGGTAAGAAGAGTTTTTTTTTTGCTGCATGCTCAAATCGGTTTATTCAACTTGAAATAACAGAGAAACTGTCGATTTTAGGTGTATAATGATACTAATAACTTTAGTAGCACTTGAAAAGAACTTTAAAATGAGCAATACTAAATGTCGATCACATTTAAACTAAGCGAGATATTCTGCAAAAAATTTGATGACTAATGTATTTTAAGAAGAAATGAGAAGTGTATTTAGCCCCGCATCCAACAGAACTTAAATACATCGTTTCCTTTCTACAGTACTTTTTATTATAGTGTTATTTCTATGTTTAAAAAGTTAAACTGGAATAGAATAAATGGTTTTTTAAGAAAAAAAAAACGATCCATTTACATTTTGGTGGATGGGGGTTAAAATTACATTTTTTCTTAAAATACATTAGTTATCAATTTGGTTTGCATCATATCTCGCTTAGTTTTAACGTAATAGACCTCCAATATAGCTCATTTTAAAGGTCTTTTCAAGTAATACAAAAGGTTTTAGTAATATTATATACCTAAAGTTAACCGTTTCTCTGTTATTTCAAGTTAAATACACCAATTTGAGAATGTACCAAAAAACAAACTAATTTCACCTGCCATATATCTTTTTGTATTATAACTAGAAGATTTATGAAGGCAAGTGTCTCTTTGTTTTTTATAGCCTACAAAAATGTTTAATATAGTTTTTTAGTTAGATGCATAGTTTTTGAGATATTCGCAAAAACCGTTCGAAAAGGTATTATGTTTCAATGAAAATGGCCAATTTCCAACCACGAATATCTCAAAAAGTTCACCCCCAAGAGGGGGTGAAAGTCACCCCCAGGGCAAAAGCACACATCGGTACAATATCACTTTTTTTCTTTGACATGTAAGCTAAACGTATGCCAAATTTCATGTCAATCCAAGCGGTTGTTCTTTAAAATTTAGAGCAAAAACCGTGAAAGAGTGTACTAATAGAACATCGTTGTTTAATCCAATTAAGAATTTTTGCTAGAAATAAGCAACAATTTTATTTTAAATTATCATGTTTATATCACGTTAAAATTAAGTTTATTTGACGTTTCGCTTTCAGACATTAACTTAGTTTTAGCAGCACTAGAATAGCTGGTGTTATATATTTAGCTCAAACAGGGAGAATCATCTAACTTTTAAACCTCTATTCTGTTATAAAATGATTATCCTTATTAATGTACACACAAAACTTAAATTTTTTACTTGTCACAAAACTAGAAGCTACTTAGGCACTTAGGCTCTGAGGTACTTACAATCTGATTTGCTACATTTTGTAAAAAAACCTGGACCTTTTACATTAATTAGTGTCCTTTATTTTGAAAATTGTATACTGTTAAATAATAAATAATTTAAAATAAGTATAAAAGAGATTTTATAAAAATAGTCTAAGATACGATATATGGTCGATTTACACCGATCTGGTTATTGGATAAAAATTATTGGATATGTAATTAAGCATAATTACAAAAAACAAGGGTTGCCAAATCTAATCTTGTTCTAACTATAATATTAATTAATAATTAGAAAATTACAGTTTTTTATAAATTAAAAAAATCGGTCCGAGCAGATATTAATTCAGATTTTTTAGGTCATTCTAAACAAAAAAGGTATTTTGTAATAATTTTTCTCTAAAATTGTTCGATTTTTAGTTATAAACAATTTAAAACAAAAACGAAAGATGACTATTTTCAAGGCTCAAAAACATAAATATAGATTCATTTTTGAAATTAGGAAGTACCTAAATTAAAGTTCAAACCTTATTCTATCAGTTCTTGATAAGTCTTTTGGACTTATTTCATTCTGCAATATTGTTTTTTAGTTAAACAAATTGAAGAGTCTCAGATGCAGAATCCACCATTAAAATGGTAAATAGTAATTTAAATCTGAGAATTTTCATGTTGAAAGTTCTTTCTGGTACATCCTTAATCTGCGACTTTAACAATTTATAAGACGGCAGACGACGAATATAGAAAACAAAACAGGATTCCTTGCAATCACATTCCGTTTTCATTCGTCTCGGAAAAGGACAGAAGAGGAACTTTCTAGTACTCAATTCGATTCAGAGGAGTGCACGCTAGCGCTGTTGAAAATGCTTGAAACGGTGGAAACAGCTGTCCGGCGATTGTGCATCCCTCTGAATCAAAAACAAGCAAAACCATCATTTACTTTTCTATCTTTACTCAGATTTGAGTACTAGAAAGTTCCTTTTCTGTACTTTTCCGAGACGAATGAAAACGGCATGTGATTGCAAGGAATCCTCTTTGTTTTCTAAATTCTTCGTCTGCGGTCTTATAAATTGTTAAAGTCGCAGATTAAGGATATACCAGAAAGAAATTTCAACATGAAAAGCCTCAGATTTAAATTACTATTTACCATTTTAATGGTGGATTCTGCATCTGAGACTCTTCAATTTGTTAAGAGATATCGCTGGATCGCGTCCCAATGGGAATTTGAAAGATCTTTCAAATTCCCCTTATATTGATGGTTCAGCTGTTTTTCGATTTAGAGGAGTGCACGCTAGCGCTGTTGAAAAAGCCTGAAACGGTGGAAACAGCTGTCCGGCGATTGTGCATCCCTCTGAATCAAAAACAAGCAAAACCATCATTTACTGTTTTTTACTTGTTAATGCCCGTCTCTCCATAAGAAACCTTGCTCATTAACAATTAAAAAATATGTTTTTGAATAAAACATAACTAAAATTAACAAATTGTCGAAACCAAAAGACTCCATCTTTAAACAAATAAATGTTTAAAAATTTAATAAAATCTTTGGATTTCTTAGTTCGGAAACAGATTCTCTCTTATACCTATGCCCCATCCTTCTACAATTTACAAGGAATAAAGGGTGATGAATGCAGATACGTGGGGGTCTAAATAGTTGCACTCCACTACACATCAATTCATCGAGGCAAAGATCAACGAAACTGTCTCCTAATACTCAAAACGTGAGTAAGAACGTAGGTAGAAGATGGCATTATTTTTATTTTCAATTCAGAGACCATTACCCCCTTTCTATGGCCATTTCGAACCCTTTAGTTCTCATCAGGAAAGTTATCATAATGATGCTCTGAAAAGAAAATAAAAATCCTTGCCTTTTATGTTAACTATAAAATATAATTAACGTTCAGACGCCTGAGCGACATCTAGTAACAAATTGTCGAAACCAAAAGACTCCATCTTTAAACAAATAAATGTTTAAAAATTTAATAAAATCTTTGGATTTCTTAGTTCGGAAACAGAAAATAAAAATAATGCCTTCTTATAACTAAAATTCTTATCGAGACCTGATAGAAAAAGTTTGAACTTGAATTTATGTACTTGATGATTACAAAAATGATATTTTTTACTTGTGTTTTTGAACCTTGAAAATTGTCATCTTTCGTTTTTTTTTCTGTTTTAAATTGTTTATAACTCTAAAACGATCAAATTTAGAGAAAAATTACTAAAGACCTTTTTTGATTAGAATGATCCAAAAAATCTGAAATATTATCTGCCCGGGTCGAAAAATTTTTTTAGAATTTATAGAAAAATGTCATTTTATTAATTATTAATTAATTATAGTTAGAACAAGATTAGATCGGGCAACCCTTGTTTTTTGTAATTGTTAACATGTTAAATTACATATCCAATAATTTTTATCCATTAAACAGATCGGTGCAAATCGACCTTTACGCCAGTCAATGGGAGCAATAATAGAGTATTACCTCTGAATTCTATCCTACTGCATGGATTTTAATGAAATTTTGGGCTTAGCCTCTACTTATCTCCTAATTCAAAGTCTATCCTATGCCGATGTGTGCTTTTATCTTAGGGGTGGTTCCCACCCCTTCTTAGGGGTGGAAAATTTTTTGGTTAAAATTATCACGGAATTCGTTAGAGAACTTAATTCTAAGCAAAAACTGTTCTATAATTTTTTTTTGAAAACTCAATACTTTTTGAGATATTCGTGGTTGAAAATTGGCCATTTTCATTGAAACAGAATACCTTATCGAAGGGTTTTTTGCAAATACCTTAAAAACTATGCATCTTACTAAAGAAACTATATTAAACATTTTTGTAGGTTATAAAAAAACAAAGAGACTTGCCTTCAAAAATCTTCTAGTTATAATACGAGAAGAGATATGGCAGGGGAAAATAGTTTGTTTTTTGGTACATTCTCAAATTAGTGTATTCAACCTGAAATAACAGAGAAACGGTCGATTTTAGTTGTATAATGCTGCCAATATCTTTTGTAGTGCTTGAAAAGGCCTTTAAAATGAGCTATATTAAAGGTCGATTACAATAAAACTAAGCGAGATATGCTGCAAACAAAATTGATAACTAATGTATTTTCAGAAAAACTGAGAAATAATTTTGACCCCCATCCACCAAAATGTAAATGCATCGTTTTTCTTTCACAATACCTTTTATTATAGTGTTATTTATATGTTCAAAGAGTTGGACGGGTTTAAAATGAATGGTTTTTGAAAAAAAAAAGATCAATTTATAGAGCGCATTTTTAAATTTTCTTAAAAATCTTCCTTTTTCTCCATGTAACTTGAAAATGATAATAGATACAGCAAAGAAAAATAAAAAGGAAATTTTTATCTGAAAAAGCCCTACAATTTTAAAGCCCTACATTTTTGTGTGGTATCTTTTTTTCGTCTATCTTATCTTTTTCGAGTTACATGGGGGAAAAGGAAGATTTTTAAGAAAATTTATAAATGCGCTCTATAATTTGATCTTTTTTTTTAAACCATTCACTTTAATACAGTCAAACTTTTTGAACATATAACAGAAATAACACTATAATAAAGAGTATTGTAGAAGGAAAACGATGTAATTAAACAATGAAATTAAATTCTGATAGATGAGGGGTTAAATATTATACTTCTCATTTCTTCTTAAAATACATAAGTCATCAAATTGTTTGCAGAATATCTCGCTTAGTTTGAATGTAATCGACATTTAGTATTGCTCTTTTTAAAGGATCTAGAATCGACAGTTTCTCTGTTATTTCAAGTTGAATACACCGATTTGAGCATGCAGCAAAAAAACAAACTCTTCTTACCTACCATATCCCTCTTTGTATTTTAACTAGAAGATTTATGAAGGAACGAATCTCTTTGTTTTTTTTATAACATACAGAAATATTTTATATAGCTTTTTTTGTTAGATGCATATTTTTTAAGGTGTTCGCAAAAATCCGTCCAAAAGTGTGTAATTTTTCAATGGAAGTGGCCAATTTTCAACCATGAATAACTCAAAAAGTATTGAGTTTTCAAAAAATAAATATAGAACAGTTTTTGCTTAAAATTAGGTTCTGCGTGGCTATTTTAACCAAAACATTTTTCACCCCCGAGAAGGGGTGGGAACCACCCCCAAGATAAAAGCGCACATCGGCATAGGGTAGACTTTGTTTATTGAACTATTCCCTACTTACTGTGAAAATATCAACTAAATCAATGTAGTAGGATGGAATTCGGAGCCAAATACCCTCATTGACTGTCCTACTTATATCGGATCCTCTACTAAAAATTATTATTCAATACAAACTAGTTTTAACGTGGCATACTTTTAAAAACGAAAAGTGTTATGGAAGAATATTCCCGATCCAACGCATCCATTGAAAATAGAGAAAATTGCTACATCGGCATCGCCTTGTGGAGGATATCGATTTTGTCATTATCAGCTTTAGTAGTAAGATATACTGCACATAGCGGTGGAAACTTTTATTGTTTTTCGAGACATTTGATGTTTACTTTGTCACGTAAATTCGTGGTTAACTAACATCTGGCGAGAATGATATTGTTTGCCAAACATTGTATTAGTCGTTATTTTTCTTGTCTTTTCTATCATGATGAATAACTATATTAATTTAGCATTTAACAAATAAATCATTGAGAGTAATGTCATTTCATTTTGTGAGGCTAAATTGTAACAAACTATAGACAAAAATACTATTGTTATATATTTTAATTACATACTAGAATAATATGCTTTCAGTGCTAACGTAATACGTCTCACAGACTGTGGTCTCACCTCACAGACCGTGTTAACCAGTTAACTTTGTGTTTCACTAACCACACCCGCCATCTAACCTTACCGTCCGGCGGGAGATAAAGAAGACCACTTTCATCTTTAAATAATTAAACACAATATTTGATAATTATTATCTATATGAAGATAGACATTTTGAACTTTCTCTATGTAATATATAATGTACAAATGCATTTTTTCAGCTGCTAATATTAATATTTTTTCCTTCACATTTTCTCTTCTAATGCCAGATTTTCATAATTATTGATGCCATGCAGGTCTGGATCCCGCGTATGAGAAAAAAGTTGATTAATAGTAAGTTGAAAATTTGTTAATACTTTAAGGGTGTCTAGTCGGACAAACTTTGATATATGGGAACACTGGAACAAGGAAACTTTTAATTGTGGAACAGGTTAAAAATTTGGAAAGGTCAGACCACGAAAACGGCACATGTATTTTGTCCGACAGAATAGACTTAAACTCTCCGAACAGAGATTAAACTCTCATGAAAAAATCAGACTGCTATTTATCACCAAATGGGCGTTTTAATGAGTGGAACATGTAGAATATGTCAAATGACAGGAATTATGACAGGTGATAAATAGCAGTCTGATTTTTGCATGAGAGTTTAATCTCTGTTCGGAGAGTTTAAGTCTGTTCTGTCGGACAAAATTAATGTGCCGTTTTCGTGGTCTGACGGTTCCAAATTTTTAACCTGTTCCACAATTAAAACTGCCCCTGTTCCAGTGTTCCGATATATCAAAGTTTATCCGACTAGACACCGTTAAGCTATTAACAAATTTTCAGCTTGCTATTAATCAACTTTTTTCATACGCGGGATCCAGACCTAATATGTTCTATTCTATAGCATCAAATAAAATAATATGGTGGCAGCACTCCTAAATTATATGACATAATATAATTTCTGCGTACTTATCGTAAACATATTATACCGTAAACAAGCTGAAAATTTTTAATAGCTTAACGGTGTCAAGTCGGACAAACTTTAATGTATGGGAATACTGGAACAGGGGAGGTTTTAATTGTGGAACGGGTCATCCTGACAAGTTTATGACTGAAAAGTAGCAGGTTGTTTATTCAACAGCAAACTTTATATTTATAATATATGAAAAAATGTGTGTCCGACAAATATGATGGGCATTTTCATAAGTCCGACACGTAGAACATGTCAAATGAAAGGAATTATGTTGGTGGTAAATTGTAGTCTGATTTTTGCATGAGAGTTTAATGAAAGGGTAGCAAATCAATTAAAAGTTTTGTCTGACAAAATACATGGGACGTTTTCGTAGTTTGACGCTCGAAACATGGAACTTTTCCCAAGTTTGTTTGACTAGATACCATTAAACTATTAACAAATTTTCAGCTTGCTATTAATAAACTTTTTTTGGTACGCGGAATCCAGGCCTATTATGTACGTAGGTAAGAACCTCAGGAACATATTCAGCATTGTGTAGAACCTATTCCAAATTTTAAAACTAAACTTGCGTGCATAGAAATCGGCCCACTTAAAAATTTAGTCATTTTTGATATCTCGAATTTCCTAAACATGTTCTGCGATACAAGTGATTGTTTAATATGTTATAGCCTTATTCTTTAACAATATCGCTGTAATAATATTGTGGCTAAACAGGAAAATTTTCATTGTATACCGGATGTACGAATCAAACTGTGTTTTTTTCTGAAAGTTCGCATCACCCTGTGGGATATTCTAGCATTTATAAAATACTGAAATTAAAATTCAACTATAGCCGCAGGTTTTCTTAACATTCTGTTTTTGATTCATTCTATTATGTTGGATAATAAAAAGTTAGGTACTTTAACAACTAGCCATGTTTTTCATCAATACAGGGTGTTTTGAAACAAGTACGGCAAACATTAAGGGACAATTTGCAGTTTGCTTCATAATCCTATATCCGCAAATGCTTCGTTTACTAGATACGGGATGTTGAATTGTTTCTTACAAATTTACGATTTATTTATTGCTTTACAGCCGGTCGAGATATTCAAATGAAATTTGGTGAGTTTTAAGACGTAGTTATTGCACATTTTTTGAAATACAATTAATAATTTTATATTCACCATTGGCGTGCATACGGGTAATATGATCGGTCATATTACCCGTATGCGCGCCAATGGTGAATATTAAATTCTTAATTGTGTGTAAAATATGTGCAACAACAACGTCTTAAAACCCACCAAATTTCATCTGCATCTCTCAACCGGTTTTAAATCAATAAATGAATCATCAGTTTGTAAGAAAAAAATTTAACATCCCATATCTCGGAAATGAAGAATTTGCGGCTATACGATTACAAAGCAAACTGTCATTATTTTTTCATGCAGAATTATCCCTTAAAGTTTGCCATACTTACTTAAAAACACCCTGTATTGATGAAAAACATGGCTAGTTGTTAAAGTACCTAACTTTTTTATTGTTCAACATAAGCGAATGAATAAAAACAAAATGTTAAGAAAGCTTGCGGCTATAGTTGGGTTTAAATTTCAGTATTTTATAACTGCTGGAAGATCCCACAGGGTGATGCGAACTTTGAGAAAAAACACAGTTTGATTCGTACACCCGGTATACAATGGAAATGTACCTGTTTAGCAACAATGTTATTACAGCGGTATTGTTAAAGAATAAGTCTATAACATATTAAAAAAATCACTTAAATCGGACAACAGGTTTAGGAAATTCGAGACATCAAAATTGACCAAATTTTTAAGTGGGCCGATTTCTATGTACTCAAGTTTATATATGAATACACAGCTAGATGGTAATAAGGTGCAAAAACATCTAAAAAACTATTATTTACATCTCACTAGTGTGTCACCATACATACTTGTTTCAGAAATACACATTGTCAGTAATAAAAAAATCATTTATTGTCTTTAAATTTTGATTTGTTTGCATCGAATTTTATAACACAACTTTAACCTTTGTATTACTTTGTAGTTTTTTATATACTTATGTTTACTTTCTTTAAACTACTTTTACTTTGTATTATTTTTATTTATTCTCTGCACAAATAAATTCCTCAAGCTATGGTTTTATTTAAGTAGCAGAAGCCATAAAAACAACATTGTAAATATAATACATTTTCTGAAACAAACTGTTACGAATAATAAATCAGATGGTGTTGGAATAAAGATGAGATAATAAAAATTTAATAGAGAATATCTCAAACAGTATATCACAATTATTACACCCTCCAACCAAATATTAGAAACACAATGCGAAACATACGCAAATCTATGTTTTTGTTAATGAGTACATGGATGGACAAAAGTGTTTTACTATTATTAACATAGTTTTCACCGAGGTGTATTACCCCATTTTGATATCATCTATATTTTAGAGCATTTATCGTTATCAGTTGCAACTATGTCATTACAAAAAATGTACCTAATTGTGTATTTTTTATCCGACAGTATAATATTATACTATAATGCTATGTCCATAATATGATATTTAAAGCTAGTTTTGTACGTTGTTAAATTAAATATGTACTACGAAAATGTTTGTAACAAAGTTGTTTTCATTATTTATTCTTTGTCGACAATCAAACAAACATTAGAATAATATACAGTTAACGTCAAATTTGGATAGGTTGTATAGGCCTGGATCCCGCGTACCAAAAAATGTTGATCAATAGCAAACTGAAAATTTGTTAATAGTTTTACGGTGTCTAGTCGGACAAACTTTGATGTATGGGAACACTGGAAAAGGGGAAGTTGTAATTGTGAAAAAATTGTGAAGGTTGAAAATTTGAAACGTCAGACTACGAAAACGTCCCATGTATTTTGTGGGACAGAACTTCCAATTGATTTGTTACCAAAAGACTACGAAATTGAAAATGGATATTCATTTTTGATTTGTTACCCTTTCATTAATAGGTCTGGATCCCACGTATGAAAAAAAAGTTGATTAATAGCAAGCTGAAAATTTGTTAATAGCTTAAGGGTGTCTAGTCGGACAAACTTTGATATATAAGAACACTGGAACAGGGAAAGTTTTAATTGTGGAACAGGTTAAAAAATTGGAACGGTCAGACCAGGAAAACGGCACATGTATTTTGTCCAACAGAACAGACTTAAACTCTCCGAACAGAGATTAAGCTCTCATGCAAAAATCAGACTGCTACTTATCACCAAATGGGCGTTTTAATGAGTGGAACATGTAGAATATGTCAAATGACAGGAATTATGACAGGTGATAAATAGCAGTCTGATTTTTGCATGAGAGTTTAATCTCTGTTCAGAGAGTTTAAGTCTATTCTGTCGGACAAAATAAATGTGCGTTTTCGTGGTCTGACCGTTCCAAATTTTTAACCTGTTCCACAATTAAAACTGCCCCTGTTCCAGTGTTCCCAAATATCAAAGTTTATCCGACTAGACACCCTTAAGCTATTAACAAATTTTCAGCTTGCTATTAATCAACTTTTTTTTCATACGCGAGATCCAGACCTATAAACTCTCATGCAAAAATCAGACTGCTATTTATCACCTGTCATAATTCTTGTCATTTGACATATTCTACGTGTCGGACTTATTAAAATGCCCAGTTGGTGTTTACCAGTCTGATTTTTGCATGACAGTTTAATGAAAGGGTAACAAATAAATGGGAAGTCCTGTCCGACAAAATGCATGGGACGTTTTCGTAGTCCGACGTTCCAAATTTTGGACCTGTTCCACAAATTAAAACTTCCCCTGTTTCAGTGTTCTCATACATCAAACTTTGTCCAACTAGACACCGTTAAGCTATTAACAAATTTTCAGGTTGCTATTAATCAACTCGTTTTTTGGTACGCGGGATCCAGGCCTAGTAGGATATCAAAAAAAAAAAAATTCTAATTTTCTGTAAGTTACTTGCATTGGAAAGAACAACATCTTTGTAGATACTCTTAAGGTATTTTAAAAGATAAATAACATTTTTAACCTTTCAGCGGGTGGCTAAAATAAAAGTACATAAGCACACGGATGAAGTCTGTGAGGAACAATATGTAAAATTAAAAAAAAATAAAAATGAAATGCATTTTCTTAAACTTGTTATATGGCATGTATTTCTGCCCGTAACTCTCTCTGTAATAGAAATTAAAATTTGAAATTTGGCAGACATATACAGGGTATCCCGGAAAATAGTGCGTTCCTTCAAGGTACGGGCTAAGTGCATCATTTATAGCAAAAAAGTCTGATACAATTTTTTTGTAAAGTCAACAGTTTTCAAAAAAATAATTTATTAATTTTAATGCATTTGATTAATGTCCACAAAAATGCAAATACAGCCGGCAACGTTGCGTTCCTTATTCTGTGTAAAAATAATTTTACTGGAGCTCAACTATCATGAATCATCGACCATTAGGCATAAGATTATGTACTGATAAAATACTGATAACAGTGATAGAAAAACAGCATAATATTACGTATTCAAGAAGTATCTATCGGTAGAAAATGTGACAAAAAATTTGAGTATTACACTTCTCCATTCAATCTTCTGATAAGTTCGAGTGGTTCAATCAGATGACTAGTAATAATCCCAGCCCATACATTAATACTTTTGGCATTATTAAAGTAAAACACACAAACACAAATTTCTCGTAAAACAATCTTTATCTGCACACAACACATTACACATTTTGTTTTGAAACCATCTACAAATCCTTAAACTTCGAGGTAAATCGCCTTGGTGCACCTAAATCTTGCATTAGTTATACCCTGTAGGTATTACGTAATTATTAACATGATACTTGCGATCGAAATCATGACAATACCACAACAATACGATGTATTCTCGGGTTACAGGTAATATGATATTATGACTGTTTGTGTTTACAATTTTAAATATCTTCGCTATGTCAAAATAAAGAAAACTGCTGGGTTGCCAAATGTAAATTTTAGTAAAAGACCTTATTTTATTTTGTTGGGACAGCATATGACTTAAAAAAAATTTATAAGAAAGTTTTCTTTTAAATGGTGCATTCTCCCCACACCTTTAAGGAACGCACTATTTTCAGGGACAACATGTATAGTACCTTACTATCTATTATCACATTAAGTTTTACCTCAAACATGGTTTCCGGTTTAACCGGAAATGAAAAAAAATCTTAATTTTTTAAACATGCCATGTATATTTTGTCATATTTTAAAACAATACAAAATTACCTTTCCTTTGACACGAAACTCGTAGCAGTAGCTTAAAACCTCAAAAAGTGACAGTAAATAGAAATTTTGCTATAATCTCGTGTGTTGTCTCTCACATATATAGGTATATGTATAAGCGCGATCATAGCAGCCAATAGAAATGGTATGAAATGCAAATATCAACTATTAATTTCTCAAAAAAACTTAACTATTTTGAAATGAAAATATAAGTAATGTTCTATTGATTTATGCAATACTACAGTCGGAAAAATGAAAGAATACCCATGAACGATCACATCAATCACTTATTTTGTATTTTCTGTCTTTTTCTATAAATAACAAACTTTTGTTATAGAAAAGGATAGCAAATACAAAATAATTGATTGATGTGATTGTTCATGGGTATTCTTTCATTTTTCCGACTGTATATAGGGTGTTCTCCGAAATATGGCATCGGACATTTTCTCAAAATCTATTGAAAATTTTTATAAAAGCTGTAGGAATTAATGATGCATAGAACCATAAAATACTTTCAAGTATACAGGATGTCTCTAAAATGTCAAAATAATGAGAAACTTTGATATTTTTTATAGAATGCCATTATCTAGTACGATAACGATAATAAATCGGTACGATAAATTTCCCGGGCGGTCCTTCCATCCAGCGCTTTTATACTAATTCTTAAATCTAAAAATAAATAACACCTATATCGAAAAAAGTATAGCTAAGTACAGTTGAGTATCCGAGTCTTTACCCGTGCGTCATCATTTAAAGCATACGAAATAAGTCGGAAATTTACTAAACGCAACAGTAAGTGACAGAAAGTGGGTATTATTCCAATCACGGGTTATAGTATAAAATTTGACGTTATTAAATAAATAGAATGTCAAATTAAAAGTTATGCTTTAAAATTTTAATGCATAATTACAGCTACATTTGACATGGCTTAATAAATTCTTTTATTATCATTGAAATAAACAATTTGGCGGAACAGTAAACACAAAAATTCCTTAACTTTGTCATCAATGAGGTTTTTTGTACGTTGTCAAAATTTATCGTAAAGTATTGTAGCGGAAGAGAAATCTTGGCCGATCCCCGTATAACAGTAAACACCTCGAGAATGACGTAATCGGATGTGCTAGGCCTCGCCGGAGAATTCTGGAAGGTACGTCACGTAGGCGGAACAAGCCGATAGCTCGAGATGGGAGTCGATTGTTCCAGAATAACAACTGGGTATAAATACGGGCATATTTGTAAATACAGTTTAGTCTTAAGCTAAAGTTTGTAAAGTAAACTTGTATAAATATAAATAAAGTCGTATATAAATACGAACCGCTAGTTTTATTGTAATTATAAGTAATTACAATAGTCACGTTACAGTTGGTGTCAGGTGTGGGGTTAACTTAGTGCGATATAAATAAGTGAATTACAGAGAGACTTTAAAAGACTTTTGAACTTTATTCGTCGGGAATAACCGGAGTGCGTTAATTGTTCGGTATTCGGAAGGACTTTAAAAGACTTTTGGACTTTATTCGTCGGGAATAGTTAAAGTGCGTTGATTGTTCGGTATTCGGAAAGACTGTTAAAAGACATTTTGGAAAGTACGTGTGTGCCGACCAAAGATGTTGCTACAAGAACTTACAGTAAAACAGCTCCGTGAACAGCTAGAGGAACGGGATCTGGACAGCAGTGGGCTCAAGATAGTCCTACAAGCACGACTCGAGGATGTCCTCACGAAGAACGGAGAAGACCCAAAGACGTTCCACTTCCAGTCAGCAGAACAAGTAATCTTATCGAAATTAAAAACTGTTTCTGAAACGATCGATGAAACTTCTAGAAGAAGCGACGAGAAACTTGAAGAAGTTAGTAGACAGAACAACGAGAAATTTGAAAGTGTTTCTCAAAAGATCGATGAAACTTCTAGAAGAAGCGACGAGAAACTTGAAGAAGTTAGTAGACAGAACAACGAGAAATTTGAAAGTGTTTCTCAAAAGATCGATGAAACTTCTAGAAGAAGCGACGAGAAACTTGAAGAAGTTAGTAGACAGAACAACGAGAAATTTGAAAGTGTTTCTAAAAAGATCGATGAAACTTCTAGAAAAAGCGACGAGAAATTTGAAAGTGTTTCTCAAGTAATTAAAGACGTTTGTAGACAGAATGACGAGAAATTTGAAGAAGTTTCTAGAACATTCGATAAGATGCAGAAAAGTGTAGAGACCGTAGAAGAAAAGATCAAACAACTAGAGAGCATGATAACCGATACAAAAGTACAACCATCAGTTAATGCAGCAGCGTTAGATCCGGTAGTGAAAGATGAACTACCGAAAGACGAAACGTCGCATAATATGAGATTCAAATTACCACCATTCGATGGAAAGTCCTCTTGGTCCATATATCTTAGACAATTTGAAGCTATTGCGACCGCCAATCATTGGACCGAACAGGAAAAGGCTGTTTTCTTGACTGCTGCTTTGCGAGGTGATGCTGCAGATATATTAAGATCAATTCCTAAGGGTCAAGAAAATTGTTACCAGACCTTGTTCACTCGTCTAGAAAAAAAAAAACGCTATGGAGATGCCCATCTACAACAAGTATACAAAGCACAACTGCGAAGTAGAAGTCAACGAGCAAGTGAGAATCTGCAAGAATTTGAAGCAGATGTGGCTCGTGTGGTGCGGTTGGCTTATCCAGAGTTGCCAGACAGCGTTTTAGAAGAAATTGCAGTAGATACCTTCGTCAATGGGCTGAAAGATAATGAACTACAGAAAGCTTTACGACTAGCAAGGCCGAAAGTTTTAGATGAAGCACTTGCTATTGCATTGGAACACGAAACGGCTAGTCAAACTTCACGAGGCCATAGAATAAGAACCATTGAAGAAAGTGACGAACACAACGATGAACGTCTGGAAGAAATGATACGGAGAGTATTGAGTAATCAGATGCCAAAGAGACGCGAGCCTAGATGTTGGAATTGTGGAGACGTAGGCCACATTCGTCGTAATTGTAAGAAGATCGTACAGCCGTCGGAAAACTAGAGCGGGTCGACACCAAGGGGCAACTGCCGACCTCGAGAACTAGAGCCCCCATAGTAACTGTCAACCTTACGTCCTCCGGTGGAATCCACAACTTATACATCGAAGGTCGTATCAGTAATAGATGTAGATCATTTTTGGTGGATACAGGTGCAACGAGAACTATCGCACGTCCAGATGTAGTACGAGACCATAATAAATTATCACCTGCAACAGTAAAGCTTAGAACAGCGACTGGTGAGCTAATTAATACATATGGCGAGGCTAATATGTCAGTATCCATTGGCCAGACCACAGTTGAACATCAAGTATTAATTGCCGTGATCTCCGACGAATTCATATTGGGGATGGACGTACTAAGGAAAGTGGGGGCAATATTGGATGTTCAAAATGGAGTTCTCAAGATCAATGGTGAAGAGTTGCCCTTTCACGACGACAAAGAAGATGTCATCCGCTTACTTACTACATGCGACGTAACCATACCCGGTAATAGTGAGAAAATTCTGATGACCATGCTTGATGGACACTGCCGAGAGGGAAGTTTAAGGATGGTCGAAGATGTGGATAATGTCGAGTTCCTAACGGCGAAAACTTTGGTAAAAGTTCGAGATGTGATCCCTGTAAGAGTTATGAATTTAAGGGAAACTGCTATCAAGTTAAGTAGAGGAGCTTTGATCGGGCAGTGTGTTCCCGTGGCTTTAATTTGCTCTGTGAATACCAATGAGAAATCATCGAAGGCGAAGTATCCAAAGGAGCTTGTTGAGATGATCATTGAAAGATGCCAAGATCTTGATCATGAACGAACGGAAAAAGTGACATCTATGCTGATAGAGTATCAAGATGTTTTTGCTATTGACAGGAAGGATAAGGGAAAAACAAGCATAGTAACGCATAAAATAAATACCGGAGACGCTCAGCCAATCAGACAACAGCCTAGACGACTTCCATTTGCGAAAAGAGATCAAGCCGAAGAGATTATCAAGGATATGGACAAACAAGGGGTAATTGAACCATCGAACAGTCCATGGACATCACCAGTAGTTCTGGTAAAGAAGAAAGATGGTTCAACGCGTTTTTGTATCGACTACCGCCAGCTCAATGCGGTAACAAAAAAAGATAGTTATCCTTTGCCCAGAATAGACGATACATTGGATACTCTCTCCGGTTCTCGTTGGTTTTCCACACTCGATTTAAAAAGTGGATATTGGCAAGTAGACATGGAGCCAGCCGATCGGGAGAAAACCGCATTTTCGATAGGATCAGGGCTTTGGCAGTTTACGGCTATGCCGTTTGGTTTATGTAATGCCCCTGCCACATTTGAAAGATTAATGGAGGCAGTTTTAAGAGGTCTAACATGGAAAACATGCCTGGTTTACTTGGATGATGTAATTGTGGTTGGAAGGTCCTTTGATGAACATGCCAAGAATCTAATAGAAGTCTTTCAACGATTGAGGGCAGCGAACTTGAAGTTAAGTCCGAAGAAATGTCACATGTTTCGACGAGAAGTTAAGTATTTGGGACATATTGTATCGAGTAATGGTGTAACAGCTGATCCTGAAAAGATTGAAGCAATTAAAGATTGGCCAGTACCAAAAGATAAACATGAAATTAGAAGTTTCCTTGGCCTATGTACATATTACCGACGATTTGTCAAAGGATTTGCCAATATCTCCAAGCCCCTAACAAAGTTGACGGAGGAGGGCAAAGAATATACATGGAGTGAGGAGTGTCAAACAGCTTTCGAACAACTACAAAGGGCTCTGATCAGTGCACCGATATTAAGCTACCCGGAACAGGCAGGAAAATTTGTTTTGGATACCGATGCTAGCAACAGTGCCTTAGGAGCTGTTCTCTCACAAATCCAGGATGGACAGGAAAAAGTCATCGCTTATTTCAGCAAAGTCCTGTCGAAACCAGAAAGAAACTATTGCGTTACCAGAAGAGAACTGCTGGGTGTAGTGAAGGCTTGCGAACATTTCCATAAATACTTGTACGGCAGAAAGTTCCTTCTTCGAACAGATCACGCTGCTCTAAAATGGCTCATACAATTCCGTAATCCAGAGGGCCAGATGGCAAGATGGTTAGAACTACTGCAAGAATATGATTATGAGATAGAACACAGGGCCGGAAGAGTTCATTCAAATGCTGATGCCCTTTCGAGACGACCATGCAGTGCAAATTGTAATCACTGTGCCAAATTAGAGGAACGATTTTGCCCCGTGAGACGAACCACCGTAGTTAATGAGCAATGGCAGCCCCAACAGTTACAAAACGCCCAAGAAGATGATCCATGTATAAAAAGAGTATTGGATTGGATGCAGCAAGGTGAAAGACCTAGTTGGCAGAACATTAGTGGATGTAGTCCAGAAGTCAAGGCCTACTGGAGCCAATGGAATTGCCTGGTACTAAAAGATGATCTTGTGTACAGAACCTTTGAGAACGATGATGGTACAGAATCTAAGCTGCAGTTGATTGTACCTAAAAGTAAAGTGTCAGAAGTATTGCGTCAGTTGCATGACGGTACATCAGGTGGACACTTTGGTATTACGAAGACTCTGCAAAAGGTTCGAGAACGGTTCTATTGGGTGAACTGTAAAGATGATGTAAGAAGATGGTGCCGGAAATGTGAACTGTGTGCATCCGGTAATGGTCCAGTTGGTAAAAAGAGAGCACCCATGAGACAGTACAATGTTGGAAGTCCTATGGAAAGAGTAGCAATCGACATTGCAGGTCCATTTCCAGAAACCGATGCTGGAAATAAATACATTCTGGTAGCCATGGACTATTTTACGAAATGGACCGAGGCCTATGCATTACCGAATCAAGAAGCTGCTACCGTTGCAGAGGTACTTGTTAAAGAATTCTTCAGCCGATTTGGTGTTCCCTTGGAGATCCACTCCGACCAAGGGCGAAACTTTGAGTCAGCTCTTTTCCAAAACGTTTGTAAATGGATTGGTGCCAATAAGACCAGAACAACACCCCTGCATCCTCAATCAGATGGAATGGTCGAGAGGATGAACCGAACGATGGGTAAACACTTGTCCAAAGTTGTATCTGAACATCAGCGAGATTGGGACCAACACATTCATTTATTCCTGATGGCCTACCGCTCGGCCGTGAATGAAACTACAGGTCAAACACCAACCTGCCTGATGTTGGGTCGTGAAGTTCGTTTGCCCTGCGACCTAGAGTTTGGCTGCAGACCTTCCGAGGAATATGTTGCAGGCGAAGAATACGTAGACCGCCTGAAGTTACGAATGAACAACATTCATGAACTTGCCCGACAACACATCCAGATAGCCAGTGACAGAATGAAAGATCAATATGATTCTCGCTGCAAGAATGAAAGCTTCGATGTAGGTGATCTTGTCTGGCTTTATAATCCACAACGTCGTCGAGGCCTGTGTCCTAAACTGCAAAGACAATGGGAAGGTCCGTATGAAGTTAAGAAGAAAATAAATGACGTAATATACAGAATTAAGAAGTTACCAAACGGTAAACCAAAAGTTATTCACATAAATCGTCTTGCACCATATGCTGGCTCAAATGAAACAGAGGAAGCCCGAGTCCTCCAACAGGAGATGAAAGATGCACCACAGCCAAGTTTTAAGGAATTTATGTCAAATTACGCAGAAAGAAAGAGTGCTAGATTCGGCGTGACCACAGAAGTTCAGCAAGATCTGTTTGGTGTTCCAGAAAACGTCTCTCTAGCCCACTGTGTTGCCCAAGACCTCGAGATGACTAAAGGAATCTCGTCCGTATTCAATAGAAAGTTCGGCCGCCTGGACGAGTTAAGGAATCAACAACCTAAAATTGGAAGAGTATTGCGATTGGAAGATGGTCCTCGATCTTTGCTTTATATAGTGACCAGGAAGTCTTATACGGACACGCCAAGCTACGAGAACATATGGCGTGCTCTAACTAATTTGAAGAAAATCGTGTGTAATTATGACATCAAAGATTTGTCTATACCAAAAATAGGCCATGCAGTAGAAAATCTGGATTGGAAGATTGTGAGAAGCATGCTTGAAGTGATCTTCAGAGGAACTGGTGTACAAATCACTGTGTGTTGCATGAACCCGAAGATGTCGTACCCTTCAAAGACAGTAGACTGTTATTTCTTCTTGAAGGGTGTATGCAGAGCTGGAGAGTCGTGTAGATTCCGCCATCCTGGGCCTTCATTTAGAGTTGCTGATCGAGACGCTCAGATCTTAAGAGGGGGGCAGTGTAGCGGAAGAGAAATCTTGGCCGATCCCCGTATAACAGTAAACACCTCGAGAATGACGTAATCGGATGTGCTAGGCCTCGCCGGAGAATTCTGGAAGGTACGTCACGTAGGCGGAACAAGCCGATAGCTCGAGATGGGAGTCGATTGTTCCAGAATAACAACTGGGTATAAATACGGGCATATTTGTAAATACAGTTTAGTCTTAAGCTAAAGTTTGTAAAGTAAACTTGTATAAATATAAATAAAGTCGTATATAAATACGAACCGCTAGTTTTATTGTAATTATAAGTAATTATAATAGTCACGTTACAGTATCATAAACTTATCATAAAATTTCTAGCTCCAATATAAAATTAGTTGTGAAAACAACTATTTGTATACTATAAAAAACTTCAAAATACAAAAATTCGACCAAGTTTCAGCAAAAAAATCTAAAAACTGACAGCCACAAAAGTACACTAACCAAAACGTCAGAAATTGTACATACAATATGTGAAAACATCTTTAATCGTCTTTCTTTGTACCTATCTCTTTTCCGTGCACTGAGTCTAGATCGTTCATAAAAATAACCTGTGTTTTTACTTAATAACAGGCGGCAGCTGGTTTGTAATTAGTTTCATGCCTTGGAGGAGAATGATGCTAGATAAAGAGTATGTGTTTTATCTCGCCAGATATTAATGACGCACGGGTAAAGACTCGCGTACTCAACTGTATAGCACATTGAAAAACATATACTCGTACATCCAGAATATTCTGGAGAATTCAAAAATTGGATAACATAATATATATTATAACATGTTTCATCGGAAATAACAGGGTCCGTATCGGCCACTGTTACATAATTTATAAACACATGAATTTTATTGAACAAAACAATGAGTACCTAATGGAAATAAAACCAACTACATAAATCAATAGATATAAGTATGTAAAAATAGAAGAATGATGCAGGAAACTAAATAAAATCGCTAGAAGGGCTCAAGATATCACGAAAGAAGGATGTGGTTCGAAAGAAGAATGTGAAGTCGTTCTAAAGAGAGATAAATGGTAACGTTATTATGTACTAAGAGTCGAAATTGAAGAAACCAAATAATATGCCCAAATTAAAGATGAGCAGAATGAATTTCTATAAACATACAATGTTCAAATAAAACCTTACGGTTTTAAATAAGTTTGAAATAGATCTGTAACTTCAAAAGCAACAGTTTTCTTGTATTTTTTCACCTAGATAGAGATACGGTATTGTTTAGTTTCTATTAACAAGAAACAATTCAGTACAATTAGGGGAGTGCAATTAGAACGAAAATATGCATTGTTTCGGAAAAATTCAAACAAGCTTATATTTTTCTAAAACTTTTTTGTTAGTTTATATACATGTTAAAGTAAAAACTTCTACTCGCAGATTTGCCGCTAATTGTTTATTAATTGTTTAAACAATAACAATTGGTTTGTATAAATAATTTTAAAAATATCGTTAAATTCATCATTTTATTTTGATCAAATATGTTTCTATTTTGTTTTTGATTATGCTGAATCCAAATATGGCATTGCAAATTAGAAATTCTTATACATAAGCTCTTATACAGTAGGTTTGGATAGGAACCACATGGAAATTTTTTTATTATCAATTTTACGAAAAAAAGTTATTCTTCATAAAATGCTCTGGATAGTCAAAAATCTAAAACTCAACCATCAAATTTTATGAATTTTATACGAGTTATGTCAAAAATATGAATTTCGTTAAAGAGTAAAGTACCTTTATATCACAGAATATCAAAAAATTTTATTATGAAAAGTTGTTTGAAATTAAAAACTATGTTTAAATATGCAATTATATAATTCTAATCGAAAACAAATTTTTCAAGTTTTTCTCAAATTACGGATACTCATCAACTCATCATCATTTTATAAAAATTATGATTATCTATTTTATTATCAGTTTTACGAAAAAAAGTTATTCATCATAAAATACTCTCCTTGGTCAAAAACCTAAGATACAACCATCAGATATCAAATTTTTTAAATTTTATACGCGGTATGTAAAAATATGAATTTTTCTTAAGAGTTAAGTGCCTTTATTATTCACAATATTTTAATTAGAAAGATGTAATTGAACACTAAAACAAATTTTTTAATTCCAAACAACTTTTATTAATAATAATTTTCGATATTTTGAAATGTAACGGTACTTTACTCTTGAGTGAAATTCATATCTTTTGACATACCTCGTATAAAATTAATTAAATTTGATATTTCGTGATGGCATCTTAGACTATATACGATGCAGAGTATTTTATAAAGAGCAACTTTTTTTCGTAGAACTGATAATAAAAAAGTTATCGATAGGTTCCAAATTACGCAGACATACTGTATAAGAGCTAAAAAAAATTTTTTTGCTGAACATTTATTATTGCTGAAGCTTATTATTAAATGTATTTTAGGTAAGTTTTACAGAAAAAAGTTTTGATCACTTTGTATAAACATTTTTTTAGTTGGTAATTTTCGGTTTTTGTATTACATTTTTGTTATCTTACTTAATTTTCTCAAAAAGTAATAGTATATTTCATTTCTAAAGTAAAATAATTTAGTGCATTTTAAAGAATGCCTCCTCAGCTTTAAAAAAAAAACTTATAAAACTGTAATAGATCTGTTCAAACTTAAGTAATACCGTCTTAAACTGGTGACAATTCTATAAAGTTACGAGGTTATCAAAAAGTACATTTTTTGAGACGTCATATCAATTGAATTAAATTTTTGAGGTTTTTTTTGAATAAAACATCATTTAGTAAGATACTTGAAAGGTAAGTTGTGCAAAATTGAGGGTTTTATAAGAAAAATTGTATTAGTTACACATTGTTAAATCATTTTTAAACAAAATTCATGTAAGGCTCATTCTCCACCCCCACCGTACTTATGCCCATACATTTTATGTCTTTTTATTATAACCATAAAATAGCTTAATTCTCCTTCTTTCAAGTTCAATTTGTAAAATTTCATTCTAGCCATCAGTTAAAGAATTACATTAAAATAACTCAACCGTGCACTTCGTCTTACGCTAGTTTACAGTGCGCCAATATTTTTGAGAAGGGCGACTTTAACGTTATAAATAAAAAATTATAGAAGATACAGATTTAATTTTAGAAAATTCTTTATATTAAGGGTTTTTTGTAAAATTTTCTGAGTTGCTCAATGGTCAAGTCAGTTTTTTTCTAAAATTTATATTTTCGGAGTTATTTAAAAAAACATCTAATTTCGTATTTCATTTGTTTAATAAAAAATGAAGCACCCACTTCTCGAGTAGAACTTTTTGATATGTTGTTTATTAAACATTTCTTAATGAAATTACAGAAAGGTCTATCTTTTTTGATTTTTTCCGAAGTAAAAATCTATATCCCCTAAATAAAATAAATTCGTTTCCTCGTTTTACAATTTTCTTTTGTAGTTAATGTACTTCATAATAAAATATGTATAAAATCTATTATCGAACGTTTATGAATTTGAATATTTTATGAATAATTATTATATACAGGTCGAACTAGGGTTACAAAATAATATATGTATTTTTAATTATTTATTTTTCTACGATGCAATGGCATATTAAAAAATTCATACACGCTGAGAAAAAAGTATAAGTTAAAAGTAGATAAAAATAAGATTATTAAGTTATATAGTTATTATAACAGAAGAAAACTTATTTGTGTAACATGAGCTATACAATGTAACCAAACACGAACGGAACCCAGGCATTATCATGAACTACGACAATATTTCGTTGCATTGGAATAACAAAGTTCTAACTGACAACAGTGCCATTTTTAGTTACGACTATTTAAAATTTCTATGTTATGTATTTTTTTTTAAAGACTAAGTTTTGCAACCTAATAAAAATATTTGTAAAATAAAATATTTTTAAAAGATTTTTAATTGAAAACCTTATTGGACCATTTTCCTGGTGACACCTCCAAGGCTTCTACAATATGCAAGCCAGATGGATGCTGCAGTGAAGACAAAAGGGAAGGAATTCTACACTATGCAATTCACAACCCCCGTCTGCAGCTTGGTAAAGTTCCAACGGAAAATGGACCTAGTTACTCTATAGGAGTAAGACTAATATAAAATAAAAATGTATACCATTTATATTCAGTTGCAATGCGAAGGCAAAACCGTCTTAACTTTTACCTAGATTAGAGAGTGCAGCCAGCACTCAGAGAATGCATAGGCTGCTTTCTAGCCTATGCATTCTCTGAAGAGCCTCTAACGACAGGTGAAATCGACGATAAGAGTGCTAGCTGCGCGCTCTAATCTAGGTAAAAGTTAAGACGGTTTTGGCTTCGCACTGCAACTGAATAAAAATGGTATACATTTTTATTGTATTTTTTTACTATTATCGCCACTTGTATGTGTTACCAATGTAAATTTAAAAAAAAATTAATATATTTTTATTAACAGTAAAAGGTTACTTCAATAGTTAATACAAAGGAGCTCTGATTTGAGAAATGAATTAAACTTATTTAATAAAGTAATATCTTACCACGTATACCCTTGTTTAAAAATTAGTATAATATAATAAAACAACTTCAAATTATTTAATAAAGTCTTATTGATAACTTATAAACACTTTCAGCGCTTGCAGTTAAAACCTTGTCAACTTATCAATATTTAAAATTCTCTCAGGTAGAACCTTGTAACTTACGTATTTCAGCCACCTGTTACTAGACATCGATGCAAGTATTTATTTATTTATTTATTTATTTATTTATTTATTTATTTATTTATTTATTTATTTGTTATCCCAACAGACCTGTAAGGTCTAATTAGAAGGATAAAATACACTAAGTTTTTTCTAAAATAAATATCTATACAAAAACCTAAGAAATAAAAATAACAAAAAAAAAAACAAAATAAATAATAGGTCTAACATATCAGATAATACAAACCATCCTTATATTATCCATAAGACAACACTTACTAATCCTATACCGATAAATTAATAATTTGTCGTAACACTATTCCCCAAAATACATTTTGTGAGATTGACCAATCTAAATCAGTTAGAGTATTGATGTTATTAGCCAGTCGAAACATGGTCACCAAAGGAGCCCTGGTGTTAGTAGATAATAGTGGAATATTAAATATTGCCATATTAGTCTAGTAAAATAAAATTACACTACATGTAAATCAAAATGTAAATTCGTACAGGTTGAAACAAATTTTATATCAAAGTTTATGTGGGTACAAAAGATATTTTCAAGAAAGTATCCAAATCATACAAGGGGATCATTGTTTAAATAATTAAAAAGGGGTCATTTTTGCAAAAAAAACTTACTTTTTTAACTGCTGAGGTCATTCAATTACTAAGGGAGGTGTATAGGACTGTTTTCTGCAAAGTTAAAGGGTAAATTTTTCACATAAGACTTACACAATTAAATTTGACCCCCTATTTATTTAAACAAATATACATAAAACTTTAAAAACAAATTTGCAAAAAATTATTTTTAGCGTTTTAAATAAGCACTATAAAATATCTTATTCTACAGGAGAAGTTGCACTATGTTATCAGTATTAATCAAAAAAAAATTGGTCAAAAATATTTAATATTTATTGAGATATTGAATTTGTTTTTTAAATGTTACTCTATTTTCAATTGCAAAAACGCGTTTGTTGCCAAAGAAGTATTCACCTGTATTAAATCTTATTATTTTTATTTTTTTGTATATTTTCGATAAATGTATTGGTAAATTCAAATTTCAATTAAACTTCCCCCTAAAATGGCATTTGAAAATTATTCAAATTTGTTTATAACTTATTTTTTTAAAAACGTCGCAGGGATTAAACATTTTGAAATACCGTTTCGATAATTGGATTCCTGGGAATTTTTCACTAATTAACAAATTTTTTTGTCTTTTTTTCCTCTTTTTTTTTTCTTGGAGCTATATTACTACGGGCCCTTTTAGGGTTAAATTTTATTAAGAATGTCGAATCTCTGAGTTGTAGATTCTAGACCTGAAAATATTAAGATTGGTCTAAAATCACTTAAATAAAATGTGGCTACTTACTGAGTTACAGGGTGTTTTATTTAAAAATTTAAAAATTATTTTTACCAAGTACTTTCAAACTATTTGACGTATCCTTATCACACTTGGCAGAAAGTGTGGATATTATACAGTCTACTAAATTGTGATAAACAAAAGCTTGTAGCTACTACCAGAGGCGTACGACAGGGGATAGTTAATGGTTGACCCTTCCCAAATTCAACGCCACTGAGGGAATTACTATTTTAGTGAAATTTTTCGATTCTCTAATACTTTCTATGTAAATAATATACTCTCTACTGGTAACGATTAAGTCATTGGTTTTCGAGATATTGGACGTTAAAAATGAAACGGCATAGTTATTTTGATTCATTCATTCATTCATTTTAAACTTCCAATATCTCTCAAACTGATGACTTTATCGAAACCAATAGAGTTATGTACATACAAAGTATTGGAGAATCGAAAAATTTCGCTAAAATAGTAATTCACTTAGTGGCGTAGAATTTGGGAAGGGTCAATCATTCACTATCCCCTGTCGTACGCCTCTGGCACTAGCTAGAAACGTTTGTTAATCACAATTTAGTAGGGTGTATAATAGCTACACTTTCTGCCAAGTATGATAAGGATACGTGAAATAGTTTTAAAGTACTTGGTAAAAATAATTTTTACATTTTTTAATAAAACACCCTGTAACTCAGTAAGTAGCCATATTTTATTTAAGAGATTTTAGGTAAATCTTAATATTTTTAGGTCTAGAATCTACAACTCAGAGATTGGACCTTCCTAATAAAATTTAACCCTAAAAGGGCCCGTAGTAATACAGGGTGTCCCGAAAAGAATGGTCATAAATTATACCACAAATTCTGGGGTCAAAAATAGTTCGATTGAACCTAACTTACCTTAGTACAAATGTGCTCATAAAAAAAGTTACAGCCCTTTGAAGTTACAAAATGAAAATCGATTGTTTTCAATATATCGAAAACTATTAGAGATCTTTTATTGAAAATGGACATGTATCATTCTTATAGCAGGAACATCTTAAAACAAAATTATGGTGAAATTTGTCCTCCCCATAAAAAATTTATGGGGATTTTGTTCCCTTAAACCCCCCCAAACTTTTGTGTACGTTCTAATTAATTCATTATTGTGGTACCACTAGTTAAACACAACGTTTTTAAAACTTTTTTGCCTTTCATTATTTTTTCGATAAGCCAGTTTTTATCGAGATACAGCTTCTTTTTCAATATATTTACGTACAAATTTTATGGGGGTTTTGTTCCTTTAAACCCCCCAAATGTTTGTGTACGTTCCAATTAAACTATTATTGTGGTACCATTAGTTAAACACAGTGTTTTTAAGACTTTTACCTCTTAGTCTTTTTTTTATAAGTCACCTTTTATCGAGATATAGCTTATTTTTCAAAATATACCTAAAAATGTAAATTATAAATAAATTTTCAGATTATTAACAGGTCTCTATAACCGTACTCAACCATATACAAATATGTGGTGGATTCGACAAATATTCAAAATATCTCCATAAACACGGACATATCGAAAAAGTACTAAAAGGCAAAAAAGTTTTAGAAACATTGTGTTTAACTAATGGTGCCACAATAATAATTGAATTGGAACGTACACAAAAGTTTGGGGGGGTTTAAGGGAACAAAACCCCATAAAATTTTTATGGGGTGAAAAAATTTCACTTAAATTTTTTTTAAGATGTTGCTGCCATAAAAATGCCACATGTCCATTTTCAATAAAAAATCTCTGAGAGTTTTCGATATATGAAAAAAAATCGATTTTCATTTTGTAACTTCAAAGGGCTGTAACTTCTTTTGTGTGCACTATTTTATATAGGTATGTGAGGTTCAATCAATCTATTTTTGACCCCAGAATCTGTGGTATAATTTATGACCAATCTTTTCGGGACACCCTGTATAACTCGCAAGAAAAAAAAGAAGAGAAAACGACAAAAAAATTTTGTTAATTAGTAAAAAATTCCCAGGAACCCAATTATCCAAACGGCATTTCAAAATACTTAATCCCCGCGACGTTATTAAAAAAAAAATTATAAACAAATTTGAATAATTTTCAAATGCCATTTTAGGGGGGAGTTTAATTGAAATTTGAATTTATCAATACATTTATCGAAAATATACATAAAAATAAAAGTAATAAGATCTTAAGCAGGTGAATATTTCTTTAGCAACAACCGCGTTTTTGCAATTGAAAATATAGTAACATTTAATAAACAAATTCAATATCTCAAAAAATATTAAATATTTTTTAACCAATTTATTTTTGCTTACTACTGGTAACATAGCGCAACTTATTCTGTAAAAAAGATATTTTATAGTGCTTATTTAAAACGCTAAAAATATTTTTTTGCAAATTTATTTTTTAAGTTTTATGTATATTTATTTAAATAAATAATGGGTCAAATTTATTTTTGTACGTCTTATGTGAAAAATTTACCCTTCAAATTTGCAGAAAAAATCCCATAGACCTTCATCGATAAGTGGATTACCTCAGCAGTTAAAAAAGTATTTTTTTTGCAAAAATGACCCCTTTTTAATTATTTAAACAATGATCCCCTTGTATGATTTGGATACTTTATTGAAAATATCTTTTGTACCCACCTAAACTTTGATATAAAATTTGTTTTAACTTGTACGAATTTACATTTTGACTTTTTTTTTTTTATTTTATTAGGCTATATTGCGAGATAATCTTAACCCAGATATTACTGAAACGTTTATTGTTAACATTTTGAATTAATTTCGAATTTTCATGGAAATTATAGCATATGGAACCAAAAAACACAATCATATATTTTTTTATGACGATACCTGTCAAGTTTTGACATGTTCTTTTAAAAGGACGGTAGTAATATACGGTACCAGATATCATAATATATTTTATTAGTATCAATTTACAAATAATGAAAGGATTTAAAACAAAATTTTGGATGTAAAGGTATTTTGCACTTTTCACACAAAAACTGGACTTTTTTGTGACAATATCCACATCGCGATTGCTTTTCTTGATAAAGAACCAAGTGGTTAATACCGTCATATCTTGAATTGGCTACCGAATTCGAATTCCGCTTAGAAGGTCCGCGTTTTGTTTCTTTTTTAAAAGTTTCCAAAATATTAGTTGCAATAGATCTTCTAAATTCAAGTTGACCCAGTTTACCGTCTTGAGTTTTGTGAATCTGCCACGCATTTTGAATAGCCATATCAACGCAATGAGCAAAAAGGGGAAAATACCATTTCTTTCCTCTTATGGACAATCGATATAAACTGATGTTCTGGTCACTGCGATCAACGCCGCCCATGAAGTTGTTGTATATTCTAACAATATTTGGTTGAGGAACTTAAATATGTTTTTTCTCTGCTTGTGAAAATCTCTTTACAGAGAAGCAAGGCATTACTGGTACAAAATTGGAAGCAATAGAAACGATATTATTATCATGCCAGCGGCAAACCACTATTCCTGTATTTTTATCAAGACGATACTCGTATTTACCACGTTCAGTTTTTTTCATAATAGATGAACAGGGTAAAGGGCATTTCATGGTGCGATTTTCCCTTACAGTGCCTGTACCAAATATGCCTCTTTGTTTTAGCTCATGCAGTAAATGAATAGAAGTAAAATAATTATCAAAAATAAGATGGAATCGCCTTTGAGGCCATACTTCATTCAATCTGTCTGCATAGGATAGAACTACTGAGGCACCCAATCCAAGGACTTTATATTGTTCAGGTATTGTAGTGGAATTACCTTGGTAAGGAGAAAACCAAACTATGTATCCCAGACGAAGGGCTCCTACCCACATTTTGTACCCCCAACGGATTGGTTTTCCCCTGATGAATTGTTTTGTGGGATGGCGACCAAAATACGGAACCATTGCCTCATCTATGCTGTGATGTTGTTCTAAAGGGGAAAATTGTATAAATTTTTTGTTTATTACGTCGAACAGGGGTCGCATCTTGGCAAATCTATCAAATTTATCTAATGACAAGTTATTGCAAACATGCAAAACTTTCATTATGTGGGAAAATCTATCCCTAGATATAGCAGCTACCACCATTGCGTTGTGCGAATAGTCACGATTTTCCCAGTACATGTACCTTTTCGGCACAACCACATAACCACTCAATACAAGAACGCCTATAAAACATCGAATCTTCGTCCTGCGTAGGTTGTTCAAAGATTTCTTTGTCCTGCGTAGATGTTAGTGTATTCGGTAACCAAATTGATGACTTCATCATCAAAAAACAAATTGAAAATTTCCATCGGCGACTGAGTCATTTTCGGTCCAAATTGAGTTTTCCAGTAAGTACAATCAGGGTGTTGATACAAGTCTCCTTGAATCCAGTGTGCAGATATTCTCTTCTCTAATTGATGGGGCAGCTTTTCCTTGGAAAGAAACAAAGCCAATGGTATATTGTCATCATCCGAATCTTCTTCTGGTAGGCTGGAATTCACAGAATCTTGTGGTAATTCAGTCGCGTTGTCAAAAACAAGTTCTACATCGTTTCTCAACTGACTACCCGGTAAATTATTTATTGTAGTTAGTTCTTCATCGCCGGAGTCGCAATCGGTGACATCATCATTGGCATTTTCTGGGGGAAATATGATCAAACCATCTGGAGGGACTGGGATTTCATCAGAATCAAGCTCTTCTAATAGCTCATGCAATTTGAGAGGCCTCCTGAAACAATACGCACGTTGGTAGTACTAATTACTACCGTCCTTTTAAAAGAACAAAATGAAATCCCAAGCGGCGAGCCTTTGAAACAACGTGACAACTATTCGAGCCAAGAATATACGTACATAAGTCCCTATTATACAATAATCCACATGCCAATGCCGTGAAATAACAGTTTTTTAATTCTAGACTTACCTTCAATTATAAGCATCCATTTTGTAGTCCAAAACCTGGCAATTTACACAGATAACCTCACAATTACAGCATGTGCGCGCACTAAAATCGTTAAAACTTGTCGAATGCTGGCTCTTGAAAACACTCCATCTAGAGCCATCTATCAGTTGGTAGCTGTACTAACCTAAATTACGCATAATTTACACTGCCTTTTAAAAGGACGGTAGTAATATCTGGGTTAATGGTACATTGAACCTAATTAAAGCTAGAATTTCAGGTGAATTAATTTTATTGTTAATTATTTTATGTAAAAATATTAAAGCTGTAAGGTTCCGTCTGTCTTCTAATGATAATGTGGTTTTAAGTGGTTTTAACTTCAGTATAATCTGGTCGTATGTGATATTTTTTAAAATAAAGATATCTTAAAAATGTATTTTGAATTTTTTCCAGTTTATCTAATGCAGTTTGATACTCACCAAACCAAATATGAGCTCCAAATTCTAATTTTGCCCTTACTAAAGTATAGTACAAAATTTTAAGAGTTGCTATATTTCTAAAATTAAAGGTTTGTCTAATTATAAACCCTAATAGTCGATTTGCAGACTTCGTTATATTATTTTTGTGGCCCGCGAAAGATAATACATTATTATAGGTAATGCCTAAATCTTTTACCTCTGTACAACGCAGTAAAGTTTCTTCATTAATTTTATATTCAAATATAATAGGATCTTTTTAACGTGTTTCGTTAAATATACAGCATTTTTTCACATTAAAGTATAACTTGTTGCAATAGCTCCATTCAAGTAAATTATTTAGATTTTTTGTAATAATTATCATCGATTAATCGGAGTAATCGGAGATTATACATATGGCGCAGTTAAGATGGACGAACAAGAAATCAAATAGACTAGTCGTCGTCCATCAACTGTAAAACATATCCTGGTGCAGACTGTGGAAGCGATCATCAACTCCTGGAATTGAACGTTCGACTTCGTTTGAAAGTCCCCAAAAGAAGACCGCAGAGAAAAGTCATGTCTCTAAATCCATCAAAAATAAATGACCTCCAACAAAACTTGAAGAAGGTCTCTCTTTAGACCAAGTAGATAGTGACCCTGAGAGTACTTGGATCTATCTCAAAGATAAGGTAATCCAGGCTGAAAAAGACTGTGAGGCAGTGGTTTCTACTGGCCGTAAACATTTATGGTGAACATGTCATGATGATGGTTTTAGAAGGATGGGCCGGTGTAGTAACAGTAGCTGGTAGGAAAATCTCCAATTTAAGATTGGCTCATGACACTACACTTATAGCAGCAAATGAGCAAGAAATGTTTGATCTTCTGCGAAGAGTTGAGTACGAAAGCAAAAAAGTTGGTCTGAAAATCAATAAAGCTAAGACAAAAATAATGGTGGTTGACAGATTCAACACTATTCAACTGACTAACATATTACAGGAATACCATAGTAAAAACCTTTATCTATCTCAGGTCTAGTATAACTAACGATGGTAACTGTGAAGCAGAAGTTCGGAGACGTATTGGTATGGCAAAGAATGCGATGAGTCGCCTAACCAAAGTTTGGAAAGACAGATCTATGTCTCAAAATATCAAGATGACACTGGTGAATGCCCTTTTATTCTCAATATTTCTATACGGAGCAGAGACTTGTACTACTCTTCGCGCATGCGAGCGCCAAAACATTGATGCCTTTGAGATATGGTGCTGGAGAAGAATGCTGCGCATACCTTGGACAGCTCATAGGACAAACGTTTCCATTCTAAACCAACTCAATATTTATAAAATGCTGTCCACAATATGTCTGCAACGAATTCTGCAATTCTTTGGTCACGTGTTTCGTAGAGGTGACGACAGTTCAAGGGAGAAGATCAAGAGGACGATCACCAACTAGATGGTCTGACCAAATAAAGCATTCAGCTGGAAACTCATTCTGCGAAGCTCTTAGAGCAGCTAAACATCGAGACCAATGGAGAAACATTGTTAGGAATATTGGAAGAAATCACGATCCTCAATAATGGGGAAACTACAAGAAAGAGAGAGAGCAAGTATCATATTAAGGTGAAGAACATAATATATAGAGTATAAGATAGAACCTTGTTATTTTGACGCAACCATTTTTAAAAAATCCAAAAACCTGGCGACACGTCGATTTTTGATTAAAGTGGGACATAGTTCTGGTATTTTGATTATTTTACTTCAATCTAAAAACTGCTGTAAGTAACACTCTAAATAAACACATTTTAAAATATATTTTTTAAGGTGATTGCGTATTTCTAATTTGCCAAATGTTAAAAGTAATGTCCACTGGTGTTCATCTAATGATAAAGGTTTTGTTAAAAACTTCTCTCACATTTCGATGCATTTAAATAGTGATTTGTCAGCATTCGTTACGTCGGTGTAAATCCTAGAATGTGGGTAATCTTTTACAGATTTGAGTTTTGAGGTGTCCCCACAAAAAAATATCCAGGGAAGACAAATCTGGTGACCGAAGAGGCCATTTGTTGCTGTACTTTTTTTAAATCCAACGCAATGAAAAATATTGACGAACACGTAAAGCATAATGCGGAGAAGTACTGTCCTGTTGAAAAGTCAAAAATGTTTAACATCTTGTTGTCTATTTTCAATAATACCAGTCAAAGCAGTATTAGTCACATTTACTAGTAATAATAAAAATATTTCACTAATCGTATTAAAGTAAAAAATGGTCCCTGTTCACAGAAAAATACCACGCCATACATTTAATTTTTGCGGTTGCTGTATATGCACCTCGTGGGGTTTTAAAATTAGAAAAAAAAAGCAATTGTGAAAACGTGGCACAAAATTACATCACAAGAATCCCCTAATAATTTTTATATTCAGCCCTGCCACACCCCTTTATCCACCACGCAACCTTGCGCCCCTGTAGATTTTATTTAGTTACGTCATGACCTATTTATTCCCAAATTTTGATACACCATCTTGATAATGAGCGTCACAAATAAACATAATAAAAACCGCGACTTTGACCCCTTATAACTACCCTCGCCCACGCTCTGGTTTCCGCCCCTGGAGATTTTACTTAGTTATGTCATGGTCTACCCTTTCCAAAATTTTGGTGTATTATCCCGACCACGAACGTCACAAGAAAACCCTAAAAATTTTTATATTCAGCCCTGCGCTTACCCCTTTGTCCACCACGCAACGTTCAGCCCCTGGAGATTTTGCTTAGTTACATCATGACCTATTTATTCCCAAATTTTGGTACACCATCTCGATAATGAGCGTCACAAAAAAAAATAATAAAAACCGCGACTTTGACCCCTTATAACTACCCTCGTCCTCCGCTCTGGTTTCCGCCCCTGTAGATTTTACTTAGATATGTCATGGTCGACTCATTCCGAAATATTGGTGCACTATCTCGATCAACAACGTCACAAAAAAATCCTTATAATTTTTATATTCACTCCTGCTCCCACCCCTTGTCCCCAACGCTGCGTTCCGCCCCTGGAGATTTTGCTTAGTTACGGTATGACCTACTTTTTCACAAATTTTGGTGCACTATCTTGATCACGAATGTCACACAAAACCACTTATAATTTTTAAATTGACGCCTGCCCCCACCCCTTTGTCCCCCACGCAGCGTTCCGCCACTGGAGATTTTACTTAGTTACATCATGACCTACTTATTCCCAAATTTTGGTGCACTATCTCGTTCCGTCACAAAAAAAAATAATAAAAACTGCTACTTTGACCCCTTATAACTATCCTCGTCCCCCGCTCTGGTTTCCGCCAGTGTGGGAAGGTCATGTACACGATTAATTCATTATACCCCCGTATAGTTTTTTTATATTATTTATCACGAGCAAAATCAGCTCCCCGCTCTTGGACTATAGTAATATCGGTCGATATTATATCACCCATTTTTACCTGCTCCTTGCAATAAGAACACCACTGATTAAAACAAATCAAAAGAAAAATCACTTCCAACAAACTCAAGAAAATTAACTTGTTATAATATAATATTATAAACATGAAGAGAAGTATCCATTCTCATATGTGGTCTCGAGGTAACGAAGTACGAAAACTCTAAGAAGTACCACAAAATCTATATATTTAAAGGTCTTACAAGGACGCGTTTTGGCTCTTCACGAGCCATCATTAGCTTAAAAATACAGGAACAAAGACAAAGGACTGATCTACAATGGAATATAAGAATTATAATTATAAGCATATATGGTGACACGCCCACCTCAGTTAAGGAACTTACTAGACCAGGAAGGAGAAAGAATCCACTAGTTTACATTATCTATGGTTCTATAGACTTCATTATTATATCTTTTATAAGTTATAATATAGATATTATGTTGTAATTAGAATATAAAAATTTAAGAAAATCTTGTAGGACTTTCTCGTTGGGAGGAACCATCTTGCGAACAGGTCAGGTGTAAGGAACTTTTCGGTGAAATGTCAAATTACTGTCAGTGGTGACTGATGACACGGTAGTACTCTAGGATAAATTTGTCATTAAGGTGGTAAACTTTGTAACTAGAAGACCGCACAGACTAGGAAAAGAAAAAGGAAAAGAAAAAGATTAAACGTCAAATTTAATTTGCAAGATAATTAACCCGAGAAAAGATAAATGTGAGACTACTAAAATGCGAAGGGGATTAAAATGACGAGGAAATGTCTAAAAACAATGATGAATAGCAATAACCGTTATTATTTGATAAGTAACTAGGTACTGAGGCGGACGAGAAAAAGGTAAGTTTAAATGGAAGTAGGACAGTTTAACCAAAGATTCAATTAGGACAAAAACATATTAACGTAGCTCCATATAAAATACATTAAAATAGTCATTCAGAACTAGCTATCACAGTCAAGATATGTAAATGTAAACTATAAAATATAAAACAGTAACAGAAATTGTGATTTATATTTTATAGTTTACATTTACATATCTTTACTGTGATAGCTAGTTCTTTTTTTTTTTATTAACAAAAATCGCATCAGCCAAATTGGCTATTAGCGAAACAATAGTGGTGAACAATAATTTTTATTACATTTGTGTTTTTATATATTGTATAAAATGTTAATTGCACTTAGGAACCTCTTTAAATTTGACATATTGCACTGTAGGCCTAAAATGTCACTCAGTTTGTTTGGTATATTGTACAATATGCGCTTTGGCGTTAATGCTGCGCAATTCTCCAATAAATGTTTGATTGTTAACTTTTCTTCACAGTTATCACATCTTGGTTCTTGTTTGTAGGAAAACACATGACTATTAGTTAATCGCGTATGACCCAATCGGAGTCGCGTTAATATTACCTGGTCTCTCCGACTTGTTGGTAATGTTGGCCAGGGTTTTATCGATTTTTTAATTTCGCGTAGCTTGGCCGATGACACTTTCCACTTTTCTTCCCACATATACCGCACTTTACGTTTGACCGCCGCTTTCACATCCGCACTCGTAAATGTTTCCGTACACTCCGCACTATCACTAGTTGCAGCTTCTTTTGCAGCGTTGTCTGCCTCTTCATTTCCTTGAATTCCAATGTGGGATGGTATCCAGAGGAATATGATAATTTTTCCATTCAGTTGAGCGGTATGAACTTCTTGTTTTATTTTGATGACCAAAGGATTAGATGGGTAGACATATTGGATTGACTGTACCGAACTTAGAGAGTCTGTGAGTATGATATATTTGGTATTACTGGACGCATTGACAGCAAGGGTGGCCTGGTATAGAGCGTATAATTCAGCAGAGTAAATAGAGTACTCTGAAGGGAGTTTGTATTTATTTGTTGATGTTGGGGTTATGACTGCAGCACCAGTGCCTTCATTTGATTTAGATGCATCGGTGTATACTTGTGTATACTCCTTGTAATTGCGGAGTATATCATTGAAGGCGGATTTGATTAACTGTGGGTTTGTTGAATGTTTATCGAAAGAAATGAGGTGTGTTAGGCACTGAGGGTTCTTTATTTGCCACGGAGGAATTGAGGACAGTTTGGAAGGAAAGCATTCTGGGAACGCATAGTTTATTTGATTTAAGTAGCTTCTAATTCTTGCGTAGAAGGGTCTGGCCGTTCTTGGTTTATTTATGAAGAGATTTGGGAACTTTTCTGTAAAACAATTTTGTATAGTAGGGTTTTTTGAGTTACACCTGATTTTTGCGGCGTATGCTACACTTAAATAAACTCTTCTGTCTTCTAAGGAGGGTTCTCCAACTTCACAATACAGACTTTCGATTGGTGTTGTGCGAAAAGCTCCAGATATTATACGTAAAGCGAGATTGTGAAGACTGTCAAGTTTTTTCAGCAGCGTCTTAGCCGCTGTAGAATACACAGTAGACCCATAATCTAATTTTGATCTGATTAATGTTCTGTATAACATTAAAAGTGTTTGGCGATCCGCACCCCATTCTTTATTGGCCAGAGTTTTTAGAAGATTTAGTCGCTTGTGACAAGATAACATCAGATTTGTTATATGAAATTTCCAGCTTAGGGTTTCTTCGAATGTCATGCCCAAGAACTTAATTGACGTTGCACGCTTTAGGTTTTCATCACATAGTCTTAGGTTGGGGATATTTGTGACGTTTCTCTTTGAAAACAGGATGAAGCGAGTTTTTTCAGCGGAAAAACAGAAACCTGTTTTTTGTGACCAGATTTCTAAGTCTTGTATAAAGTTCTGTGTATGACGAAATATATTTTGTATATTTTTACCTTTGCAGAAAACTACAAGATCATCTGCGTAGACTCGTGCCTTTACAGGCGATTTTAGGTTTTTGAGGATATCATTGATTGCCACTATGAAGAGAGTAGGACTTATAACCGAGCCTTGAGGGATACCATTTTCTGGATACATTATATCTGATGTTATGTTATTTGTCCTAACTCTGAAAGTTCTATTTTGAAGGAAATTTTTAATAAAGAATAGGCTGTGACCTTGAATGTTCCAACTATGTAATTTTTTTATTATATAGTCGTGCCAGGCTGTATCGAAAGCTCTTGATATGTCAAAGAAAACCGCTAGACATTTACCCCCTAGTGCGAATGCTTCAGAAATGTCACTCTCCAAATCTATGATATTATCTATAGTTGACCTTTGGTCTCTAAAACCACTTTGTTCTGGAATAATCAAATCTTGTCTCTCCAAGTGCCATCTTAGTCTATTTTGTTAATAATCTTTTCTAGTAACTTACACATGGCGCATGTTAAAGATATCGGTCTGTATGACTCGGGACTTGTCTTAATACTATTAGGTTTTTGTATAGCTATTACTATGGATTCATGCCATTTTTCAGGAAATTTGTGTTGAAGCCAAATAATGTTAAACAGATCTAGAAGTTGTTTGTGAGCGCTCGCTGGAAGGTGTTTAATAAAAATACTAGGAATATCGTCCGGGCCAGCGCTAGTTTCTTTAATATTTGATAATGCTTCCGTATACTCTAATTGAGAAATGGGTAAATTTAACGGTTCATCTGTGTTAGGAGTAATGCTAATTTTCTTATTTTCTTCATGTTGTTTGTAATTAATGAAAGATTTTTTATAATTAATATTACTGGATCGGTTTTTGTATGTGTTAGCAAGGATTTTAGCAATCTCAGTATTACTAGTAACTGCCTTTCCATTTCTCTCGAGGCTTTTGATATTCTGATTGCTGTTTAATCCAGATATTCTTCTGACTTTGTTCCATACTTCAGTCATGGGAGTGTTTGCATTTAACGTTGATACATATTGAGTCCATGACTGGCGTTTGGCATTTCTAGTTGTCTTCTTGGCTATTGCACGTTGTTTTGTATATTCAATTTTATTCTCGAGAGTCTTGTAGCGCTTGTATTTTTTAAAAGCTCTTTTGCTAGATTCAACTGCTGTTTTGCATTCATGGTTCCACCATGGGACGGGGTTGCGTTGTTTTATGTATGAAGTTTTTCCTATTGCTCTTTCTGCTGCTTCTGTGATAATGGTAACAATGTTCTTAAGGGTCTCGTCTATGTTTGAGGTGCTTTTAAATGTGGTCATACTGCTTTCGACTAAATTTGAAAAAAGATTCCAGTTAGGTTTTTTTAAATTCCATTTTGGGGTAAATGTCCGTCCACGTTGGTTTTTGTTGTTATGAATAAAAATTGGGTAGTGATCACTGTTATACAAGAAATCCAGCCTATCCCAGGTGAGCTGTGGGGTCAGACCTGGTTCGCATATCGTAAGGTCTATACATGAAGATTCACCGTTCTGTATATTAAATCTAGTGGGTCTGCCGTCGTTTAAGACTGAAAGGTTGGACTGTTCACATATCTCTTCCAGCAATCTTCCTCTGGTATTTATAGTAGAAGAGCCCCATGAAAAGTTGTGAGCATTAAAATCGCCCAAAATAAGCCTGGGTTGGGGAATTTGTTGTAAGAGTTCAGTTAATGCTTCTGGGTCTACTTGCGTTGATGAAGGTAAGTATAAGTTACAAACGTGGATATTTGGACTCGAGTTAACTTTAATGCAAATTGCTTCTAGATTAGTTTGGAGAGGAACTACTGTAGTTTCAATTGACTTTTTTACAAAGATAGCTACTCCACCACTGGCTTTATTTTGGTTAGTTCTGTTTTTGCAGTAATTTTTAAATTTTTTTAAAGCTTGTATGTTTTAATTTTTGAAATTATTCTCCTGAAGACAAATTATATCTGGATTGTGTCTGGACAGACTTATTTGGAGCATTGGAAGGTTATTATAGAAACCGTTAATGTTCCACTGCAAAATTGATGAGAAGCCCATTTATAATAAATAAAACTGAAATTTGGGATTGTCACAGAGGTTCATGACTCTATTCTTGAGAAAACTCACTTTCAGTCTCTGATGCCTCAGTATCCGAGTAAGCCATCTGTAAATGCATCAATAGTTTCTTTCTAATTTTTGTACATCTAGCTTTAATCGATCTTTGTTTGAAATACGGGTATATTGCTGTTAGCATTTTCACTAAAGCTTCAAATTCGCTAGTGTAGTTTTTTATGATGCTGACTGGGTCCTGTGCACCATAAACATTTTCAAATAGATCGGATATTTGATCAAAATCAAGAACAAATTAAGGGTTTTGCTCTGAGATGAATGCCTTGGTCGGTTCCATGAGTACGTGAGTTGGAGTCTTTCCCTTACTTTTCTTTGGTTTTTTAGCTGGAGCAACATTAGGTTTAGCAAATGGTTCAAGACTTTGGTTTTCTGAATTAGCATCTTGCGCTAGAGGAGGTGTAACAATGTCATCCAAACTGCGTTTTGAGCTATTTTGTGTGGACTGGGTTGTATCTATATTAATAATTGGTTGTGAGGTTGGAGTTTTTGAGGGGTTGGTTGAAAGTATTTCGGAAGGTATGGGTTGCGAAGATGATTGGGAGTGGGGGTTTTGGTTATAATTTTCAGAAACTGATTCTTGGATTGTTTTGCAATTTGCTGCAGTGTGGCCTGGCCTTTTACATGAAAAACAGATCAAGGAATCTTGTGCAAAATAAATTCTATAGTTGGTGTTATCATAATTCATTAATATGGATTCAGGTATTGGGGCAAGCGGTGGTGTGATAAAGATTTGTCGTCTAAAACTATAAATGTGGTTGAATTCCGGCAAACCGGCGCTTATCTTGAGAAATGACATGGGAGACATGGGTTGAAGGCCCAATTTTTCAATTTCTTGAATTAATACAGCATGCGGTATGGAGGGACAAGCGTTTGACAGAATTAGCCTTTGTGATGGAGTGATTAGTTTGCGTGCTTGGACTTTTTGGTTATTAATTTCTATGGATCCTCCATAATTATTCATGAAATTTTCAACAACATTTTTGTTTGCAAGGTACATACACACTCTGCTGTTAGAAAGCCTTGAGGAAAATAGGATATTTTTGGGCTCGATCAACTTTCCTAGTGAAATCAGATAATCTTGAAGTTTAAGGTTTTCAATGGATGGGAATACAATGACTTGTTCTTTTGTCGGAAATTGTTGTTCAATCAAAGCAGTAGAATAAGTTTTAGTAGTGTTTTCCATTTGGGCGCTCCTGTAGTCAGAAGTCCCGGCAGTCGGATTTGACATATTTTATTTATTATTCAAAACTAAGTAAATCCTGAAATACGGACCTGTCTTACAACAGGTGATTTTATCATGTCGTTATAGATAACGAATAAACGTGTTTAGGGTTTTTTGTATCAAACCGACTTCTGATAAATAATAAATTCCAGTGAAATAACTTGGCTTTATATAATTTTAAAGAGTACTTACGTACAATAATTGAACGCACTATAATACACTTATATATGCGAAAATAAAAATTTTTTACTCATTAGCTACTATCTAAATAACTATTTTGTTTGGAGCTGACAAATACGCACCAACTAGTATACCTGCCAGGACCGAACTGATAGCTAGTTCTGAATGACTGTTTTAATGTATTTTATATGGAGCTACCTTAATACGTCTTTGTTCTAATTCAATCTTTTGTTAAACTGCCTACTTCTATTTAAACTTTGCTTGGTCTCGTCCGCCTCAGTAGTTACTTATCAAATAATAACGGTTATTGCTATTCATCATTGTTTTTAGACATTTCCTCGTCATTTTAATCCCCTTCGCATTTTAATAGACTCATATTTAGCTTTTCTCGGTTCAGTCATCTTACAAATTATAATTTACGTTTAATCTTCTTCTTCTCCTTTTCCTTTTTCCTAGTTTGTACGGTCTTCTAGTTACAAAGTTTACCACCTTAATGACAAATTTATCCTAGAGTACTACATGTCATCGTTCATCACTGACAGTAATTTGACATTTCACCTAAAAGTTCCTTACACCTGATCTGTTCGCAAGATGGTTCCTCCCAACGTGAAAGTCTTACAAGAATTTCTTAAATTTTTATATTCAAATTACAACATAATGTCTATATAACTTATAAAAGATATAATAATGGAGTCTATAGAACAATAGATAATGTAAACTAGTGGATTCTTTCTCCTTCCTGGTCTGGTAAGTTCCTTAACTGAGGTGGGCGTATCGCCATATGCTTATAAATCTTATATTTCATTGTAGGTTAGTCCTTTGTAGGGATGGGAAAAACCTACCGGTTATAACCTAAAACCGGTTTTTTTCCTTTGCAATAATTGGTTTTTCCCTTTGTTTTTTGTCCCGGTTATAACCAGTTTTTTCTTTGTAAAGTAATAACCGGTAAAATACCGGATAAGTGGAAAAATCCTGAATTTAGAGAAAAAAATGGGAAAATTTTTCGTTCCGTGCATAAATGAAAAACTTTAAGCTGACTGAAACCAATTTTACAACACTGATGACTGATTTCTATACTGATATGGACTGATATCGATTCGAATGTAGTATCGCAAACTAAAGTGCAATGTAAATGTAACCTTTTTGGTATTGGCTATGACTAAAAAAACCTAACACCAGTTTTTGGAATAACCGGTTTTTTGACCGGTTATAACCGCCAGGTTAAACTGTAGGTAAAAAAAACGGTATAACCGAAAACCGGTGTTTTTGTCAACAACCGCCATCCCTAGTCCTTTGTCTTTGTTCCTGTATTTTTAAGCTGATGATGGCTCGTGAAAAGCCGAAACGCGTCCTTGTATGACCTTTTAATATATACATTTTGTGGTATTACTTTGAGTTTTCGTAATTCGTTATTATATTATAACACAAATAAACAAATTAATTTGACATATTGACATTTAAAACTTTCTTGAGGCGAGGAGCATTCAAAGGTATGTAGATAAAATATAGTCTATGAAATGGAAATATGAAGAAATATATTGCATTATAATTTTTTTTAATATTTACTACCATGTTCCTTTAAACTCCTCGATGTGTGTATACAGGGTGAGACAAATAAAGGGCCTATTAGAAATATCTCGAGAACTAAAGGCAACATAATCATGAAAATTGGAATAAAGGGGTTTTGAAGGATGATCTATTAAATGAAGATATTTTCATCTCTTTGCAACTTCCGGTTATACCGGAAGTTGCTTATAACTTCGTTTTTTTAAATGGGACACCCTGTATATTTTTACATTTTTGGATTCTCTTCGATGTCTTCTTTCTTAAAATATGAGGTATTGTAATATTATACGGGGTATTTTAAAAGATAATTACGTTTTTTTATTAATTTCGTAGCAAAATTAACACCCTGTAGAATTGTAGTAGTTTGACATCTAAAACTCTACTTACGTTCAAATGATTTTTAATATATTCTACTATTGTTAAGAATCATTAGTATAGCTAAATTTTTAATTTTAGTATACAGGGTTGGTCGAAACTCGGAATGAGTATTTTCTGAGTTTTCTTAAATGGAACACCCTGTATTTTAGTATTGTAATGAAATGATATTTTATGGTACTTTTTTATTTCTTAAGCATTCCCTATACCTAACTGCTTTAATTTGTGCTTAATTGTTAATCGCACCAACAATCTTAACTAAATAGGTATTTCGATAGCTAAACCATTATTGGTAATTTTAAGGACCAGTCTGGATTAATATGTATTTATTTCTGAAAAATTATTGGGGATTGAGTATTTTCACGGCCAACCTAATAAAATTTTACGTATTTTTTGTTGCAATTAATGTTTAGCTTGAATCACCAATAACTCACAAATTAAAGCAGTTAGGTATAGGGAATGCCTAAGAAATAAAAAAGTACTATAAAATATCATTTCACTACAATACAAAAATACAGGGTGTTCTATTTAAGAAAACTCAGAAAGTACTCATTTTGAGTTTCGACCAACCCTGTATAATAAAATTAAAAATTTAGCTATACTAATCATTCTTAACAATAGTAGAGTATATTAAAAATCATTTGAACGTAAGTAGAGTTTTAGATGTCAAACTACTACAATTCTACAGGGTGTGAATATTGCTACGAAATTAATAAAAAAAACGTACCTAATTATATTTTAAAATAGCCTGTATAATATTACAAAACCTTATATTTTAAGAAAGAAGACATCGAAGAGAATCCAAAAATGTAAAAAGGTACAGGGTGTCCCATTTAAAAAAACGAAGTTGCAAAGAGATGAGCATATTTTCATTTAATAGATCATCCTTCAAAACCCCTTTATTCCAATTTTCATGATTCTGTTGCCTTTAGTTCTCGAGATATTTCTAATAGGCCAGTTATCTGCCTCACCCTATATACTACTTGTTTAGTTGCTACATATTTTGATCTTTGCTAAAAGTGTTTTATTACTGTTTCTTCTTCTTGTTTTCTTTTTATTTTGTCGTTGTACCTTATCAACATGAAATTCACAAAATACAAATAGTTTCTGATGTTTCTGGTGTCCAGAAATTTTACAATTTAGATATATTTTAGTAAACTTTCTGAATAAAAAAAACTTATTTCAACTTCATACAATGTAAATTGTTAAGCAAGCCCTTTCTGTTTCAGAATAATAATGACCACCCACGCAGAACAAGTAAGTGCGAAACGGCTGAATTTGGAAAAAGCTACGAATTTCATGAGACAATTCAGAGATCCTCATTCCCGGGAACTGAAAAAGTTGTCGGCTAATCAGTTCATGGAGGTCTGGAGCCATTACGATAAAGACGGTAAGTTTTAGGTCTAGTGAATAGAAAACTGGGTTACGCGTTTAAATTATTTTAATAGCGGACTCTCAAAACTTTAGGATGACTTATGCTGTTTAATGGTATTTTAATTTACCCTTTAACCTTTACCCTAGAGGGTTTGGAAATAAAGTTTTGAAGTCAAATTTATTTCTTTTCCCAAAGATCAAGCTATTCCATAAAAAAACATTTTCTTTTTTATTTTTACTCTACGACAGGAAAAACAAAGATTACACTACTTAAAATAAATAGCTGTGAATACTATGTTAGATTTTTACATGAGCATAAAAACAATTTAACAACTTATAATAAAACGGTACTTTTTACATAATAAGATATTATTTAATTTATCATAAAAATTAACAAAAAAAAAAAGTTTAAAATTGTACAGCAAAATTTTGTGAAATCTTATTTTCATATTATCTTGTCATGTTATTGTTTTATCATCTTTTATCATATTTTATCATATTTTGCCATATTGTATCATATTTCATTATATTTTATTATAATTTATGATATTTTATCATATTTTATCATATTATATTATATTTTATCATATTTTATCATGTTGTTCTGAAGCTATTGCCTTGTGGCATTTTTATAATTAAGTATTTTCTATGGGAAATAAGCCACAATTTTACTAAAAAATTAATTTATTAACGTTTCGAAGCCCAAATCGGATTTCGTTGTCAAAATACAAAATACTATTAAAATAAACAAAAATGTTGTTGCTAAGTAAAAAAAATCTTCTAATAACACTGGGGAACACATTTTTTGTTGAGTTAGATCTGACACTTTTCCTTCACTAATTTCTGGCGTCTGAACTTTTTAAACTAAGGTTCCCATTGAGTGCCCATATTCCACTTTATGAGGTGCCCGTGCCCATGCCTTATCTTGATCACCAAGTTTCACATTAAGATAGGTAAAATATGGTTGTCTGACAAATCTACTGATGTTTGTCCTTTGACTGAGAATGGTAAAACTGCCACATATATAACAAAACGAATCGGGGCTGTTTTCGCACTTATGAGGTGTAGTAGCAGAGGTAGCCATAAGGAAACGTGTCAATTCAAACACAATAAGTCGTTCTATACACTTCAGTAACGATATACTAAATACTGCTAACCGACATCCAACGTTTCACCACAGTATAACAGACGTAAATGAACAGAAGAGTCTAGACCAGTTGCAGTTATCAGCGCACCATTTCCAGCACTCAGTCATCATCAGCACCCACATAGAAAACGAACATGACGTGATAGAAGAAAACTAAAAACAGCTTCGAAATCAGCATGCCCAATTCTATAAAAAACAGCTAAAAAATCTAACTCAACAGAAATTGAGTTCCAAATTGTTGCCTAGTGTAATTTATTTAATCTGACTCATTTATAGTGGCAATGCAAACGTATAATATACATTTTAAAGTAAAAGACTTTAAAATGATATCGCCAATATTTATGAGTTGCGTTCCTGGGACGAATTTACTAAAAGATAGTTCATTCGATTACATGAAATCAATCCCAACTTTATTTTATTTTATCATATTTTATTATACAGTGATGAGCGCACTAATAACCGCCAAAGTAGCGCAAAAGATGGAAAACATATTAAGCTGTGAGGTAAAAAGAGATGAACCTAGTGGAGATGTTAAATTTAGCGATAGTAACTTGTAGATAGAAATTATATTGATTGTTTCCCACCTTTAAACGTATCGGACGAGTTTGAGAAATGCCACTGTCACAGTGACAGTTTTAGTTGACATACTCCTCTGATACGTCTAAAGGTGGGAAACAATCAATATAATGTCAATTTACATGGTACTATCGCTACATTGAACAACTCTACTATTTTTATTTCTTTTTATCTCACAATTTAATATGTTTTCGATACCCTCACTGTGGCTCAGTGGTAAGAGCGCCTACCTTTGAATCGAAAGGTCCTAATGGTCGTGAGTTCGAATCTCACCAGGGTCAGAACTTTTTCGTTTATTATAAATTAATAAATGAAGATAGTTTCTGTCACTGTGGGATCGGTACTCATCGGAGCGACCGCAGACGTTCGGATGCAATTAGCGTCTCTTTGCAAAGACAATGGCGGCGACTTTACAAAGTAACAAGACACCCACTCAACACACACACTACACAAGACACTAGGTACCTAAGTGCAAAAATTTACCGTACCTACCATGCCAATGTTCATTCGTTGTCGAGGCGTTAGCTAAATAAAACAAAATAGGTTTAAAATCTTTTGCGCTATTTTGCCGGTTATTAGCGCGCTCAGCACTGTATTATATTTTATTAAATCATGTTCAATCATACTTTTATCATATATATTGTCATAATATATATTAGCTTTTGGAAAAATCGCACAATAAATATTTTCCATTTTAAAGTCACTGTAAACTAAGGCGAAATGCAGCGTGACCACAATGGGATCAATAGTGACGAATTTAACGAACTTACTGGAGTCAGACAGGGATTACTGTTTTCCCCATTTCTTTTTCACGTAGCTGTAGACTATGTTCTCTCCAAACTAAACACCGATATAAGAGGGATACAACGGACCTTAACCACACGCCTAAGCGATCTGGAGTACGTTGTCGATATCTGCATATTAGGACCAAGATTCCAAGAGGTGGCTGACCAATTAGAAACGCTTTCCCCTGAAGGCAATAAAATAGGTTTGAAAATAATATTAATAATACTAAATCCATAAGAATATACAAGAAGAACTTACCTACCATTTATTATTAACAGCATGCAGATTTAAAATGTGGAAAAATTTAGGTATCTTGAAAGAGAGCGGAGGATAGACGAAGATATTCGTAAGAGAATACAAGTATTCATCATGAGATACATAAAATCATCGTGAGATACACAAAAGCCAATACACTAAGATGGGCAGGCCACGCGGTACGGAGTCATGACGACAAACTGATTAGTAATGTGTTTTATCCAGACGGTAGAAGACCGACAGGATGGTCTAGAAAAAGGTGTTAAGATGCAGTCAGAGAAGACTGGCTGAAAATATAAGTGAGACCATGAGATATAGTAGCACAGGATTGGAATCAATGGAAGACAATAGTAATCGCGGCAAAGACTAACGAAGAAATGTAAAAGCCAAAGATGATGATGGCGATGATGATGATGATGAGTCGTCATGCTTATCCCTCTTGTCTAGTCAGTATACGCCGATGACAAATATCTGAATATTCCAGTCAAACGTCATGTCTGCTTGACTCTACGGATGAGAAATCTGGAATGTGATTTGCATATTTTCAAATTATCATTAAACCAGTAAGGATATGCGAAAAAACGTCTATTTTTGGATGTGAGAGGTGGCATTCGGATTTTTGCAGATAAAGTTAGGTGACACCTTCAGTAATAATAATTGACTTATGCTCCTTCTCAAATATGCCCGGAACATTAATAAAAAAATTAAAATATTTTAAAATTTCGAAAAAAATCAATTTTTTTCTGCTTTCTTTGCTTATAACTTTAAAACGATTCGTTTTGGAACAAAGTCGTAGAAAAATAAAATAAAGATAATTGCATTTTCTATAATATACGACTGGTAAAAAATATCTTAAGGTATTACCTTTTCTGCAATATAGCAATAAATACAAAATAAGGGGGCAAAATAAGTCTATTGTTATTCAATATTTTTTAACCACTTTGGTGGCACTTAGAACCTTAGTAATTCGCTTAGTAAATTTTTTGTAACATACTTAAATCGTATACCGAATTTCATTAAAATCGACCAAATGAATTTTGCATAATAAATTTGCAATCTAAATGTTTTTAAAAAAGTTCAAATTTTTTAAAATCTTTCTGAACAAAAAGTAGACCATTTAGAAGTTGGATAATTTTTTTACATATATAAAGAGGTGCTCTACCTATCTAAGACACTTTACAGAATTAAAATCGGATTATTTAAGGGGCCCCAGCAATGTTTTAAATTTATAAACAATTGTTTGGCTTATAAACAAATAGCTTTGTTAATTAATAAAGAAATTAATTTTCAGCCTTGCAAATAATTAAAACCGGTATAATTTGACTTAAACTTTCAAATGCTGTCAGCAGAATTGCTATTTTATTTTTTAATCAAACGTTATTCGCCTTCAAAAATTGCAATTTCTCGATTTTTACACCGCGTTTATCTCGAAAACTATGCATTCTACGAAAAAATTTGTAAGAACATTTTTTGCTTAGAATTACCCAAGAAATACAAAAAAATGTTTTATTTTGCGAAAAATCGATTTTCTGTAATTCCTCAAGTTCTTTGTTTATAACAATCTTATTGACATCCGGATCAACTGTTACCCAAAAAATTCGTGTTCTACCGGTCAAAATACATAAAAAACTTGGGTAAGTTCATCTAAATAAAGGAGCCCGTAGCACCCCCTCCTGGCCACAGCACTAATTTGTTTATAAGCCAAAAAAATATTTATAATTTTAAAACACTGCTGAGGCTGCTTAAATAATCCGATTTCAATTCTGTAAAGTGAATTAGCTAGGCGAATTACTTCTTTATATGTAAAAAAATTGACAAATCTTTGTATGTTCTAGTTTTTGTTGTGCAAGATTTTAAAAAAGTTTAATTTTTTAAAAAAAGTTTAGATTGCAAAATTATTATGCAAAATATAGTAAGTCAATTTTAATGAAATTTGGTGTACGGTTTTAGCACATTACAAAAATTTTCTAAGCTAATTAGGAAGGTTTCAAGTGTAACCTAAGTGATGGAAAATCATTGAATAAGGACAGGCTTGTTTTGCCCCCTTATTTTATATTTATTGATATTTTGAAGCAAGGGTGATAAATTAAGACATTTTTAACCAATCGCATCTGATATAAAATTTAATTATCTTTGTTTTATTTCTATAGGACTTTGTTCTAAAATGAATAGTTTTTAAGTTATAAGCAAAAAAATTAGAAAAAAAAACGAAATTTTTTGAAATTTTTAAACCATTTATTTTTTTTTTATTAATGTTCCGGGCATATTTTAGAAGGAGCATAAATCAATTATTATCAACGAAGTTATCACCTAACTTTTTCCGCAAAAATCTGAATGCCCCCTCTCACATCCACCTAAAAACAGATCCTTACGAGTCTACATGTGAAGTGAAATTTTTTGTGCTGCAATCCTCTCGTGTCACGTGTTTAGGATTAATTTTTCGAATGTGATGTTATAAAGTGTCACATAAATGCTCGATCGGATTTAACTTCGATATGGGCTGTATGGTGGCCAATCAGTGGCGGCTCGTACCACTTTAAGAAGGTAGTGCCAGAACTCGAGCAGCCGCCAAAATTTTTAGTGACGGATTCACGATATTGTCAAAAATTGACCAGCTCCTTAAATATGCCTCCATTGTCTGAATTTTCTTTTTCGTCGTGACCTCTTAAAGCTAACTCGAAAGCTCCACAACATCTTACAACATTTGTAGTTTTTTTTTCTAGCGAAAAACCACTAAAAAAATTTTTAAGATACTTAATCTTCATTGTTAATTAATAAAATAAACTTGAGAAATAATTAATCAAAATATTATCAAAATACCCACGATCATGATGCACTAAAAGTTTAATTACAAATACAAAAACTTTTTAACAGAAAATATACATAATAAAAGCGACAAACCAGCACGTAAAGAAACTCAAAATAAATAGACCTGGCATCATACCCTCGTGCCTGGCACAGAGATTCTAATTTTAAGGTATACTAATAGTCCAATATAGCTCTTTCTCTGTCACTTACATAGAATGCTCGTAAAATCTTTCTCTCTTTAGTCGTGCCAGTACTGACTTCGGCACGAAGAAGATTCTCCTGTCGAATACTCTTCGCTGTCGGCAGGGATTGTATTACGCCCATAGTTGCCATATTTTATATAATTTATGAAGATCAAAAGAAATACACACCAAAAAATTGACAGGAATTAAAAAGTTTTGAAGATAAAAAATATGTTTCTGCATAGTTAGCAAGGTAGTGCCATGGCTCTATGGCAGTACCCCACGGGCCGCCACTGTGGCCAATATAATTTTTAAATTGAATCTCATCAAGGTAAGTATTCACTATACTTGCGACATGAAGACGTGTTTTAATGTGCATTAGCACAAATGTGTCATGTCCAATATGGCTGGCAAATGACAAACATGATCTTCTAAAATATTGTTAATTTACTTGTTAGCTATCATTAACCAATTACCCAAAGTTCGGTATGTTCTTTCCAAGAAACGCCATTCCATAGCACTATGCTGCTTCCACCAAAATTAACGCTATGTCTGTATGATATTATAACTGGCATGCCGTTTGCCAACTCTTCTGTAGACGAAGTTTTGTCATTCATGCTTCCACAATAATATTATGCTGGCATACCGTTCATCATATTGTGGTGAACGGTACGCCAGCTATAACCACGTATATATCGAGCATTAATTTTGATGGTGGCGGCATAGTGCTACGGTGTGGTATTTTTTAGAAAGGACATAACAAACTGGTGGAGATGATTGAATAAATGACAGTTGATATGTTCATTAAAAACATTTTAGAAAATCATGTCTTAATATTTGCCGGCCATATTGCATTTAATAGATTCGAGCTAATGTACGATAACACATTTAAATCTAATAAAGATATTTAACTAAAATAAAAATGTATACCATTTTTATTTTATTATTCAGTTGCAATGCGAAAGCAAAACAATCTTACTTTTCAATTAGAATACGAAGTGCAAACCAGCTCTCTGAATCGCAATTTTCGATTCTTATTGGAATCTCATCGGGGAGAGCGCAGGCTTGTTCTCCACATCCTAACTGACCAGCACCGAGAGATTTTCCCACACATTGCAACTGAAACAAATAGGGTAGGTGACTAGCGTCATCTGGCAATTGAAAGATGAAGTTTTTCAATCCTAGAAGCAACATTAATAATAATGAAAATAGTAAAAATATTACTAAAATATTTTTAAATTGAAAAACTTATTGGTATATTTTCCTGGTGACACCTCCAAGGCTTCTACAATTTGCAAGCCAAGTGGATGCTGCAGTGAAGACAAAGGGAAGGAATTCTACACTATGCAATTCACATCGCCCGTCTGCAGCTTGATAAAGTTCCAACGGAAAATGCATCTAGTTACTCTACGAAGTAATACGAATATAAAATAAAAATGTATACCATTTTTATTATTCAGTTGCAATGCGAAGGCAAAACAATCTTACTTTTCAATTAGAATACGGAGTGCAATTCACCTCTCTGAATCGCGATTTTAGATTCTTATTGGAATCTCATCGGAGAGAGCGCAGGCTTGTTCTCCATATCCTAACTGACCAGCACCGAGAGCTTTTCCCACACATTGCAACTGAAACAAATAGGGTAGGTGACTAGCGTCATCTGGCAATTGAAAGATGAAGTTTTTCAATCCTAAAAGCAACATTAATAATATTGAAAATATTAAAAATATTACTAAAAGATTTTTAAATTGAAAAACTTATTGGTACATTTTCCTGGTGACACCTCCAAGGCTTCTACAATTTGCAAGCCAAATGGATGCTGCAGTGAAGACAAAGGGAAGGAATTCTACACTATGCAATTCACATCGCCCGTCTGCAGCTTGGTAAAGTTCCAACGGAAAATGCACCTAGTTACTCTACGGAGTAATACGAATATAATATAAAAATGTATACCATTTTTATTATTCAGTTGCAATGCGAAGGCAAAACAATCTTACTTTTCAATTAGAATACGGAGTGCAATCCAGCTCTCTGAATCGCGATTTTCGATTCTTATTGGAATCTCATCGGAGAGAGCGCAGGCTTGTCACCAGGAAAATGTACGAATAAGTTTTTCAATTTAAAAATATTTTAGTAATATTTTTAATATTTTCAATATTATTAATGTTGCTTTTAGGATTGAAAAACTTCATCTTTTTATATTTAATTGAGTTCATCAATGCTCTATTCTATCAAGACCTTCATTTCTGGTTATGCTGGTCCTCGATTATTCTTGATACAACCACATTTCAAATGCGTTGATATTGTTCATGATAACATAAAGGGTAAAAGTCCAAGTTTCACATCGTCACAACATTACAAAAAAGTTTATAATTCCTAATAAATATTTGAGCGATTTCTATATACAATGATTTATTGGGTAATAAGGGATTGAAATTTTGGAATATGCTTCTTGCCTGTTCAATTCGACATGTGATTTCTAAGGATAGATTCAAAATACAAGGTATTTGAATTGTTTTATCATTTCTAGCGTTTCTAGTTTAATAACAGTTAATCTGGGCCGATATGTTCTATATTGTTAATTTTTCCGCAAATCGCCAGGAAATTTTGACATTCCTGTCAAAATTTCTTGAAGAAAAAGTCAGGACTTCCTTACTGTAAGGAAATGTCATTTCCTTACTGTAAGGAAATGATATTTCCGTACAGTTGTTAGTGTTCTACATAAATGATAGAAAACATTGTCAAGTTTGACAATTCAACCTCAATACGTTTCCATAGTAACCCAAGTAATTTTATTAGGAATTTCAAAGCACCATTTATTTGGGAATAAAATTATCGCGTTTTTTTTAAATCAATCAATATCTGTCGAATTTTAAACGATTTGCGGAAAAATAGTATGTTTACCTCGTAGGAAAAGCCACATTCCTGGACTCTGTGTTGCTAAGTCTCGGCTTGCGCCTCGACTTAGCAATCTTCACAGTCGTCCAGGAATGTTAAGGTTTTCCTACCCGGTAAACAATGTACTATTATTTAGTTTTGTGGATGTTTATCGGTAATGCTTAATTTCTGTATTCATGTCAACTTTATTGATTAGTTCTTGCAGGAGATCGATGTTTTCATCACATAGAATCACAGTATGCTTCGTGCATCGTACATTTTTAATTATGCCTCCTCGCATGATACTTCCTTTTTGATCTTTTAAAGCTTTTCCGAATATATTCTCAAAATATATGTTAAAAAGTGTAGGAGACAGTACACAACATTGTCTTATGATGCGTTAAAAACTGATTGGCTTCGATTATCTGCTGTTTGTACTAATAATGGCTCTTTGGTTCCAATAAGGTTTGGCTATAAGTGTGGTGTCTTTGTCATCTGGTTGTATACTCTGCAAGGCGTTAATAAATTTTGTATGTTGTACGTAATCAAATGCCTTTTCAAAACCAATGAAGCACATGTATATGGATTTTCTTAATTTCCAACATCGTTGAATGAATGTTTCTTTCTTTTTTCTTCTTCTTCTTCTTCTTTTTCTTTTTCTTTTTCTTCTTCTTCTTCTTCTTCTTCTTTTTCTTCTTTTGTATAGACATGACTCTGTCTGTTTTTTCAATGTGCCTCTAGTAAGTTGTCGTTTCATTGTTTTCGTGGTCTTTCCACTTATCATTTTCCTATTGGGGAACGGTCTCTCACTGTCCTTATTTACTCTATGTCTTGTCATTCGTCTTATACAGGGTGAGTCACCACTAACGCGACGGAAGATTACAACGAGATGGTAAAACATTTGAAAAAAATTTAAATTGAATAGTTTGTAAGTGGATAAAAGCTCCATTTTAAAATTATTTTTAAATATACAGGGTGTCCCAATAAATGGCGGCGTATCAAAGTTATATTTTTTCTTATGGAACACCTTGTATTTTATTGAATTTTTAATTGTCCGCAAAAAATAAGGTATAGTTTCATAAGGCTTCCCTATACCTATGTACAGGGTGTTCTGAGTTATGTTGACTTTTCTTAAAATGTAAAATCTTAAAAGAGGGCTTATTCTCAAGTTATTTACGAAATTATAAAAACATTACTTTTACATCTAAATAGTTGGATCTTGGTTGAATGTACTCCATGATTAATTGTTACACATTTGTCTACAGGGTGTTCAAAATTTACAGTTTCATTAGTGGAGTATTCAGTGTGTCATATGATGCTTATTTTAAATAGATTACCATGTATATTAATAAGTAATTATACTAAACAAATTTACCTCTTTCGAATGGTATATGGATGTCCTATACCTAGGTGTCATAGTTTTTGCGTAATTTATAATAATTTAAATTCTTAATCTGTAAATCGATTTTAAAACAAACGATGTAGTTAATTATTGTCATTGTATGACATTGTCAGTTTATGACAGTACGGTCTGGTAATTATCAAAACTACACACACCGGCAAAATTAGCCGAACACGTTAAAAATGGGACATGTTTGATGTCTCGTATTTCATAAACCAGTGGTCCGATTTGAGTGATTCTTTTAGTATGTTATAGCCTTATTATTTAAGAATATCGGTGTAATAATATTGTTGCTGGACAGGTAAATGTCATTTTATACCGGGTGTAACAAGCATACTGTGTTTTTTTCTTAAAGTTCGGAACACCCTGTGGAATATTCCAGCATATATAAAATATTAAAATTATAACTCGATTGTAGAATTATGTTTTCTTAACATTTTATTTTTTGATTCATTTGCTTATGTTGGAAAATAAAAAAGTTATGTGCTTTAACAACTAACCATGTTTTTTATCAATAAATCCTCATAGTAGGGGAGAAAAGTATGCTAAATTTGCAATTACTCGAGCGTTCTTGGGACCTGGAGTGGATTGTGAAGAGTGGGTGCTACAACCAAAAAAAGTTAAGTTAAGTTTTCCATAAAGTGTGGGATTCTCAATCTTTCAATTTAATTTTCCATTTCCACCAATCGTTTTTTCCGATTATAGCGCCATTTATCCATAATAGGAAAAATGTTGTGAATAAAAGTTGCTTATTTTTACGTCAAGGATCCAAATCTGCAATAAAAATTGGGGGCTCCTATTTAATATTTTAATGTAACTAACCCCCACCCCACCTCCGCGGGGGCTATGTTTGGTGCCATTCGGTAGATTTTTGAAAAATATTGAATATGTGTATTTTGCAGTTTTACGATCTGATGTTCATTTCGCAAAATATCGCAGGGTTCGTATTTATAATTTTTAATTTACCCCCCACCCCTCTCCGTGGGGTGTCACGAGCCCCCACGGAGGTGGGGTGGGGGATTTAATTTAAAATCTTAAATAGGAGCCCCCAATTTTTATTGCAGATTTGGATTCTTTACTTAAAAATAAGCAACTTTTATTCGACATATTTTTTCGAATTATGGATATATAGCGCTATAATCGGAGAAAAATGATTGTTTCAAATGGAAAATTAAATTAAAAAATGAAAAGTCCCCCACTTTATGGAAAACTTCACTTAACCTTTTTCTGATTTTAGCACATACTCTTCACAATCCAATAGGTCCCCATAAAGCTCGAATAACTGCAAATTTAGTATACTTTCCTCCCCTACTATGAGGATTTATTGATGAACAACATGGATAGATGTTAACGCACATCACTTTTTTATTATCTCACATAAGTAAATGAATCGAAAAGGAGAATGTTAAGCAAGCCTAAGTCTACAATCGAGTTTAATTCTAATATTTTACATATGCTAGAATATTCCACAAGGTGTTCCAAACTTTAAGAAAAAAACACAGTATGATTGGTACACCCGGTATAAAATGGTATTTACCTGTCTAGCAACAATATTATTACAACGATATTCTTAAATATTAAGGCTATAACATACTAAAAGAATCACTCAAATCAGACCACTGGTTTATGAAATACGAGACATCAAACATGTCCAATTTTTAACGTGTTCGGCTAATTGTGCCGGTGTGTGTATAAACATCGGTGTATGATATTCAAATTTTTTTTACTTAAAACTGGCTTTGGCAGAGCTTTTATAACATATTACAACTATGCCAAGATGATGGGTTTAAAAATCGAGAGTGACTATAAATATTTTTAATATCGATGTACTGTTTAAGAAAATTGTAAATTACGCAAAAACTATGACTCCTAGGTATAGAACATATACCATATACCATTCGAAAGAGAAACAATCTGTGTTTAGTATAATCCTTGATTAATATACATGGTGTTCTAATAAAATAACCATCATATTATGCTACATTGAATAATCCAATAATGAAACTGTAAATTTTGAACACCCTGTAAATAAATGTGTAATAATCAAGCATGGAATGCATTTATAAGATAGGTACCAGACCGTACTGCCATAAACTGACACTGTTATACAATGACATTAATTAACTACATCTTTTGCTTTAAAATCGATTTACAGATTAAGAATTTAAATAATTGTAAATTACGCAAAAAATATGACACCTAGGTATAGGACATCCATATACCATTCGAAAGAGGTAAATTTGTTTAGTATAATTGTTTATTAATATAGATAGTGTTCAATTTAAAATAAGCATCATATGACACATTGAATACTCCACTAATGGAACTGTAAATTTTGAACGCCCTGTGAACAAATGTGTAATAATTAATCATGGAATACATTCAACCAATATCCAACTATTTAGATGTAAAAGTAATGTTTTTATAATTTCGTAAATAACTTGAGAATAAGCCTTCTTTTAAAACTTTACATTTTAAGAAAAGTCAACATAACTCAGAACACTCTGTACATAGGTAAAGGGAAGCCTTATGAAACTATACCTTATTTTTTGCGAATAATTAAAAAATTCAATGAAATACAGGGTGTTCCATAAGAAAAAATATAACTTTGATACGCCGCCAATTATTGGGACACCCTCTATATCCAAAAATAGTTTTAAAATGTAGCCTCTATTAACTTACACACTACTCAATTTAAATTTTTTTCAAATGTTTACCATTTCGCTGTAATATTCCGTCGAGTTAGTGGTGACTCACCCTGTATATGGTCATTAGATTCTATTTTTCTATTTTTTACCCAGTTATTAATGTTGTCCACCTTGCATCTCCGTCGTATATCTGTACTTCTAGTTCTGTTCGATAGAGTCTTACCATCGATTTTTCGAAGTGTTTTTACCTCCGTCGTTTCAAGCAATATTCTTGTCCTCTCTCTGTTAGGTCGTGTTCCTGCCGTGGACGTCATTATTGGTCTGATGACTTGTTTTGTAAATTCGGCCATTCATTTCATTTCCGATATTTTTATTTCTCCATATTGTGGTATTCAGACACCCTGCGGCTCTATTTGATCTACTTACTTGATCTTCCACTTTTGTTTTTAGGTTTCTGTAGCCAGATAGTGTGATACCTAGATATTTAAACTCTATCACTTGTTCTATTATCTCCAGCTCCAATTTACATCTTATTGGATTTGCTGTTATCACTATGCATTTTGTCTTTTTTGGTGAAATTAGTATGTTAAATTTTGTGGCATTTATAATAAGTTTGTGCAGCATATGTTGTAAATGATCTTCACTTAGAAAGATTAGTATTGCATTGTCTGCATAACAGGTTATTTTAAAGTTTTTTTCTTTCATGTGCTATCCTTTTTGGTTCTTATTTTTTTCATTATTTGATCCATGATCAGGTTGAACTATAAAGGATTCAAGGAATTCCACTGTCTTTCCTCTTGCCAAATTCGATTGGTCAGTTAGTTCATCTTCTACTTTTACTTTTATTGTGTTGCTCCGGTAGATGTTTTCGATAGTTTTAATTAAGTGTCGAATGTTTCTATATAGAACATTATGGCTTCCCTAGTTCTAAGGCTTCTCCGGAACTCAAACTGCTCTTAGTCAGTTTTGTTTAAAATGATATGCAAGAGTATTTTAACCGAATAACTCATCAAACTAACAATCTACAATCTTTCTTAAAGCCCGGCACTCACGGTACTGCGACGGTACTGCGGTGTTCGGCAAGATCGTCGATGATGTCAACTCTGCAATACTGCAGCAGACAGGCTAGTCTCTCTCTCTCTCTCTCTCTCTCTCTCTCTCTCTCTCTCTCTCTCTCTCTCTCTCTCTCTCTCTCTCTCTCTCTCTCTCGCTCTCTCTCTCTCTCTCTCTCTCTCTCTCTCTCTCTCTCTCTCTCTCTCTCTCTCTCTCTCTCTCTCTCTCTCTCTCTCTCTCTCTATTAATTTTTTAACCGTAACTTTTTTATTAACTAATCATTCTAAGCCGGTCAAACTTCTAGAACCTATTAATAATACCTAAATAAAAAAGGTCAAATAAGGATAATGATTAATTTTATTTAGGGTGGTGATTAGGGAGTTGTTTTCGATCACTTTTTCGCTGAAAAAAATGGGGACTAACATTCTTTTCATTATAAGTCAGTTAATTTTTGAGCTACAGATTTTTGTTTATTTCTGGAGATAGATATTTTTAAGTACTTTAAACTATGAACAAGTTGTCCTCGAAAAATGCATAGTTTTCCCGTCGTCTGGCTTTGAAACTACAATATTTAGCATTTGACGAAGAAGAGCCAACGTAAAAATATAGCTGGGTTACTATTGGTCTTAAAGAAAATTAAAAAAAAAAAACGGTTTTGTTTATTTTTTCAAAAGGTACATTTTTGTTAATAGCCCAATAAATGACCGTTTTGGAGTGTAATTTCCAGGGGCAACTCCGAATTGCATTAGAATTTGGATTTAGGTTCGACTTACCCTCCACTTCAAAGTTGAACTTGTGCCGTTGGTTGCTTTTACTTGGGGGGTGACATTTACCCCTTCTCGGGGGGGGGGGTGAAAAACGCGTGTTTAAAATAAGGCCGGAAATGGATAAATTGACTTATTTTAAGCATCTTTTGTTCTATAAAGTTTTTTACGTAAGACAATATTTAGTTATTCGCGATTTAAAATATTGATTTTTCGACAAAAAAACTACTTTTTCAGACAGTTTTTCCCAAATAACTCAAAAAGTAAATATTTTATCGAAAAAAATATTTTTCCACCTACCTCTACCGAAAGTATACTTTTCCGGACCTGATTGTAGGGAGCAAAGTTGTACTTTTCCTCCCTAGGGAAGAAAATATTTTTCCTCCCTAGGGAGGAAAAGTAAAAGTGACGTCATGGTATTTCATTCATGAAATGTAACTTATTGACGCCCTGTACAATATCTATTTTCTATTACGTAAGTTTCTATACATTTTAACGTTTATTTATAAAACACTCTGTATTTTGCAGAATGGTAAAAAACAGTAAATTGTTATTTTGATTTAACAATGTTTACATTATTAATTTGACTTATATTTGACAGTTGACAGTTATATTGTACGTACTTGTTAGTTTTAGTTCTAATAAATTTTGTTGGTTAGTTACATAAATAAATTCAGTAAAAATGAAAACATGACTTGTTATTTGAGGAAGGTGGAAAAACCATATGTATAACATGGGAGTAAAGTGCTTTTTCCTCCCTTGAATGATTACTGCCCTCCGCTACGCGTCGGGCAGTAAACTTCATTCTCGGGAGGAAAAGTAGCCCTTTCCTCCCTTGTTATACAAATAGCTATTTCACAAAAGTGTAACCTATAAAAAATAAAAAAAAAATGGTGTACCAGTAAAGTCTACAAATTGAGTAGAAGCAAAGTTGTAGCTCATGAAAAATACGTTCTTCTTCGTCTAATTCCAAATCGAATAATTCAACCGCGAAATTACCGAAGAAAGAAGCCTTTTTCAGGAAAACCTTATTAACATTTTTAGAGTATCGAAAAAAGGCTTATTTTTTGGTTTTTACAAAGGTTTACAGCATCAAAAATTAACGAGTTACACAAAAAAAAAAAGTTGTCCCCTTTTTTTGGTAAAAAAAAATCGTGAAATTTTTGAAAAATTTCATTTTTTTCAAAATAACTTAAAAAGTATTAGTGATAAGAAAAATCTTAAAGAGTAAACAAATGTAGGTTTTGCTATTATAAATATGCTAGTTTCATTTTGTTTCTCCGCAAGACAAAAATTGGTTAAGATATGGCTGTTCAAATTTTGCATACACTCGTGACTAGTGACCCATTCAAGCTTTCTCAATTATATTCCTTTCAAAAATAAAACACTTTAAACCGGTGAGACTGACAGATCATATAAAAAATAGATAGGTAAGTAAATTGTTTGTTAAAGCGGTAGAGATTAATTTCATTTGGGGAGCTAAAACACGGTGAGATTTTCACGATTTTTTACAAAAAAATAGGACCAACTTTATTTTGAGCGTAACTCGCTTATTTTTAATGCTAAAACTTTTGTTAACAATTAAAACAAAGCTTTTTATAACCTTCGGAGTACGAAGACTGGGTCAAGCGTGACCCGAAATTCACTTATTTCTTAATATTTTATGAAATAATTTTTTTACAAATCCGATTGATCGTAAGTTCTCCTTATTTGTTTCAATCTATTTTTTCGTATATAATTCGTGAACATGCAAATTACAGTTTTTCCTCTACGTAACATCTATGATGCCGGGTCACTCCTGACCCGGTCTTCGGATTTCGAAAATATTTTTAATATGTTTGTAGGTACACGTAAACCGCAGCCGTCTCTGTTTACGGGTATACGTATTCAAATAATTGGCCGGAGCGAATTTACCTATGCCCGTTTTCTGTAAGGTATTAAAATCTGGTCGCCGGAGCGAACTATTATAACCCATGGGAAACCATCTTAAAAAATTTAAATACAATAATTTAGGATTATAATTGTTATGTTTGTTTGTTTTTTGTTGAATTAAGATACTGTTTATTAATACTGACTATTTTAAAACATCCTTATAAATAAACTGAGATGGGTCACGCTTGACCCATCTTCGTAATCTAAGTAAGTCAAATAATCTCCGTACTCCGAAGGTTAAACACTTTAAAAAAATTTAAATGGGTTTTCCCGAAAAGTGCTTAATTTTTCGGTGATTTCACCTTGAATTATTCGATTTGGAATTAGACGAATAAGAACGTATTTTTCATGAGCTACAACTTTGTTTTTGTTCGATTGATAGACTTTACTGATACACCATTTTTTTGGGTTTTTTATAAGCTACACTTTTGCTAAGGGTATTTTTTTTCGATAAAATATTTACTTTTTAAGTTATTTCCGAAAAACCGTTTGAAAAACGTAGTATTTTGTCGAAAAATAACATTTTCAATGGCAAATAACTCGAAAAGTATTGACTTAAGTAAAAAACTCTATAAAAAAAGTTCCTTAAAATCAGACAGTTTATCCATTTCCGGTCTTATATTGAATCCTCGAGAAGGGGTGACTGTCACCCCCCTAGTAAAAGCAACCAACGGCACAATTTCAACTTTCAAGTGGAGGCAAGTAGAACCTAAAGCCAAATTTTCATGCAATTCATAGTTGACCCTTAAAATTACACGGTACCGCCGAGTTTCCCGTTCATTTACTGGGCTATAAGCTAAGTTGTTTTGATAAAACGAAAACTTTTGGAGTTATTAGCAGAAAACTTATTAAAAACATTGATTTTTTCGAAATAAAACTAAAACTTTCGACAGCGAATAAATCTAAAACTACCTATAAATTTATCAAAAAAATGTATAGAACATTTTTGGAATAGAATAAAAAATTTCCATCCGTGAGATGGGGTGTCAAACCACCCCCATGGTAAAAGTAATCAGATTGATTTTGATCACTGGACTATCCACTACTTATTCTTAAATTTTCAAGCAAATCGATCCATTCTGTAGAAATTGAGAGGTTTTGTCTATTTTAACTTGACTAGTGGTCAAATTGAACGATTTTTTTAGATGTACGGTCACACACGATCAAAATTTTTGTCAATTAGTCGAATTCGACAAAATTGAACGATGCCGCAGAACCGTGAGTGGCCGGCTTAACTTTTGGTTTCTTACGGAGAGGAAAAATATCGATTGTAATCAGTCTGGTGGAATTTCACTGGTTTAATATATTTGATAGAATACTACAGTCAGCTCTTTTATACTGTCATTAACTTGAGAGTAATCTCAGCTATTGAATGTATATTTGATGTGGTTCACTTGGCTTTTGTCTGTTTTTCCATTTCAGCTTTTAATATTGATTGTCTTGTATTTGAAGTGTGGAGTGATTTCTCGGTCATCTTTAAGCAATCTTTATTATAACGCAGACTTCGATGAAATGACTAAGATATAGATATGGAAAAGAATAGGAATGCAATTTTTAGAAAGTTAGTTATCTAGTGATACATAATATAAAATACTTACAGCAAAACAATTTTGTGTCTGATGGCATGTTCAATGAAAAATCCTTTGGCAGATAAATGGTATGTGTTATAACTAAATTTATTTAGTTACTTGTTATAAAGACGGCTCTTAAAATATTTTTATACAAGTGATGAATGCCATAATAAACAACAAAATAATGCAAAAGTCGGAAAATATAATACGTTATGGGATAAAAAGACATGAAACTAGTGGAGATGGGAATCCTTTAGGAAGCTCTCATACCAAAAACGATATCCGATCGATATATGTAACACGCAACATCCCATATAGTCCAGACTGTATCGTCGCCCCCGTTAGGTAAATTATTTTGATCCGTCTTTTTTTGCACAAACGTTTTTACTTAAAAAAAAAGGTCCTTATAACAAATACACGGTGCCGGGAGGTGCCGCGGTCGGATAATTGTTTAAACAATTTTTTTAAACAAATTTAAAAAATCAATTTTTTCACTTCGTACCAATTTTTTAGATTCTTTGGGACATTATGAGCAAAAAATCTCTTATGATTTTTCTCTAGAATTAATTGTTGTCGAGTTATACGCGATTTAAAATTTGAAAAACAAGAAAATAGTTATTTTCAAGGCTTTAACTCTGTTAAAAATTATTATTATGAAAGTCAGAAAGTGACTAAATCAAAGTTTAAAGCCCCCTTACATGATCCTGAAGAAATTTGTGACATTAATGTATTAAAAAGCTGTTATTTTTAATTATTAACAATGAGCGCTAACAGCGTATTGAGGCGGCCATCAATGTGGGTACGAGTAAGATGCACCATTGGACTGCCGGAATGGTGCATATTTTTCGCACTCACATTGACAGCCGCCTAAATACGCTTTCAGCGCTCATTGTTAATAATTAAAAATAACAACTTAGTAATAAATTAATGACACAAATTTTTTCAGGATCATGTAAGGGGACTTTAAACTTTTATTTTTTCACTTTCTAACTTTCATAATAATAATTTTTTCCGAAAAATCGGTCAGGAATTTAGATATTTTTGAAAGAAACGTTCGAATATTTCCTTATACTTAGCCATTGCCTGGAAATGAAAAATAACTGTACGAAAATGTTATTTTCCACCCACCTCTACCGAAAGTATACTTTTCCGGACCTGATTGTAGGGAGCAAAGTTGTACTTTTCCTCCCTAGGGAGGAAAATATTTTTCCTCAATAGGGAGGAAAAGTAAAAGTGGCGTCATAGTATTTCATTCATGAAATATAACCTTATTGAACGCCCTGTGCAATATCTTTTTTTATTACTTAAGTATCTATACATTTTAACGTTATTTATAAAACACACAGTAGTTTGCAGAATGGTAAAAAACAGTAAATTGTTATTTGATTTAACAATGTTTACATTAATAATTTGACTTATATTTGACAGTTGACAGTTATATTGTACCTACTTGTTAGTTTTAGTTTTAATAAATTTTGTTGGTTAGTTACATAAATAAATTAAGTAAAAATGAAAAAATGACTTGTTATTTGAGGAAGGTGGAAAAACCATATGTATAACATGGGAGTAAAGTGCCTTTTCCCCCCTTGAATGATTACTGCCCTCCGCTACGCGTCGGGCAGTAAACTTCATTCTCGGGAGGAAAAGTAGCACTTTCCTCCCTTGTTATACAAATAGCTATTCCTTACTATACATAAGGAATAGTATATTGTACAACAGGAGAAATATGTCATTTTCTCATGTGTTGTATACTGTTACTTTTTCTATGGATGCGGTTGTGTCATGACGTCATGAGTTTAAACTTCAAAATTGAATAATTTAGGTGCTTTTACGTATATTATATACATAAATTGAAATAAAATACATATACATGTAGTTATTTAATATTCTTAAAATTTATATATTTACCTTATTTATTTAAAATTCTAATTAACAGTTATTTTCGAACAGTTTTGAAAGGTAATTCCTGGTAATTCCTGGTAAGTTTTGCTCCAACACATTTTATTTGACAATATTAACTTGTGCTTGTATTGCGCATGTTACCATGGAAACGGCGATCATATATCGTCGCCTTAGTACTATAACTTAATAACTCCAAAATTGATGTTTTTGAGATAACTAGTTCACAAGATGTATTTTATTTGCCTCCATATTGTGTAAAAACTTAATAGCTCGCTCCAAACGGGTTAAGTATTTATTTATGATTGACGAAAGTTGATAAAACTCAAATGCCCCTAACATTCAGTGCTAAAAGTTGACAAAGATAAGTTATCAAGCTATTATTTAATCGAAATAATCGTGAATACGACATACACTGAATGCTATAACTAGATAACTCGAGTTATCTAGTTGTAGCACATGTTTTTCTGAAACCATTGAGCTTACCACATAATTGCTATCTGTTTATTCGGTTCATTTTAATGCAAGAATTCGAGAATTGTTAGCAGATCTGGTAACCCCCATGGCAGGGGGCTAATTTTCACAAAATAATGTATAAAATATTAGTTGTGTTAAAAAGTTCACTTATATGCAACTTGACACAACATGCGACATTACCAAATGTTAACATTATGGTAATGCTAAAAGTTGATAACTTTAATTTTTCATGGTTTTTTCCATATTGGAAAACAAATTTGCACCGTATTCCCAAATAGATCAGTTGCCAAAAAGTTAAGGAACAGTATTTGAGAGCCGCAGAGTGAATTCCGTATTTTACCAACATCATGGTAGCAGCACAAATATCTTTAAAATCTTTAAACTCGTTTATCTCAAAACTACTAATTTCGTGTTATCAAGTTATAGTATTAAGACGACGATATGGAAAACCGTACGAGAACCCGTGAGAAAAAATATTTCCCAGTGCAATGGCCGACTTTTCTCACTGCATAAGAAATTGTTCGTTTTGAATGTATGTAAGTAGTGAGAGAAGTTGCACATTGTATAACATCCATAGAAAAATATTTTTTCCTTACAGCAGATTCAGAACAAATGTATTATAAGTACTGTCAAAAATACGCAAATACGTCAAATTTGACAATTCAATATTTTTGTTTCTATAGTTACAAAACATGTACTTGGTGGCATCAAGAATGTTTGAGTCAGAATATGTCTATTTGAAAATTTTAACATATTTATTTTAATATAATTTAAATGTTAGATTTTCGAAAAAATAGTATGTATACCTTGCAGGAAAAGCAACATTCCCGGACTCTGTATTCCCTTGTCTCGGCTTGCGCCTCGACAGCAATCTTTACATCGTCCGGGAATGTTAAGCTTTTCCTACTAGGTACACAATGTACTATTAACCGAGTTATTAAGCCTTAAAAATGGCCATTTTCTCTCGTTTTTTAACTTTTAAATCGCGTATAACTCGACAACAATCAATTTTAGAGAAAAATACAACCGACTTTTTTTGCTTATAATGACCCAAAGAGTCTAAAAAAATTATACCTACGAAGTGAAAAAATTGATTTTTTGAATTTGTTTTAAAAAATTATTTAAACAATTTTCCGACCGCGCCACTTCCCGCCACCCTGTGGATTTGTTATAAGGACCTGTTTTTGAGTAGGTTTGTACAAAAATACGAATCGGAATAATTTACCTCACGGGGACGATGACATAGTCTGGTCTAATATGTTTCAACGGTTAACAGGCATCCCTTGAACGCACTTAAACTAAAATTCCTAGAATTCCGATGCAACGGCTATCGGATTCTCAAGAAAAGGGCAGTAAAGAGTGCCCAGATGTGTAAATGTGTGTGTTTTGAATTAGGGCGTAGAATATAATTATTAGGGATAATAGGATAAATTTATTTAAGTTTTGAGATAATAATACGTTTATTTAATTCAATTTTTTACAATGATTTGTTTACTTACAAAATAAACGTAAAAAAGTCTTAAAAGGATAAACGTGCTTGTTGACTTATCTATCTAATGTTTACAGATTAATACCTATTTACAGTTTTTTGACAAATCATTTTTTTAGAGATTCTAACTATGTTGGACCGCAGACGTTCGGATACAATTAGCGTCTCTTTGCAAAGACAATGACGTCGACTTTGCAAAGTAACAAGACACTTACTCAACACACACACTACACATTACATCTGAGTTAGTGATAAGTTATCCAATTACGTGGCTAAAGGTTCTAGTTCTAAATCAAGGCCAGAATCAGAGAAAAAAACATGTTATTTTCTAGTATAATTTAAATTTATTAAATTGTTACACAGATCCCATTTTTCTTTAGTCCAAGTAGTAAATAATTTTATATGTTCATAATAACATAATCTAAATCTTTCTACTTAACGGTGCAAGGTGTTTAAAAAATAAATTTCATGTATCTATATCATATACAAATCGTCTCCACTCTTGTTTATTCTTAGCCCTTCGCTTCGCTTCAGTCCAAGTTGTGTTTTGTTTCTTATTCTATCGCGTCTTGTAATTCCTTTTACTTTTCTTGGGTACTTCATGGCCATTGAGTTTATTCTACTTTTCGATGATTGTGTTAGCACCCAGCTGTCATTACCATAGGTAAGGATTGGCCTGAAGATCGTTTTATATACCTCTATCATTGTCCTCATCTTGCCTCATCCTTGCCTCATCCTGCTGCTTACTCCTTTTTTCCAATGAATGCTCTGTTTAAGCTGTAGTAGATTCTGAACGGCATGGTTATCCTTTCGTTGACTTCTTCTTCTGATCTTCCTCCATTTTATATTTTCACACCCAGGTATTTATATGTTGTTACTTGTTATAATTTCTGGTTATTTATCTCTATATTTACTTGTTTATCCTCATTTCCCATGACCATTATCTTTGTTTTCTCCATGTTTATTTTCATATTTCTTTCTTTAATAATATATAAAAAAACAATTTTTATACAAATAAAAATTTGTGATATTTTTAAAGTTAATGCTGACGGTAAAATATTGCAAAACCTATAAATTTGTAAAGAACCCTTTAAAATAACATGAAAATCTCTCATAGACATATGTAAGTAGGTAGCATGTGGGGCAAGTTTCATCCCTTCCCGAGGGTGAAAATTATACGTTCAAAATAAGACCGGAAATGGATAAACTACGTAATTTTAAGCAATTTTTGTTCTATAGCATTTTTTCACTAAGTTAAAACGTGTCCAGTTTTTGAGAGTAAATATGTTCATTAAAAAAAACACATTTTTATACGGTTTCTTGCAAATAACTCAAAAAGTAAGTAATTTTATAAAAAAAAACACTCCTAGCAAAAATGTACATGTCTGTTCATGTAAAACAATTGCTGGACTATGAATAATGTTAAATGCATTCAGTGGGTGCGTCATCGACGCATTTTTCTTTCTTTTCTCTGACATCTTCTTAAAAATTGCCAAGCTACAATAACATCTTTTTCGCTTGAAGACATTTCAAATACTGATTGATATTCGGAAGTTCCAAAATTGGCACGCTCCTGTATTCTACATAATGATAAAATGTGTTATGGGACGTTATCTCTGTTGAGTATAAACAGATGTACGCTATTATGAACTGTGCAACATTTTACGTATGAATTTTATTGTATGTGTTGCATTTGGTCTGAGAGCTTCCTTAGAAGTATCTGAGTCAAACTCTCAGAGGAGAATTTTGTCACAGTGGCAGTTGTCATACTCCACCGATACGTCTAAAGGTGAAAAACTATCAATATAATGTTTTATAGGTTTCTATTGGTAATTTCCCATCTCTAGTAGTTTCAACTCTTTTTTTATATCACAACGTATTATGTTTTCCGTCTTTTGAAATATTTTGCCGGTTATTAGCGCACTTCACTGTATTTTAACCGCCGTACTTGTGGTAGAGGTGCAAAGTATGCTAAATGTGCAGTAATTCGAACGCTTTGGGGACCTATTGGTCTTTGAAGATTACGTCCTAAAACCAAAAAAAGTTAAGTACAGTTTTCCAGTTTAGTGGGGACTTGTCCATTTTTAATTTATTTTTCTATTTCCAACAATCGTTATTTTAGATTATAGCGCCATCTATCCATAATTCGGAAAAATGTTTCGAATAAAATTTACTAATTTTTACGTAAGGAATCCAAATCTGCAATAAAAAATGGGGGCTACCATTTAATATTATAAAGTAAGCCCCAGCCCACCTCCGTGAGGGGTCGTGTTTGGTGTCATTCGATAGATTTTTCAAAAATATTGAATAAGTGTATTTTTCAGTTTTTCGATCTGATGTTCATTTCGCGAAATATCGCGGGATTCGTATTTAAAATATTAAATTTACCCCCCGCCCCTCTCCGTGGGAAGTCGTGTTTAGTATCATTCGATAGATTTTTCAAAAATATTGAATAAGTGTATTTTTTCGTTTTTCGATCTGTCATTCATTTCGCGAAATATTCGCTTTTTTTCTTGTCAAACTTTGGGACTCACCCATTTCCTTGCGCCCCGCTCAAATCGTCAGATTTTAGAAATATACACTGTTTTGCATGTACTTCTTACCTTATCTTAATCTGACGATTTCGAGTTTTTCTAAGGATATATATTTTTTTGGCTTCCCCTTAACGAACTCCCCTGCATTAAGAGCAAATATATGGTAGATGTACATTGTCAGTGTACAAGGTTTCTCCCCATGTAATAATCTGACGCGCTCGAGTAACTTCAAAAATTCCCGCTTGGGCTCTCCCATACCATTGTACTGTTAGGTTCATACATATTATTATCCCCAGGAAATTAAGCATTTATAAATCGGAAAATCACTCGTCGCTATTGGAATAATTTTAACCTTAGAAAAGGCAATAGAAAGACATACCAGCTCATACATACATAGCCATTGAAATTTTTACTGCGTCATGCTATTTTGTCAATTTACAGCGATAAACGCGCTAATAACCGGCAAAATAACGCAAAAGATGGAAACCATATTAAGTTGTGAGATAAAAAGAAATGAAACTAGTAGAGGTCTGACATTCACCGATAAAAACATATAAATTTACATTCTATTTATTGTTTCCCAACTTTAGACGTATGAGGAGTACGTTAACTAAAATTGTCACTGTCACAGTGGCAATGACCAAACTCGTCCGATACGTCTAAAGGGGACAAACAATGAATAGAATGTAAATTTATCGATTTTTATCACTAAATTTCCCAACTCTACTAGTTTAATTTCTTTTTATCTCAGAACTTAATATGTTTTCCATCTTTTGCGTTTTTCTTGTAGGTCATTAGCGCTCTCATCACTGTATATTTAAGCAAAAAAGCGACTTTTTTCATTAATAGGAAACAGTAGCGATCAACAGGTAGCAAAAACGCGTTCCAAGATTGCGGCTGTAATTTTGAATATTTTTTCAAGATATTTGGCACACGTATTCGTAATATAATAAAGAATGGCGGTACAGAGCCCAATTTGAAAAATATATTAATATGTGGAAATTACTCTGTAATTAAATACAATATTAAAAAAACGAGCCTGTACCGCCATTAAGAAGAACAAAAAAATACACTTTCTTCAAGTAAACTTTTTTATCCGATGCCTAGATTTTGTGTCATTTTGGAACTACTAAAATTTTTTATTTCATTAGTAATTCCACAATGACACAAAATCTAGGCATCGGATAAAAAAGTTTACCTGAAGAAAGTGTATTTTTTTGTTCTTCTTAATGGCGGTACAGGCTCGTTTCTTTAATATTGTATTTAATTACAGAGTAATTTCCACATATTAATATATTTTTCAAATTGGGCTCTGTACCGCCATTCTTTATTATATTACGAATACTCAAAATTACAGCCGCAATCTTGGAACGCGTTTTCGCTACCTGTTGATCGCTACTGTTTCACCTTAATTCCAATATTGTTTAAAAGCTACGCACTCTCGATGGAAACGTTCAACAGACGACTTTCTTGAAAGTACATACTTATTTTTTAAAATAAGATTTATCTAATTATTATTAAAAAATGTTTATAGACAAAAAAGTTATTGTAAATAATTAAACCCGAAAGTAAGCATTTTTTCAATTGTGTATCATTATTAAAATAAACAATAAAATATTTAAAATACATATATTTCACGAGTTTTTATATAGTTACTATATCTGAAAAATATCGCCCAAGTAGTTTTTACACAATTATATTTGTTTATCCCATTTAAGACATTTTCGTTGAGACAAGTATTTATTATATTCCGAACTGCAGCGGTACCTATATCAATTTGTTTTTTTGATATTTTAAACTGACTTCTTCAAGATAAAATCAAAATAGAATTTTATGCTATGTTTTAATTTTAAAACTATTTGGCAGTTTTCATCTTATATGTTTTTTTCCAAAATTCGATGGTCGACATATTGAGAAACGTCCTCAAAAAACGTTAAAATTAGCTTTTCACGGCATTTCTAATTTTTTGTTTGCATTTTACGCTTAAATTAAGCATTTTACGAAAAAAATCACAAAAATAACTTTCGTCTTAGAATAACCCAAATTTTTCATGATTTGTTTAAAAATTGTTCAGTTTCTTTTGGGTTTTAATTTTAATAAGTTTTCATGTTAACTATGCATATATTAAACTTAATTTAATTCTAAATAAAAAAAACTCAACCTTCATTAACGAACTGCTTAAATTTCAGCTGTAAATGTGCATAAACAATTACGCTATGTTTAAAAAGAGGAGAAAACATAAATGTACCTCCGGTGCTGTGGGTCACATAAACTTCTCTCTTATTTAAAAAATAAATGTTTTTTCATGACCGTTCAGATGTATTTTCTTTTTTTTTTGTAAATGTTAAAATTACGCAGGTAAATTAATTGTTTATATGGCGAAAAAAATGGTACCTACTTCATTATGATGCATCAGCTATATGTACAGCTGGTTCCAAAAATAACGATACGGCTCTTAAAGCGCGTTTTGTAGAAAATTGAGCAGTGTATTTTAAAGGATAAATACTTATTATTTACATACTGTCACTGTCACTGTCAAATCTTAAAATTTGTCAGATAACTTATTTTGTTCAACCTCAAAAAATGGTTCCACATGCTAGCAAAGAACTAAAAGCAAGAATAGGGCTTTTCATTCACAGTCATTTGTTTCGAGCTTCTGTCATGTGTCACATAATATTAATATATCTACGTAATACGTTATTGGTATATACAATAATACAAACCACAGACGTACGAAGTAGATATATTAATATTATGTGACACATGACAGAAGCTCGAAACAAATGACAATCGATGAAAAGCCCTATTGTAACGAAATTAGAAGATCACTATGTCGCTATCGTCGGTTATAGTATTTTTACTACAAAAGCGATATTACGTAGGTCAAAATTTTTGACGTAAGAGAACTGTCAAAACATTAGAATGTGACTGTTCATTATTGCCATGTTTATTATAAGTCACATTCTAATGTTTTAACAGTTCTCTTACGTCAAAAATTTTGACCTACGTAATATCGCTTTTGTAGTAAAAATACTATATGTCACTATGTCGGTTGGTCACTATCTGCCGTAGCGAACCATTTTAACGTAAGCAGAACAACAGTTTTCAATATTAATAAAAGATGGAGAGAACAAGAAACTCTCGAAAGAAAGCAAGGTTTTGAAAGACCAAAAATATCTACGGCTCATGAAGATCGTAAGCTTTTTGAGGGATTAGAAGAGAATCCTTTTAATATATGATCTTGATATTGATATTATTTTAATATATGAATAATTCATAATTAATTAATCAGTTGTTTGTTGTTTGTTTGTTTATTTTATTATTTTTCTGTCATAATAAATATAATGTAATGTCAGATCAATCAAATACACTGCTCAAAATAATCAAATCTTACTAAGAGTCGGATCAGTTTTTTTTTCGGAACCAGCTGTACGTAAATAATTATTAAAAATAAATTTTTTAAAAACATGAAAACTTGAGACTTTATGACGAGAATGAAATCAAAAAAGTTACGTTTGATAGTGACAAAGCACCTGTACAGCCATTTAAAAACCACTTGGCTGATGGAGAAAATTGCCTGTTAAACGTGTTTATTTATAATATTTAGGTTTTTCACAATACTGAAACGAATAAAAAAATTAGCTTTTTCTACGAGCGTGCAAAAATGTCTACTTTCGCGCACGCATTTTAGTTTAGAAAGTTTCACTTTTCCGCACGCGTGTTACTTTACCGCACGCGGTTTTTACTTTTCCGCACGCGTGTTAATTTAGATATGTTAATATGGCCTTAAAGTTTTAAAGTAATTATAATACATGCAATAAACTAATGTTTAGATATTATTTACTAATTTATTTCAAATATATCTTATTGTGTTCCTGTTTTAATGAAATTAACGCGACAATTCTATGAAATAAAATTATTTTGACATAATATTCGAAAGTCAAATCGGTAGACAATAACAGTCGTTTTGAATCATCGTCATGGAAACCAAGATCGTCGTCATGCTAACTAATTATATTGAAAGTTTGGTTTTGACAACCTTGTCAAAGAATTAATTTGTGTATGTATTTTCATATTAATTAAATTAATTGATTAAGATTTGGTAATTTTTTAAAGACTCTTAGAAAAAATATTGTTCCTAACTCTTGCAGAAAGTCTCTTTTCCGCACTCGACTGCTTGCCGAAATCCCGCTTCGCGTCGTTCGGCAAACTGCAGTCGCGTGCGGAAAAGAATGACTTTCTGCATTTGTTAGGAAAATAACTATTTTTTAAATACGAAGTAAAAAACCATGATGCAGTAAAAATTCCAGTACCCAAGAGATTTTATGCCTTTTCTATTAATATACCCCAGATATTGCAGTTTAAAAAACTGTCAGTAATTTTTAGATTTTCAAGCGACTTTTTGGGCCCCGTTTCCTGGGTTATTATCGTAATATAATTTTCTTTAAGCTAAAGGAGTTAATATGTTTACCGTGAAAAAAAAAATGTAAATACTTCGCCATCTGCATACCCATTCAATTATTAGATATTGCTAGGGTTCGCCGTAAGTACGCAGTTCTGCAAAACGTGACTATAATAAATGATCCGAAAGGGTCTACTTCTGAAGTATAACAAAATGTATTAGGATAATGGATATTATATTTATATAGTCAGTTCATATAAAAGTTTTTATGAACCTATGGAATTAAAAGGAATGTTTTTATATTGCATTTTATACAGGTTCTCTTTATATAGGGTGTCAATTTGAAAAGTTGCCACCCCCTATAATTTAAGTCCCTATAGAAAATCTAAAAATATACAAAACCGCGTCAAATTTATTTGTGAGGGGAACATTTTATAGACCAGTTTTCAACCAAATTACTTTAACCCTCTAGCGGGGGCGGACACAACCCCCAAAATCTTTAATTGAAAGGGGGTTGAGTGATACCTCATTTTAAATATCGTTCGATTACTTTTTCAAAAATACCACATACATTATATTTCTCCTCAGTAATTTTGGAAAAATCAAGTGAAACGGTACAGATATTAAACATCGAGTTCAGAACTCCAAAATTTTTTTTTGGAGAATTGAACTCCAAATTAAATTTTTTTTGGGGTGTTGAAGTATTTAGAGTGTTTTTTTGAAGTATTTTTGGAAAAATCAAGTAAAACCGTAAAGATATTAAGTATCGAGTTCAGAACTCCAAAATTTTTAGATTATTGAGTACAAGATTTTTCCAAAAGTACAGAAAAGAAATATAAGGCATGTGGTATTTTTCAAAAGGTAATTTAATGACCTTCAAAATGAGGTATCACTCAACCCCCCTTTCCGTTAAAGATTTTGGGGGTTGTGTCCGCCCCCGCTAGAGGGTTAAAGTAATTTGGTTGAAAACTGGTCTATAAAATGTTCCCCTCACAAATAAATTTGACGCGGTTTTGTATATTTTTAGATTTTCTATAAGGACTTAAATTATAGGGGGTGGCAACTTTTCAAATTGACACACTGTATAAACAAAACGTACAGTCACAAAAATGAAAGAATACCCATGAACGATCACATCAATAACTTAGTTTGTATTTGCTGTCTTTGTCTATAAATAACAAACGTTTGTTATAGAAAAAGACAGCAAATACAAAATAAGTGATTGATGTGATCGTTCATGGGTATAGGGCTTTTCATCGATTGTCATTTGTTTCGAGCTTCTGTCACAGGTTGTATAATTTGGGTCTAGGACATTTCGCCGTCGCCGTTTCGCCGTGGAGCCATTTCGCCGTCGCCGTTTCGCCGTCGAGCCATTTCGCCGTCGCCATTTCGTTGTTAGCATTCGTACTTATAATTTCGGGATGATCATTACTTGTCTATGTTTATAAGTTTTGAATGGTTTTCGAACGATTATATACTATCACTTTTGCATAATGAAGTTTTTTATTTTTGGTGCAGTAAAATAATTGAAATTGAAATCTGTAAATATTTTATTTCTCAGACGAAAACAATGTATAGTTGAATACGAAAATATGACTTGGTTTTACTAGCAACATCAGCATTTTATTTACACTGACATTTAGTATAAAAAAGTTAGTATGTTATCACGTTCTTGCGACATTTAGTATAAATAAAGTTAGTATGTTATCACGTTCTTGTAAACTTAACCAATGCCGGGATGGCGACGGCGAAACGGCCGACGGCGAACTGGCTCGACGGCGAAACGGCCGACGGCGAAACGGCCGACGGCGAAACGGCCGACGGCGAAATGGCTCGACGGCGAAATGGCGATGGCGAAATGGCGACGGCGAAACGGCGACGGCGAAACGTCCCAGTCCGGTATAATTTGTGTATAATATTAATATACACGGATTATACGACATAATATGACAGAAGCTCGAAACAAATGACTGTGAACGAAAAGCCCTATTCTTTCATTTTTCAGACTGTATAATTTATTTATAATGGTAGAGGATCAAAGTATGCTAAATACGCAGTCACTCGAGCGTTATGGGGACCTATTGGGTTGTGAAGAGTAGGTTCTAAAACCAAAAAAAGTTAAGTAAAGTTCTCCATTTTAGTGGGGACTTTCTATTTTTAATTTAACGTTCCATTTTCAACAATCGGTTTTTTAGATTATAGCGCCATCTATCCATAATTTGAAAAAATGTTTCGAATAAAAAATAATTATTTTTAAGTAAGGAATTCATATCTGCAATAAAAAATAGGGGCTTCCATTTAAGATTTTAAACTAACCCCCAACCCCACCTCCGTGGGGATCGTCTTTGGTGCCATTTGATATATTTTTCAAAACTATTAAATAAGTGTAGTTTACAGTTTTTCGATCGGATGTCCATTTCGCGAAATATCGCGGGATTCGTATTTAAAATCTCTCCGTAGGAAGTCGTGGTTGGTATCATCCGATAGATTTTTGAAAAATATTGACCACGTATTTTTTAGTTTTTCGATCTTTCATTCATTTTCGCGAAATATTCGGTTTTTTTGTGAAACTTTGGGACTCATTTCCTTAGAAATCGTCAATTTTTTAAAATATACACTGTTTTGCATGTACTTAAGGGACTTAAGTACTTAAGTTACCTCATCTTAATCTGAAGATTTCGAGTTTTTCCAATAATAGATTTATTTTTCGGCCCCACTTTAATGTACTCCCCTGCATTAAAAGCCAATATATGGTAGAGGTACATATTTAGGGTACAAGGTTTCTCCCCATGTAATAATTTGACGCGCTCGAGTAACTGCAAAAATCCCCGCTTGGGCTCCCCTACCATAATTGCATTTTAACACAAAGACGAGTATATTTGAATATTAGTTTAGCTAGTGGTACAAGTAGAACCCTTTAGTTTACTTACTTTTCCTCTGATTGTCTTTAATGGTTTGATAAGAAATGTAAAATATAACAAAATGAACGAAATCAATTAAGGTTCTAAATAATGCCAGGAAAGACACCAGAGTTAAAGAGATAATACAACGAAACGAGCCAAAATAATCATAAGATCAAAGAAAAGAATATACAATGGAGATCAATTGAAATGCATAGAAGAAAGAATAGAGAAACTAGAAATTTATATTAACCCTTAAACGCCCAAACATATGTAGATTCCATATTTATATCTCCAAGGGTGGATAAAAAATATCCATCTCGAAAATAGCTAATATATTTATTGCGGTAGGGGAGCCCAAGCAGGGATTTTTGCAGTTACTCGAGAGCGCTAGATTATCACATGGGGAAAAACTTTGTACCCTGTAAATGTACCTCTACCATAATAATATATTCGCTCTTAATACAGGGAGTTAAGATGAGGATCTTAAGATAAGTTAAGTTAAGTGCAGGCAAAACAGTGTATATTTAAAAAATTTGAAGATGTGGGCGGGGCGAAGGAAATGTTGAGACCCAAAGTTTCACAAAAAAAGCGAATATTTCGGGAAATGGACGTCAGATCGAAAAACTAAAAAATACGTGTTCAATATTTTTCAAAAATCTATCGCATGATAACAAGCAAGACCCCTCAAGGAGAAAGGTGGGGGTAAACTTAAAATTTTAAATACGAACCCCGCGATCGTTCGCGAAATGAACATCAGATTGAAAAACTGCAAAATACATTTATTCAATATTTTTGAAAAATCTATCGAATGACATCAAACGCGACCCTCCACTGAGGTGGGGTGGGGGGTTCCTTTAAAATCTTAAATAGAAGCCCTCAATTTTTATTGCATATTTGGATTCTTTACGTAAAAATTAGCAACTTTTATTCGAGACATTTTTTCGAATTATGGATAGACGGATAGAATCTGAAAAAACGATTGTTGGAAATGGAAAATCAAATTAAAAAATGGAAAGTTCCCCACTTTATGGAAAACTTAACTTAACTTTTTTATTTTAAGACCTAATCTTCACAACCCAATAGGCCCCCACAACGCTCGAGTAACTGCAAATTTGGCATAATTTCCTCCCCTACTATTGAGAGTTGTTACAATTAATGTTAAAAATTGAATTTAATTATAGTCCAGAAAGCCACTGAGCATCCGCTAGGAAAAATATTAGAATGCGGATTTTTTGCACAATCTTACTCAAAAAGGACTCCTTTTAACAAATTTGCATGTTGCCAGGACCAAAAGGTGGTCAAAAATTTTTTAAAAGTTTTTTTTGTGTTTTTTTTCCTAAAATTATTTTTTTTTGCATGGTAAAAAGTTTTTTTAGGTTTTTTGGATCATTCCAAACAGAAAAGGTCTTTAGTGACTTTTCTCTAAAAATGATAGTTTTTGACATATAATATTGCGATGCCGGCCATTTTTAACCCTCAAAAACTATGTGAAAAACTGAAAATTTGAATGTTGCCAAGGTAGGCAGATATTATTTAAACATCGATTGATGAAATCCCAAAGAGTTTTTTGCAATACAATATTCAAAACTCCTTTCTTTTTTAATTACTAATCTAGCGTGCGCGACAATATTTTCCACCGACAGTATGGTGCAAATGAAAGGAGTAAATTCGTTATTTCGTAAACCGGCGACTTTAAGGAAAAATCGCGGAACAGGTCGATTTTTATTTTTAAGTTATGATATTGTGTCATATATGGTATACTAGTGACGTCATCCGTCTGGGCGTGATGACGTAATCGATGATTTTTTTTAATAAGAATAGGGGTCCTGTGGTAGCTCATTTGAAAGGTTCTTCAATTCTCTATTCAGTAATGTAAACATTTACATAATTATTTATACAGGGTGTCCTTCTAATTCTTTTTTTGTCAAATAATTTAATTTAATAAAAATTTTTTGGAGACCATGTATAAATAATTATGTAAATGTTTATATTACTGAATAGAAAATTAAAGACCTTTCAAATGAGCTAGCACACGACCCCTATCCTCATTTAAAAAAATCATCGAGACGTCCAGAGGGATGATGTCACTAGTATACCATATATGCCACAATATCATAACTTAAAAATAAAAATCGACTTGTTTCGGGATTTTTCTTTAAAGTCGCCGGTTTACGAAATAACGAATTTATTCCTTTCATTTGCACCATACTGTCGTCGGTGGAAATAGTGTAGCGCACGCTTGATTAGCAATTAAAAAACAAAGGGGTTTTGAATATTGTATTGCAAAAATCCCTTCGGGATTTCAACAATCGATGTTTAAAGAATATCTACCTTGGCAACATTCAAATTTTCAGTTTCTTACATAGTTTTTAAGGGTTAAAAATGGCCGATTTCTCAATTTTTCAGTTTTTAATCGCTTATATTTCAAAAACTATCAGTTTTAGAGAAAAGTCACTCAAGACCTTTTCTGTTTGGAATGATCCGAGGAACCTAAAAAAACTTTTTGCATGTAAAAAAAAATAATTTTAAGGAAAAAAACGTTTAAAAAATTTTTGACCACCTTTTGGTCCTGGCAACATGCAAATTTGTTAAAAGGAGTCCTTTTTGAGTAAGATTGTGCAAAAAATCCGAATCAGAATATTTTTCCCAGCGGATGCGCAGTGGCTTTCTGGACTATTAAGAATCTTACGTTTATTAAATACAAAATTTTCTAAATTATTAATATAAGCGATGTAAAAACCTTACAAAAAAAATTACGAAGTACATCAAAATTAAAATACCAGTAAAAGCCAGTAGTTCATATTTGTCGATTTTTTCCACATCCTTCCTTTGTGCCTCCTCAATTATGTCGTATATGTGGATACGACATAATTATGAGGATTATGTTCCTGCCAACGAGAAATTATATAAAAGCCTTTAGTAACCTTCCCCTGAGTCCACCCTTAGTAAGTTTTACTAAGGGTGGACATTTTGTGCCCACCCCATAGTTAGTGCCCACCCCATATATAGATAGAGGTTAAAACATTAATAAAACCAATTAATTTTTCAGGTAATGGTTATATTGAAGGCGTGGAGTTAGATGGATTTTTACGAGAATTTGTTTCAAGTGCCAATATTTCAGATGTAGGACCAGAAGTAAGTAATTTTTAAAAACCTTATTAAATTATTAATTCCATTTATTAAAAAGCTAAAAATGGAGTGATTTTAATGCCTTTATATAGTTTGACATATAAAGTCTGTCCGACTTAGGTTCATACACCGACACACCTCATTCAGAACTTCGTTAAGCACAAATTTTGTAATTTACATGTTTACATTAACACTAGAAGGGCTGGCGCTTGACGCATACCGTCATTTTGACGGTCGGACTTAGAAAGCAGTTGTTCCTTATTTTAAATCGAGTTAAATGCAAACTATTATAAAAAACTATAATTAATTCTGACATTTTGCACAAATAATATATTTTTTATTTGCTTAGTACATTTGCCACATAAGTATTTTCCTCAAATATTACATGATTCACATGTTCACATTTTTTTTGCAATTAGTATTTATTTGACACTGCTTCTTCTTACTATTTACAGCAATTTCATCTACCGTGAAATGTTCAGGTGAAAAATGTGAACACTACTGGAGTCCGTGTTCTGTTTCACATATTCTGCTCGAAGTTCGCTAATAGTTTGTAGAACACAATCGTAGCGAGATATGCTTTTTTTGTTATTTCTTTATATAAATTCCACGAACTAATTGCTGACAATTTTTTAACACGTTGTAGAACACATGCATAGGCCACCTTTGGCTACCAGGCTTCACTGTATATTTGCGTGCCATTTGATGGACTATCCCTTTCAGGCCTGAATTTTTTGAGCGAAAATGAAGTTTTCCTTTGAATAAATACGATATACGGTATCTAAAAAAGGTGCAAAAATGCAGAAAAAAATTCATTGTTTGAATCTGTCACAAATGGCATGTCACGTTCGTGCGCTCTGGGCTTATGTTCTATGAATTCAGGATCGTAAGTGTATAAAAAAATTCATTTTTATTAAACGTAAAACACCATTAGGGCCAAAGAAAAATTATTTTTATAATTGTTTAATATGCTAATACATACTAACTAAAATAGAACAAAAAAATTTTGTTGAAATGTCATGTCTTTCCATTGCCTCTTTGCTGAAGAAGAGCTCGTTGAAGAAACAGGTTCTTCATCCAATACAGGTTCTTCATCTAATACAGTTTCTTCAATATCCTTGTCATCAGTGTTATTTTTAAACATTTGAACGTCAAAAGCAACATCATTTTCGCCATCTAAATCTTCTATTTCGGACTATTTACCATCATTTAACACCTCTAGAGCCAAATCGTGGGTGAGAGGCACACTTGTAATAATTATAAAAACTACTTTTATCATTAAAATATAGAAAAATTAGTAAAAAGTCAAACCAACAAGTATTTAGTATTTTAATTTCCTGCTATTAAAAATTGAATGTGTGACGGCAACTCACTATCGTGATATTCAACCATTACGGGACAAGATCTCTACAAACAAACCAATAATTTCTTAAATCTTGTTTATTATCTTGAAGTTGAAACTTTATCTATACCACAGCCCCGTTACAATAACATAAACATTTATAAAAAAACAAGATATCTTTTACTTACCTTTGCCGGTTTTGTCGTCAAAATACACAGCCTTCTTTATAGGGTATTCTATTGCAAACTAAGCACGAATTCGTTAAATAATTTAAGTTACTCTGACAATACACAATAGACACAACATATTGATATCATCTTTCCTATTAAAAATATATTTATTTTGATATTGATACCCACATAAACATGAGCTCGCCATCGTTGTCAGCCGGTCACGAAAGGGCTATATCAACACCAAATTTTGTTGCGTCATAAAAAGCAATCATTTCAAGGAGTATTTAAGCATCTTTACTAATTTTAATTTGTGGAGGATTGTACTCAAGATCATTACAGTTTTTGTCAGCTTTCCCTGGTAGACAGTAAGGTTTGTATCGTTGTCCGCCTTCAAAATAAACGACTCATAACGAGGGGCTCGAATGTCATAGGTTGACTAATTTGTCGTTTTGAAGACGTCTTCAAGGGCTAGGTTGAAAAGCTTTGGCGATATTACGTCTCCTTGACTCACGCCCCTTTTAATGGGGATGGGATTTGTATTTTCGTCTAGCTGTACTATCATAGTTGCAGTTGCATTTTTATATACAGTATATCCCTGTAAGTTGTATCCATATGGAAAATTTTTTATTATTAATTTTACGAAAAAAAGTTATTCTTCATAAAAAGCTCTGCATGGTCCAAAACCTAAGATTTAACCATTCAATTTCAAAGTATTTAAATATTATACGAGGTGTGTCAAAAAGTTTAAATTTTACTCAAGAGTAAAGTCGCTATATTTTTCACAATATAGTCCGTTCTTTAACGGTAAAATATTGCAAAACCTCTAAATTTTAAAGAACTGCTTGGATTGACATGAAATTTGACATACACATAGCTAACAAGTCAAAGAAAAAAAGTAATATTGCGCTGATATAAGCTTTTGCCCTGGGGGTAAAATATTCGTCCAAAGAAAGTCAGGAAATGGATAAACTGGCTAATTTTAAGTAACTTTTGTTCTGTAGAGTTTTTTCACTCACAAGTCAATACTTTTCGAGTTATTTGGCAGTGAACATGTTCATTTTTTCAACAAAATAACCACGATTCTAGACGGTTTTTCCCAAATAACTCAAATAGTAAGAATTTTGTCGAAAAAACATTCTAAGCAAAAATATAGCCTGTAAATAATTTAAAAAAATGGTGTATACATCACGTCTCTACACCTAGTAGAAGCAGAGCTATAGCTAATGAAAAATAGGTTCATATTCGTCAAATTCCAAATGGAATATTTTAACGTGAAATAACCAAAAATGAAGCACATTTCTGGGAAAACTCATTACGATTTATTTAAAGTGTTAAAAAAAGCTTCATTTTGGTTTTATAAAAAAAATTTCTAGCATCAAAATTAAACAAGTTGCGCTCAAAATAAAGTTAGTCCCTTTTGGTTTTGGTAAAAAAATCGAGAAAATCACACCCTAATTAGTATCTTAAATGAACTTAATCGTTACGACTTCACAAGTTCCTTGACTCGTGTATATATTATTTATATGATCTGTAAGTTTCATCGGTTCAAAGTCACTATTATTGAAAGGGCTGTAGTTAAAAGGGGTTTAACGAGTCACTGATCACGAATGTATGCAAATTTAGAAACATAAAATCTTAATCAATTTTTGTCTAACAGAAAAACAAAAAAATACATGATATTCAGAAAATCAAATGTGACTTTTTTTGTTTTTCGAGATTTTTGATACATCTAACAATTTTTAAGTTATTTTGAAAAAAAGCATATTTTTCAAGATTTAAATTTTTCAAAATTTTAATTTCAAACCAAATTTTTTCAAAAATAAGCTCTTTGAATCGATGAAACTTACAGATTATATAAATACAACATAAGTAAAATAATTTGTGGAGCGGTAACGATTAATTTCATTTAAGTTGCTAATTAGGGGGTGGTCTTCCCGATTTTTTTTTGCAAAAACAAAAGGGACCAACATTGTTTTGAGTGTAACTTGCTTAAATTTAATGTTAGAAACTTTTTGTAAAAACAGAAATAAAACTTTTTTAAACACTTTAAAAAAGTTATAATGGGTTTTCGCCAAAAAGTGCTCAATTTTTTGGATATTTCACGTCGAAATATTCTATTTGAAATTTGGTGAATATGAATCTATTTTTCATTGGCTGTAACTCTGGTTCTACGAGATCCAGAGACCTAACGCGAGACCCTATTTTTTTTACTTTTTTATAGGCTATATTTTTGATAAGAACGTTTTTTTCGACAAAATACTTACTTTTTGAGTTATTTGCAAAAAACCGTCTAAAAATGTGGTTATTTTGTTGAAAAATGAACATATTCACTCGCAACTAACTCGAAAAGCGTTGACTTGGCGAAAAAGCTCTATAGAACAAAAGTTACTTAAAATTAGTCACTTTACCCATTTCCGGACTTATTTTGGACATATATTTTTTCACCCCCAAGAGTGGGTTAAAGTCACCCCCAGGACAAAAGCACACATCGGCACAATATCACTTTTTCTCTTTGATATCTAAGCTATATGTATGCCAAATTTCATGTCAATCCAAGCGGTTCTTTAAAATCTAGAGCAAAAACCGTGAAAGAATGGACTAATAATGAAAATTGCTATTATAAAAAGTTGTTTGGAAAAACTATATTTTAGTATTAATATAAATATGTAATTACATCCTTCTAATTGAAATAAAAAATTTAAAAATTATGGATAACTAATGTTATTTTCATTTATTTCAATTCAGATAACTCTTTTATTATTAATTTTACGACAAAAGTGTTTGTCAATAAAAAGTTCTGCATGGTCTAAAACCTAAAATACAACCATCTTATGTCAAATTTTATCAATTTTATACGAGGTATGTAAAAAATATGAATTTTGCTCAAAAGTAAAATACGTTTATTTTTCACAATATCGAAAATTGTTATTATGAAAAGTTATTTAGCATTAAAACTATGTTTCAGTATGTAATTACATCCTTCTAATTGAAATATTCTGAACTATAAAGGTACTTTACTTTTGATCTAAATTTATCTTTTTTGACATACCTAGTATAAAATGAATAAAATTTGATATAAAATGGTTATATTTTAGGTTTTAGACCATGCAGGCAGAACTTTTTATTTGAGTAATCAGAATTGAAATAACTGAAAATGATGTTAGTTATCCATAATTAAAAAAAAATTCAACTAAAAGGATATAATAGCATATTAGAATATAGTTTTTAATTCCAAACAACTTTTCATAACATCAATTTTCAATATTGTGAAAAATAAAGCTACTTTACTCTTGAGTGAAATTCAAACTTTTTGACATACCTCGTATAACATTCATAAAATTTGATATCTGATGGTTGAACCTTGGATTCTGGACCATGTAGAACTTTTTATAAGGAATAACTTTTTTTTTCTAAAATTAATAATAAAACAGTTTTCCACATGGATACAACTTACAGGGACATACTGGATCTGTATATTATGGAAGTATTAGTTGTTTATATTATATCGAATCTATTATATTCTACAAATAATAATAGCTTGTCCTAAGGCCGACATCTCAATACGATCAAACGCCTTTTCATAATCTACGAAGGCAAATAATACGGGTAGTTGGTATTCATTTGCCTTCTCTATCAATGTTCTCATTGTCAGCAGATGGTCTGATGTAACATATCCTTTGCGGAAGCCAGCCTGTTCCACCGGTTGGTAATTGTCCATTTTTTAGGTCAACCGTTTGTTAATAGTTCTTATAAATAGTTTGTATACTTGGCTGAGCAACGATATAGGTCTATAATTCTGTAGGTCACATTTTTGCCCCCTTTCTGTGTAAGGGTATTATTAGACTTTCGTTCCAGCCTTTAGGGATTTTGCTGCTATGGAGACATTTAGTATGGAGACCTCTGTTAGTATAGAAATTGTTACTGTTTTGCTTGTTTTCAAGAAAATTTTTTAGTTCTTTTAAAGCTCTTTCTATTTCGAATCCCTTCCTATTTGGTAGTACTTCTGATCCCACGTTTTTTATATTTATTTTTACGTTTTCCTTTGTTGATTCATTAGGCTGGCTTTGCGAGCTATAAAAAGTTTTGTAAATGTCTTCGACTATCTTTGTTACTTTATACTTTGCTTTCAAATGGTGTTCGCTTTCGGTTACAGGCAATGGCCCTGTAATATTTTCTAATATTTTGTATTGACAACTACTATTCCATGGCTCATTGGCTCATTTATACCCTCCTATAAGACGAAGCTTCGAAGATGGCATTTGCCATGCTAAATAATCTTACACACTATCAAATTTTTTTGAGAACATATATAACCGTTGCCTTGTACCTATGTACATAGATTGACATATTTATATTCTAAATTAGGTTTAAGCCTTGCCGATTAATCCGTTGTTTCATGAAATATTTCACCCATTATTCAGCTCAATAATAAAAAAGTTTAAAAAAATATAAAATTCCACATCGCATTGTAAACACTAGAAAGTGTAATTATTTAAAAGTTTATTACATTCATTTTTAACATACATACTTTACATAAATCAAGTGCTTTTTTAATTCAGAATATTTAATATATTTGTTTAATAATAGAGTCCCGCAATCAGTAAAACAGTAATTTTTATTTTTTGAGAAAAATTATTTAAGTTAGGTCGTTATATTTTACTTCCTGCATTTTTAAAATGTTATTGTAATTTGGTAGTAAAAAATATACTTTATAAACACGAACAAGCACAAGCCACTAAACATCTTTTACTATTAAAAATTTATAAATACGGAAAAAGTTTAACTGTAAATCATATGAAGACTATAAAAGAGTAAGCACTAAAACTCACCAATTGGTATGAAAAACAAAAACAGATTACCTGGAAAGATTTACAAAAGGACTAGAGATGGATTTCTACGTACAACAGAAACAAGTATAGTGCTTCATAAGACGACAAAAAAGCGAAATGAAAGAACTAGTTGAAATAAAACACATAAAACAGGATACATAGGTGGCCATCCTGACAAAAATGTTTAAAAAAGAAAACGAAGAATCTCTACCAGCAACGGCAAATATAATAACTGATGCAAAGTCCGAAATCTCTCAAATAGATGGAAAACAAGGAATAAACAAATTAAAAAATAGGAAGTCGCCAGGGGAAGATCAAAAACCAAATGAACTCTTAAAATATGGAGGTGATCACCTTGAACAACAACGGCAACTCCTTATACAAAAATAATCACCACGATCAGAATACCAGACGAATGGAGGAGATCGCTCATGTTCTTCAAAAAAGGAGATAAGAAAGACCCCAATAATTATCGAGCAATAAATATTTTTAATACAACACTAACATTGACAACAACCAGTATAACAGCCATAGTTTTAGTGTTAAACCAGCGAGCCAGTTAAGCCAGTTAGACCAGTGTTAGCCAAAAAACCATTTTTTTTGTGTTAAACAATTTTAAAGAGGACTTATTTTAAATAAGGATATAAAATTTTGTTTAATATAAAGTTACATCTGTGCAAAATGTTCATAGCTTAAAGAAAGTGACTTATATAAAGTGTAGTGCGGAGTTGTTAAGCTAACAAAGAGGTACAAATTAGAATATTAAAAGGGTTCTTTAAACACTTAACCTGCGCAAATCGTATATCGTACAACTTTATTAATACTTCTATAATATTTATATTCAGTAGCTGGTTGTGCCTTTTTATTAAATTTAATGCTTTTCTTTAGTTCAATCGTTTGCATCAAATTTTTAGACGTTAATTTGACTGCCTTTTCTTCAGTGCAAATGAATGAAAATTTGCAGACATATGCATTCGCGGGAACAATACACAAAAAATATATTACGTGTATGGTAAAATACAATATATAAGAGAAAAAAAAAATACGACTACTTACTAGAGAACAAAGCAAGTGGATATTTTATTTTATTATAGGTCACTGAAGGTATAATCAACATTAACATGGAAAAATTGAACTTTATACTACGTTGTATAGTAAAAAACTTTCACAAAACTATTGATTACTAAAACGGTATGCAACATTTTCTTAATTTATTATTAAATAGATTTTATTATTAAAACAGCTGTTTAAAAAATGCGAGAGACAACCCCAATTGATCCGTTTTAATTATATATTAAATAATTACAGAACAATTAGAAATATCTACTAGAACAACACCATAATAGTAAAAGTAGAAGAACTAAATAACCCAATTGAGACTGGCAATGGGATAAACAGGGGGATTCTCTGAGTCCTATATTGTTTAACCTCATCGTAGATGAAATAAAAAAAAATGTAAGTATTAATAATACGGAAAGCTCGAAAGAGAAGTGGAAGATCAAGTGAATAGAGAATGTACAAAACAGTCATCAGACCAATAATAACATACGCGTCAGAAATACGACTTGGGGCCTGATTCTAATTCATTTCGACAGTCGCAATTTCAGTTCGACACCGCCATGACAGCCGCAGAGTATAGCGATTCTTATTCATTTCGATATTAGTTACAACTGGGGATATTAACCTTATCATGTTGAGACTGCTCAGAATTTGGGTTGGCGCTCCGGTTTATTGGAATTTGTTGATAGTCTAGGAAAATTATCGAAAAAATGCCATTTTTGGGAAAAATTATTTACCAGCTATTTTATTGCTAAAATCGAATCTTAAGATTGCATATATTAGTAATATGGGGTATGACAAGTCCGCAGAAAGTGTGTTATTTTATTTATAAACAAATTATCACTCCTAAATCTTCTTCTTTTTCACTTAGTGGTCCGTAACTAGTGTAACTCCTAAAATTTTTCCTTTGAGCCAAAAACACTCAAATAAAAAATCACCGTAATTTAGTTCTGCACAAAGTTACTTTTTTTCCGATTTCCTTCAACAAAAATTTTACTCAGAAAATCCGAGTTTTCCCAAAAAATCTGCAATTTTCAATTAAAATTTTAGGGAAGTACCTAATTATTTATCAATAATTAAATAATTGATGACATGAAAGATTTATTATAGTAGATTATACAGAGGGGCTAAATTATGGAATAAATTAATTTCTTTAAAACGGACGATTTTGGAGCAAAATCCCGAAAGAGGTCGATTTTTATTTTTAAATTACAATTTTTGGCATATATTTCATACTAGTGACGTCATCCATCTGAGCGTGATGACGTAATCGATAATTTTGTTAATGGGAATAGGGGTCGTGTGGTAGGTCATTTGAAAGGGCGTTCAATTCTCTATTCAGTAATATAAACATTAATAGCATTAGGTATTTATACAGGGTTGACAAAAAATAATTTTTGAATTAAATTAATTGGCGCAAAAAGAAGAAAGTATGTAATTTATTTAACTCAAAATACATTGTACTGCTGTCAGAAAATATAAAAAAAGGTTTATTTCACAAATAAACATTTCTTTTCGCCTAAATTAAATCACAAACAGCCTCCCTCCTACCTATTGGCAGTTTGAACATTTAATTTAAGCTAAAAGCAATGTTTATTTGCAAAATAAACATTTTTTTCTATTTTCTGACAGCAATAGAATGTATTTTGAGTTAATTAAATTACATGCATTCTTCTTCTTGCGTCAATTAATTTAATTCAAAAAATTTTTTGGCCTCCCTGTATAAATAATGATGTTAATGTTTATAATACTTGATAGAGAATTGAACGCCTTTGTAAATGAGCTACAACACGAACCCCTATTCCTATTTAAAAAAATAATCGATTACGTCATCAATCTCGGATGAATGACGTCACTAGTTTGAAATATATGCCAAAAAATTTAATTCAAAAATAAAAAACGACCTGTCTCGGGATTTTTCTGTAAAATCGTTCATTTTAGAGAAAATGAATTTATTCCATAATTTAGCCAATCTCCTTATATCAGGAGACCGGCGACAATCTAACCAATAGTTTAGCAATAATTAAAATGTTAATTCAGAAATTTCGGTCGAAATAATAACCAGAAAGATTATGATACACCCGAATAACTATGATTTTCGTATAAAAAGCACTATACCTATTCAACGTACCTTACAGGATTGAAATTGGACCATTTGAGCGGTCTCAGGAATGTTATAAAGAAACAATTTTTTGGCTTATAAACAAATAGAACCCCTCAGAAAATATTAGATTAAATTAAATGAAGTTAACGCTGTTGAAACGGACACGGCTTCTGTGTCCTTTTCGAAAAAAAAAATTGAATTTTGAGGAGTGATTCCAGGTATAACTGGTCAAATTTGACCGGCATTTGCGACAGAGTTATAAACAACAGGATTTTAATCTTTGAACCATTAGATACCTTTTAATTCCGGTCCTCTTTGTACATACAAATTTCCATATCTTCAAGACACTCATAACAAAAAAGATTTATGTCACTGTCACCAAATTATTTAATTATTGATAAATAATTACTTTCCTCAAATTTTAGTTGAAAATTAAAGATTTTGTTTGGAAAACTTGAATTTTCCGAGGAAAATTTCCGTCGAAGGAAATTGGAATAAGTTATCAATGTGCAGAATTAAATTACTGTCAATTTTTAGGTGAGTGTTTTGGTTTAAAGTTAAAATTTTCGGATTTATAGAGCAATAATAAAAAAAAGATTTCGGAGCGCTAATTTGTTTATAAACAAAATAGCACACTTTCTGTGGACTTTGAACAGCTATATTACTAATATAGGAAATCTTAAGAATTGATTTCAGAATGTCCAGCAATAAAATAGCTGGTAATTAATTTTCCTTGTTTTTTACTAATTTTCCCAGATTATTACCTTACATCTTTCATGGAGTTGATGATTCATGTTGTGGACATTCCCAATTATTATATTTCTAATTTAATACTATTCTATCTAATTCCTCAAAACATGCAAATTTCAATCAAACCCAGCTATATTATAATATCTTTTGCTTTAGTTTTCCTTGCAAGAAATAAACAAAACACATCTAAACTAAACCTAACCTCGCTTTTGGCCATTCATTCATCTCAGTGTCAAATAATTTAGACAGTCGAAATTATAATATCAACACCCTTTTTAAAGTCGCTATTAATTTCGATAGTCGCTATTTCATGACGTCACTTCGTTAGTTCAACTAAAATCCACAAGGCTCGCACAATCGCATTTCAACCGTCGCCATATTGAAAGCGACTTGTTTTTGGTCGAAATTTGAATTAGAATCAGGGCCCTGATACAGAAAGGGCAAAAGGAATGCTAGAAACAGCAGTTATGAACACCATTTGAAAAATCGATGGTAAGATGCTGTGTGATAGAACTAGAATTGCAAATTTACGACGGAGATGTAAGGTGGACCAAATTATTACCTGGGTAATATACATATGAGTAGAATGGAACAACCACATAAGCCGAATGACAACAAATAGAGTAGTAAGGACGGAGAGAGATGGCTTCCCAATAGAAATACTATCACCAGTGGAAATAGTCGGAAGAACACGAAAACAACGCATTTGTGTATTTATATCAAAAACTATATTTATAATTTTTTTCAGATTTTTCCGCAAGGTAGGCTACCTTCAAAAATTATAAAAGCTGGTTTTTTATACGGTTTTGGGGATTTTCTTCGTTTATAGACTTTGTGTAGTTTAAATATACAGTGCGCTGGAATAAGTATTACCCCCTCTTATTAACTTATTTATTTTTAGCACATAAGCGAAAAGCTCGGACATGTTGATTTTTAAAATAATCATCGTATATTATAGCATCAATGTTTCGAACTTTACGCGATCCCTCTTCAGGCGACAGGCATAACTTTGACTTTTTTAAATAATAAAGTGGGAAAGTTCATCATGTGACACCCCATTTGAAAGCTTTTGAAATGCTGATTAAAAAATGTATAACACTTTACTCCTATTTGAGAGCGTAGTCGCAAAATTTTGGTCGAGTATTTTTTAAACGCATTCACTTTTTCGAATTATGAGAAAAATAATAAGTATTTTTGAAAAGTTTAAACGCAGAATGAAAGATTAGATTATTATGGAGGGCTGAAAGTCCCCTAGACTAAACAAAAAGTTTTTTTTGAAAATATTTGAAATTAAAAATCAGACTAAGGGCCTAGCCGGGTAAGATGGTGAAAAGTGCCCCCAGCTCGATTTAAATTCCATATAGGCTACTTTTTAGCATATATAGAGGAACTCACTTTCTGAAATTTTTAGCCCCCTAGGTGGTCACGTGACCCCCCTAGAGCCTAATTAGGCATTTTATGTTTTTATTTTTTATCTCAGCCGCATCAAGAGCTAGCCAAAAACATTATTTAAAAAAGTTATAAGTTTCAAAAATATCTATATGAAAAATTTTTTTTTTATTTTTTGGCGGGAAATTCGAATTTTTAGAACAATTTTAAACTTTTAAATAACTCTGAAAAAAAAACTGACACTCGTTTTTACGAAAATCAAGTATAATGTGTATTTTTGCACATTCTTTTACGCTGAATTTTTTCAGATTTTTAAAATTGGTGAAACGTACCTTTAAAAATAAAAAACCGCGTTTTTTCGGATTTTTTTTTCGTTTTTTGATACAATTTTATACATATTTTTCAAAAAAGGTAACACTGTCACTAGAATAGGTAAAAACTGAAAAATAATTGGGGTTTGCTTAATAAAAATTGTTTGTAACGCCATCGATTTTCAAGATACAGGGCGTTGAAGAAAACAAAATTTTACACATTTTTTACGATTTTGCTGAAACTACTGGCAACATTGTAATAAAACTTGGCGGGATTTAAGAGGTAGTTATTGTGCATGTTTTGACACACAATTAAGGATTTGATATTTATCATTGGCGCGCATAGGGGTAATGGTCTGAACTTTTTAAAGAATAAAGATAATACGCCACTGACATATTTCAAATTAACAATGGTTTTTGAATTTCTCGTTCAATTTGTGACAAAAAATGTATCTTTTTATTTTTTCATCCAACGCGCCATTTTTATTCAAAAAATAAAAGATCTTAACCCTTACAAAGCATTCGAACTTCTTATCTAGGACTTTCTACATCTACATAATAAACTCGTACATCCATTTTTATCAAAATTAATTCGAATACTTTGGAAGCGTTCAGATATTTTATTTTTTGCAGCAAAACGGCGCGTCGTATGAAAAAATGAAAAGAAAGATTTTTTATTGAAAATTGAACGAGGAATTCAAAAATGATTGTTAATTTGAAATATGTCAGTGGCGTACTATCTTTTTTTCTTTGAAAATTCAGACCATTACCCCTATGCGCGCCAATGATGAATATCAAATCCTTAGTTGTATGTCAAAACATGCACAATAACTACCTCTTAAAATCCGCCAAGTTTTATTACAATGTTGCCAGTAGTTTCGGCAAAATCGTAAAAAATATGTAAAATTTTGTTTTCTTCAACGCCCTGTATCTTGAAAATGGATATCGTTACAAAAAATTTTTATTAAGCAAACCCCAATTATTTTTCAGTTTTTTACCTATTCTAGTGACGGTGTTAAATTTTTTGAAAAATATGTATAAAATTGTATCAAAAAACGAAAAAAAAAACCGAAAAAATGAGGTTTTTTATTTTTAAAGGTACGTTTCACCAATTTTAAAAATCTGAAAAAACTAAGGGTGGAAGATTGTTCAAAAATACACATTATAATTAATTTTCGTAAGAACGAGTGTCTTAGTTTTTTTTTCAGAGGTATTTAAAAGTTTAAAATTGTTCTAAAAATTCTAATTTCCCGCCAAAAAAATAACAAAAAATTTTACATCTAGATCTTTTTGAAACTTACAACTTTTTTAAATAAAGTTTTTGGCTAGCTCTTGATGCAGCTGAGAGAAAAAATAAAAACATAAAAAGCCTAATTAGGCTCTAGGGGGGTCACGTGACCACCTAGGGAGCTAAAACTTTCAGAAAGTGAGTTCCTCTATATGTACTAAAAAGTGGCCTATATGGAATTTAAATTGGGTTGGGGGCACTTTTCACCATCTTACCCGGCTAGGCCCTTTTCTCTATTTTCACCCTAGTCGAGGATATGAAACTGAAAAAATAGCAAAACCTCGCAATTTTTTCATCCAGCATCGATTTGTACAAAAATTTGGGATTAGGCTCATTTCACTCTCTAGTTCATTTTCTATATTGAGCCGTTTTACGCTTTTGGTTTTTTAATGGTGAAAACTACAGCTAATTGTAGAAAACTATAAAATAACATTTTAAACTATAATATTGTCAACATTTCATTCTTATTAGTTACATAATGATTGTTTTATGCTTGTATAAGGTACAACCAGCCTTGTTCGAGCTATATATAAAAAATTGACTTATCCTAAAATAATAATTTCGGCTGGCATCGATTTACACAAAAATTTGAGATTAAGATCATCTCACCCTGTACTTCATATTCCATATCATGCTCAAGGGCTTAGATTATTTTTAGGGGTGTAAACTACCCCTTATTTTAAAAAATTATATAAAATCATTGTAAACTTTAATATGAGTAAAATTTGGTTTTGATTGGTTAAATAATGATTGTCTTATGTTAAAGGATATAATATCATATTTCAACCATTAAAATCCACCCTTAATAACATTGCAATTTTTATAAGTATACAATTTAATAGATCTATACAGAAAAAAAGTAATATTAAAAATTACAAAAACATTTATGTACACAAAAATACGAATTTACAAATATGTACAAATACAAATACAAATAGTTTTTTAGTCACCTTCCAGTATAGGAACTAGTTCTGTGGTATTATATATACATTGAAAATGTTCTATAAGCGAAGTATTCGAATTTTTCGAAAAAAAAATTCGTTTTATAATCATTGCTCCTTTATTTTTCGCGGTAAAAAGTTTTTTCAAAAACAATTTTGTAGGATTTTTGAAGAGCTATAAGACTATGTAAATTAAATTCCGTAAGATCCTTTAGTTTTTAATTGGGGTGGGTTTCAAGGGTTCGATAAGGGTGTGTTTGCTCGTAAATAGAGATTTTAAACAGCTATATCTCGCTATCTATTCACTGTAATGAAAATCTATGCACAAGGAAATTTTAGCTATGAAAAAAGCTACAATTTAGTAGTCTTATCATTTTTTTCGTATCTCTAGTATTTTCGGAGATATTTTGAAGAAAATGGTGAAAAATACGAAATTATTGCAAAAAATCAATTTTCCTTTAAACTACAATTTTTATAAAATTAGGCCTTTTAAATGGGTCAAACTTCTTGGGTGTATTGATAATACAAATATAAAAGGAATTACAGGAAGGTGAAGACCATTTTTTAATTAGGATGGTAGTTAGGGGGTTGTTTTCACTGATTTTTTCATAAAGAAAAGCAGGTACCAACATTTTTTTGATCATAAGTCACTCAATTTTTATGCTAGAAACTTTTTGTTTTTTTTTCTTTTGAAAGGTCTAATTGTATTCTTGAAAAAAGATTATCTAAGTTTTCCTCAAAAAATTCATAGTGTTCCCGTTATTTGACTTTGAATATTTTAAATTATATATTTGACGAAAAAAGCTAACTTTAAACATGCTGTATCTCGGTTTGTATTTGTCGGAAAAATATTATAGAAAAATATATTTTTCTATAATAGATTAAATGCATATTTTTTTTAACGTTTTTTAGGTTAAATGCATATATTTTTAACGTTTTTTTAGAGTAAATGCATATTTTTCGAGTTATTCTCAAAAAACCCTCTAAAAGAGTGGATTTTTTCGTCGAAAAACTTGCTTTCAAGTGCGAATAACTCGAAAAATATTAGTTTTACGAAAAATGTCGAAATCACATTTTTTGCTTAGAATTACGTTTTACACCAACTTGCATGGTTAAAATTTAATAAAAAATTCCCACCCCGAGATGGGGTGGAAACCACCCCCAAGGTTTTAGCATACAGCGGCATGATATAGAAAATGATCCTTGGACGATTCCCTACTTTTTGTGAAAATTTCAAGTAAATCCATGCTGGACGAAAAAATTGCGAGTCAAAATGCTTCATTTCCTCGACTACCCCTGTGGCTTATTAAAATAAACATTATAGAAGTTTTTAGGGACTCTCGACCCTTGATAATACTATAATATTTCATTCTGTGTTTATATTTTCCAAAAATACTAGTTTTCTCAGGATTCGAAAAAATGAATACATTTAAAAATATTTCGACCGAAATTTGGCGCCTGCGCTCTCAAATAGGATTAAAGTATTATACATTTTTGTAATCAGTATTTTAAAAGCTCTTAACCCGGCACCTGCCACGTGGCTTTGCAAGGCGCCAACTGCCACGTGGGGTGCTCACAGCACCCCTTAAAAATTTTCTGTGATCTACTTGTTTAAAAAAGAAAATACTGTCTTAAGTAACACAAGAATATAAAAAAACATGTTTTATTGACTTATTAGCCACTAATATGTTATAAAAGTTAAAAAATAAAATGAAAAAGTTGTCATAAGCAAAATAGCAAGTACCAAGCCATAATAAATGCAATCAAGTAAAATATCTAAAAAAATTAAGATTTAGTGAGTATATAGTTTATATTAATAATTTAAATCAGTTATTTCAATAAAACATGTAAATTTGACCTGTTTATCAAAAATACAAAAAAAAATTAAAACTTAAAGTGCCAGATGATGACACCCCAATTCGATTTCAGAGCTATAAGTTCAGAATGACACTAAATAACCACTTCAAACACTAACACATCTATGCTATATAATATTATAGAAAGCTACTATGACACAGAGCTCCGTTACCAAACTTGAAATACCAAATATTTGATAAAAATGTGTTATGGGGTGCTGGTAGCACCCCACGTGGCAGGTGCCGGGTTAAATAAGGTATCACATGATGTATTTTCCAATTTAAAAAAATCAAATTTATGCCTGTCACCTGAAGAGGGATCGCGTAAAGTTCGAAACATTGATTCTATAATATACTATGACTATTTTAAAAATCGACCTGTCCGAGCGTTTTGCTTATGTTCTAAAAATAAATAAGTTAATAAAGGGGAGCAACACTTATTCAAGCGCACTGTATATTTATAGTTTGAAGTAAGTAGGTCCTTTAGGAAAATAAAAAATGGGAAAAACACGTTCAAACCCCCAAATAAGACCACCCACACAACCTCTAAGCTTTTGGGGGGTTTGAACATGTCCCATTTATGAATGGCCTAAATGACTTACATAGATATTTCAAGTTATACGTTATGTTACAGTTCAAGTTGATTTTCCAGTTGGAGTTGACTTTTCCTAGTTCGAGTCGACTCAAACGGCTGGTTTTAGTAAAAGATGATTATAAATATAAAATGAAGATTTTTATTCAACATTTACTAGTAAAAGTAGACTCCAACTAGCTAAAGTATACTCTTCCCAATGCCATTTAGTAAAAGTTGGTTCACACAAACAACCGATTCTAGAAATTAAATGTTACTGTATATTATGTTCAAATCGTGATATTTATAGTGCAGCTGTATCGTCGCCCCCGTTAGGTAAATTATTCCAGTTCGATTCTTTTGCACAAACTTGCTCAAAAAGAGGTCCTTATAACGAATTCACAGGGTGTCAGGTGGTACCGTAATCGAAAAATTGTTTAAACAATATTTTTTAAAAAAATTCACAAAAAATATTCACTTCGGACATTTTTTTTACTTCATTTGGGTCATTCGGAGCAAAAGAGGTCTTTTGTGATTTTTCGGTAAAATTTATTGCTCTCGAGTTATACGCGATTTAAAATTTGAAAAATGCGAAAATGACCATTTTCAAGGCTTAATAACTAAAATATAGTATATAACTAAATAATAGTTAAAAATTATTATTATAAAAGTCAGAAAGTCACCAAATCAAATTTTAACGACCCCCCTACAAGGTACTGAAGAAATATTTGTCATTATTGTATTACTAAGCTGTTATTTTTAATTATTAACAATAAGCGCTAGGAGCGTATTGAGGCGGCTGTCAATGTGAGTGCGACTGAGATGCACCATTGGACGGTCGGAATGGAGAATCTTACTCGCACTCACATTGACGGCCGCCTCAATACGCTTTTAGATTTCATTGTTGATAATTAAAAATAGCAGCTTAGTAATAAAATAATGACAAAAATTTCTTCAGGATCTTGTAGGGGGGCTTTAAACTTTGATTAGGTGACTTTCAGACTTTCATAATGATAGTTTTTAATCGAGTTATTAAGCCTTTTAAATCACGTATAACTCGAAAACTATCAATTTTAGAGAAAAATCACAAGAGATCTTTTTTGCTCCGAATGACCAAAATATTCTAAAAAAATTTATCCGGAGTGAAATACTTAGCTATTTATAAAACAGGTCGTGAAGTATGCTTTTTGCGCACGCACGCGATGTTTAGAGCACGAGCGGGCCGAGTGCTTTACATCGCCTAAGTGCGCAAAAAGTACTTCACGCACAGTTTCATACAATATTTTATCTACCAAAAAACAAATAAAAAACTGCAACTCTTCGTCACTGGAATACATTCCTATTTTACAATTTTTTTGAACTTTGACATTTAAAAATTCAAACTTCTGTCAAACCACAAAACTGTCAAAACTTTTTTTGTAATTTATTGCTCACATGTCATCACCATGACAAGGCGAAAGTTAAGAATATTTAATTATATGAAAGTGTGCTAAAACAGTGCGAAAAAGTAAATCCCATTTAAAATACATTATTACTTCAGGCACACTTTAAACCCTTCATGTACTGCTATCTATATTTACAATTTTCACACAATAAAAACATACATAATATGAGGTAGAGTAGATAAGAATTATTTTTGTGAATTTGGTTAACAAAAATTGGCTAAACAATTTTTCGACCGCGGTACCGCCTGACACTGTGTATTTGTTATAAGGATGTATTTGTTTGAGTAAATTTGTGCAAAAAAATCGAATCAGAATAATTTACCTAACGGGGGCGACGTTACAGTCTGGACTAATAAGTAGTTGAAACGGTCAAAACAAAGAGACGCACACTCATCACAAATTCACGTGAGGTTATACTCGTATAAATTGTATAATCTACTTTTACTAACAAGTGTTAGAAAGAGTCAACTTCAACTAGTAAAAGTTAATTTAAATTTTTCAAATCAAATTTTACTGCTCGTTTCAGTTGGAGTTGACTCGAACTAGGAAAAGTCAACTCTAACTGAGAATCAACTTGAACTGTAACATATGTTACCTATAAACAACCTTGACCTAATCTATTTTGAAGTCTATAAAACGAGAAAATCCCCAAAAACTCTCTAAAAAAAAAACAGTTTGTGGAATTTTTTAAGGTGGCGCACCTTTCGAAAAAATCTGAAAAATAGTTAGAAATATAGTTTTGAGATAAAATAATATACAATTTTAAAAAAGAATTAGACATGCAGCACTCTTCATAAAAAATTTGAACGTTGAATATTTTTAAGTTGATTGCATCCTACGTAAAAGAAATAAAAACAGTAAAAAATAAAAATTGAAGATATAGTAAAACCTATCAGTAATGGCAACTAAAAATTAAAGAACTATTGGCCGATATAGAAAGGTGGCCGGTATTGCCAGTTTTTGTAGTTTACATAATAATATAATTGGTTTAGGGAATTTTTAAACTGGCCGTTAGTACAGCTGGCCGATTATGGCAGGTGGCCGGTAACACAGGTTTTACTGTATTAATGATGGAGGGGGATTGGGTGGTGGGTTAAAATTGCGCTGAGTCTTATTTTTAAATCACAGAAAACACAAAGAAATGAAAAAAAATAATTCTGGGAGTGAGGGAATTTTCACTATCTTAACGGGGTACCCTTTACTTATTTATTTAAGTATCAGAAATGCTGGATTACCAGTTAATTGTATCTGGACAAAGATTGATACTACTGCTAGCTCACCTTTTTGCAAATTGAAACCCCTCAGGGGTTTTCTCTAAGAGGTCTGTTTACAATAAGCAACAATCTTAAGAAATCTGGTATTTAATTTTTGAGGATTTATCAATGTTCGAGGGTTATTCGGAAGCAATTTTTTTCCTTTTGACATATATTGAATTTATACTAATTTATGTGAAACGTCAAAATTTACATTCATGCGTACCTATCTGTAGCAACGAAGTGAAAACAGCTCATGGAATTTGTTATCAGTGTAATGTTGCTGTAAATGGTTATTTTTATTCACATGACCTCAAATATATAAATTTCATTGGATTTCTAAGTTAACAAAAAATATTCACTCGTAACAATAAGTAAATTTTATGACACTTATTGAAAATTACATGTTATGTAGGAATTCTCTCCAGTGAGAGGCTTCCTTTTATATTATTACAATTAACAAACAATGTTATTAATAATGGTACATGTTAACTAATTTTACTTACTTAAATCTATTATTTATTAAGTCTGTAGGCTTACCTAAAACGCTTTAGTCGACGCACTTCGTCGCTGACATTAAACAGTTCGTGCACTAATATAAGTCATTAGAGTGAGCACTAGTTTTGTTTTTGTATTTTCACTGTACTTTGTGACTTCAGTTTTTATGGATTTATGGAGGTCTGTTTTCATTATCTTGTTTGAAACATACCACGGAGCATTGGTTATAATTAGAAGAACTTTGTTCTCTAATCTTTGTACGATTTCTAGGTTGGAATTGCTAGCAGAACCCCATAATTGAATGCCATACGTCCATATTGGCTTTATACAGGGTGTCCCGAAAAGATTAGTCATAAATTATACCACACATTCTACGGCCAAAAATAGTTTGATTGAACCTAACTTACCTTAGTACAAATGTGCTCATAAAAAAAGTTACAGCCCTTTGAAGTTACAAAATGAAAATCGATTTTTTTAAATACATCGAAAACTATTAGAGATTTTTTATTGAAAATTGACATTCTTATGGCAGTAACATCTTAAAGCAAAATTAAAGTGAAATTTGTGCACCCCATAAAAATTTATGGGGGTTTTGCTCCCTTAAACCCCCCGTTCTTTTGTATACGTTCCAGTTAATTCATTATTGTGGTATCATTAGTTAAACACAACGTTTTTAAAACTTTTTTTCCTCAGTATTTTTTCAATAAGCAAGTTTTTATCGAGATGCGGCTTCTTTTTTAATATATTTACATAAAAATTTTATGGGGGTTTTGTTCCTTTAAACCCCCCAAATGTTTGTGTACGTTCCAATTACACTATTATTGTGATACCGTTAGTTAAACACAGTGTTTTTAAAACTTTTTTGCCTCTTAGTCTTTTTTTGACAAATCACCTTTTATCGAGATATGGCCTGTTTTTCAAAATATACCTAAAAATGTAAATTATAAATACATTTTCAGATTATTAACAGGTCTCTATAATCGTACTTAACCATGTACAAATATATGGTGGATTCGACAAATATTCAAAATAGCTCGATATACACTGGCTTATCAAAAAAGTACTAAGAGGCAAAAAAGTTTTAAAAATATTTTGTTTAACTAATAGTGTCACAATAATAATTTAATTGGAACGTACACAAAAGTTTGGGGGGGTTTAAATGAACAAAACCCTCTTAAAAATTTTAAGGGGTGCACAAATTTCACTTTATTTTTTTTTAAGATGATGCTGCCATAAGAATGCCACATGTCTATTTTCAATGAAAAATCTCGAAGGGTTTTCGATATATGAAAAAAAATCGATTTTTATTTTGTAACTTCAAAGGGCTGTAACTTTTTTTGTGTGCACTATTGTATATAGGTAAGTGAGGTTCAATCAACATATTTTTGACCCCAGAATCTGTGGTATAATTTATGACCATTCTTTTTGGGACACCCTGTATAATCAATATTTATTTGTTAGATTTAATTGTGATTTCTTGCCAATAAGCAAGTAAAGTTGTCTTAGTCTAAGTGCCAATTGTTTCGTTTTGCAAATATATGATGTGTTCTCCATGTTAATCTTCTGTCAAGATGTGAACCTAAATATTTGACTTCATTTCTCTGAGTAATCATTTTACTATTTAATAACATTGTTGCACATATGTATATACCTCTTTTTAGTGTAAAGGTAATATGGATTGATTTGGTCTCATTATTTCGAATTTTCCATTTTTGTATCCATGCTTGGATATTATTAAAGCTGGATTGTAAGTTTCTTGAGGCAGTAACGGGATCATGATGTGAGGCGAGTATTACAGTGTCATCTACAAGGGTTGCCGTTTTTGTAGTTTTTGAAGTTGGTAGATCTGCAGTAAAAAGCTGGTACAGCATTGGTCCTAACCCGCTGCCTTGCGTTACTCCTGATTTTATTTGGTGTAATTCTGAATATTCTAAATGGTATTTAACTGAAAAGAATCTTTCAGATAGGTAATATTTTAGTTCATAATACGGATGACGCAATAGATCTTTTTGTTTATAGACTAGACCTTTGTGACAGACTTTATTGAACGTAAGGATGCTTCGGTGTAACGTAGTCTCTACTAGCCACTACACTCCTCTTCATGACACTAAAACAAGTGCATCTGAATAAGTTCCCCTATGAATTATTTGAATAGGAAGACTATGAATACTATGAAGACGAAGAATATTCTGGCTTAATAATTTGGAGGAATAGTTTTTTTTTTATTTAAATTAACGTGCATGTGACATCTATGGTCATTAGCACGAGTTACGGTTTATATGGTAATATTATAAATTACAAATAGTTAACATGTCATTATTTAAAATAAGTAAACGAAAAAACGGTTAGCAATTATATTTTGTTTAACAGATGATTTTTCTCGAGGAATTTGATAACCTTGTTGATTTGGTCTGTGCTGTTGAGGACCTCTTTGAAGTTAGGACTGATACCAAGCTGTTGGTGTTCTTTGGCATAAAAAGGACAGTCAATAAGTATGTGTCTGATTCGGAGAGTAGTATTGCAATGTTGACATTTTGCTAGTGGAGATGATGTCATCAAATAGCCATGTGTTAGACGGGTATGTCCTATACGTAGTCTCCGTATGATTGCCATATTTTTCCGAGATAAACTAGAGCAGGTAAATAGGTTCACTGAGGGCTTAATTTCATGCAGCGCTGAAGGAATTTTATTCCAGTGAATTTGCCAAGTGGATAGATTGAGCTTCTTCAGGCTGGCTTTTAGCTCATTGCAGATTTGTATATTTAGCATGGTATCCATCGATGAGGAGAATAGTTTAAAAGCAGTAGTGCAGAACTATTTCGAGCGGCAGTTAACAGGGCCTGCATATCTATGATTTCCAACGTTCGATAGAATATGGAATTAATGAAACAGAAGTTGACGCCTGTTAAATATAATTAAATGCGAATTATGTCTTATACTAATTTAATAATCTTGGAGCTTTATAAAAATGGAACTAAAACAACCTAAATAAAAATCGAACTTTAAAACTAATAGTTTACGTCAAAATAATATTTATGGTTATTTAAAAGAATAAATCCTTCCCTCTCCTATAAGCCTGTTAGCGATTTAGGATAAAGACACACGTAATATAGTAATTTTTTAAATCTACATGACATATTGCGTGTTACGGTGATAAATAGATTATAAAGGAATATTGGTTTATAATATAGAATATTATATCATTTACTTACAAAATAATACAAATTTTGGTATACATATAACAGTCACGTTAACCTTTAACTAGTCGCGCATCAAGTTATAACATAAGTACATGCGTGGCGTACTTTATACACTACAAGAGAGTACACTTAAAAACAGCGGTTTTGTTTAGTTTCTTTTTGAAAAATATACTTTGTTGTTTATTACAAACCTTATTCGGCGTCAGCGAATGCTTGTATTCGTCTTGTGTAGCGAAGAGCTGCGAGTGGATTTTGTGCTTGATAAGTAATATGGAAAAACTATACGGGGATATGTTAAATTAGTTGTGTACATGACTTTCCTCAACGTCCGGAAACCAGAGTGGAGAACGAGGGTACTTATAAGGGGTCAAAGTCGCGGTTTTTATTATTTTTTTGTGACGCTCATGATCGAGATAGTGCATCAAAATTTGGAAATAATTAGGTCATAACGTAACTAAGTAAAATCTCCAGGGGCGGAACGCTGCGTGGCCGACAAAGGGGTAAGAGCAGGGGTGAATATAAAAAATATAAGGGGTTTTTTGCGACGTTCGTGATTGAGATAGTGCACCAAAATTTGGAATAAGTCGACCATGACATAACTAAGTAAAATACCCAGAGTCATAAACCAGAGTGGGGGACGAGGATAGTTATAAGGGGCCAAAGTAGCGGTTTTTATTATTTCTTTTGTGACGCTCATGATCGAGATAGTGCACGAAAATTTGGGAGTAAGTAGGTCATGACGTAAAAGTAAAATCTCCAGGGGAGGGACGCTGCTTGGGATACAAAGGGGTGGTAGGCAGGGGTGAGTATAAAAATATAAGGGTTTTTTTGCCTTTCGTGATGGATATAGTGCACCAAAATTTGGTATTAAGTAGATCATGATATTACTAAGTAAAATCTCCAGGGGCGGAACGTTGCGTGGAGGACAACTGCTGTGCTACGTCACAAAAAATAATACAAATGCGACTTTGACCCCTTAAAACTACCCTCATCCCCAACTCTGATTTCCGCCCCTGGAGATTTTGCTTAGTTACGTCATGATTTACTTACTCCCAAATTTTGGTTCACTATCTCCAACATGAGCGCCACAAAAAAAATATCTCGATCACGAACGTCACAAAAACTCCCTTATATTTTTTATATTCACCCCTGTCCCCACCCCTTTGTCGGCCACGCAGCCTTCCGCCCCTGGAGATTTTATTTAGTTGCTTCATGACCTACTTATTACCAAATTTTGGTGCACGATCTCGATCATGAGGGTCACAAAAAAATAATACAAACCGTGAATTTGATCCCCTATAACTACCCCTGTTCCCCACTCTGGTTTCCGACTCTGGGGATTTTACTTAGTTATGTCATGCTCTACTTATTCCCAAATTTTGGTGCACTATCTCAATCACGAACGTCGCAAAAAACCCCTTATATTTTTTATATTCACCCCTAACCCCACCTCTTTGTCGGCCTCGAAGCGTTCCGCCCCTAGAGATTTTACTTAGTTACGTCATGGCCTAATTATTCCCAAATTTTGGTGCACTCGATCATGAGCGTCACAAAAAAAAATAATAAAAACCGCGACTTTGACTTCTTATAAAAACCCTCGTCCACCACTTTGGTTTCCGGAAGTTGGGGAAAGTCACGTACACAACTAATTCAACATCTCCCCGTATAGTTTTCCATATTACTTATCAAGCACAAAATCCGCTTCTATCTCTCCAACTATTGGAGTTCGTTCTCAATGAGTGGATTGGGATTTCTAACCACTGCAATCTGCTCCGTGGAAAAATAAAATTACTAATAAAAAAATTTATCTACATGAGAAAAAGTATTGTTTATACAGAAAAATATGTTGTGTCTCATAATAACTAAAAAAGAATTGAAAAATGTACTTAAATTACTACAATTGTGGCGTATTTTGTACACCACCGGAAACAAAAATTATAAAGTGGAAAGTACGTTCTTCTCTTTAACGTCGATTCTAACGAAACTAAAACCAATTGTAAAGCACATTCCAGTGACAGGTTTAATAGATAAACAGGGTTAAAAATTAAATTTTTAACCATTAACCACTGACATGCCATATGCCATTCCTTCCGAAAAGATTCCTTCGAATACCATCTCTGTGTACTTTTAAGTGGTTTGTAATTGTACCACCTCCCATCTGCTCCAGTTTTAGTATGGTTTAGTCATTCAACTACGATGATATAAAGTTTTCTGGTTGTATCACTTAAAATGTCAGTGTTTACGTGTTTATAGTTAAAAGCAGTCCATTCAGCATTCTTTCAGTATAAGAATAGCAGCAACTTTATCCAGTTATTCTACTTTCAAGTACTTTCAACATTGTTTTACTATTTTTTAGTTGGAAATACTCGTTTTTTTTTTGTATTTCAATTTATAGGCTATTGATTATATTCAAAATAAGATGGCTAAAAGGAACTACAACGTTAACGGGGTTTTATTATTTGATATGGTCAATGGACATCAATCTATGAAAAAACCGCGGAGTGCTACCATTTAAATGGGTGCGTTTTTGAGAAATGGGTGAATTAGTCCCTGGGCACAGGTTACATTAGGGTGAGTTCTATGCACTTTTGGTACAAATATGTCTACATAAAAATTGTTCCTCGTTAAATTTCCTATCTAAATATAACTTTCTAAAGTCAAAGATACTTTTTTTTTACAAAAATATATTCAAAAGAAAAAGCACAAAGAAACCCAAAAGAAAGAAATTTTGTTTCTTGTCCCATAACTTTTGTCCACGGGGATATAGGTATAGATATTGCTTCACAGAAAAAAAACTTACATATTTTTTCTTTAAAATGATGTTCTGTAGAGGTCATTAGGATTTACAGTTTCCGAAATATGATTTTTTAAAGTTCGCCACTCACAGCAATTTTGGGCAATTTTCCTTGTTATTTCGCAAATATTGTTCTGTAACTTTTTTCTACGTAACTTTAGGTATATGCAATGGTACATGTAATAGGAATAGAAAACCATTACCTTTAAAATGGTCTACTGTATAACGTTGTACGACTTTTTTTAAAGAGATTATGGTCTTTCAAGATTTTATTTATATTATATTATTACTTTTAACGATTTTTTGATAATATAATATAAAAATAAAATAAAATTATTATATAATATATTATATATTATATAATACCTAATATAAAAAAATATTATCTTTTACATTTTTTACGATTGTTTTTGAAATTTCTCATTATAATTTTTTTTTGTACATGAATATACTATCCATATATTGCGCAACAAAGAGGGCTTACTTTCTGTTCTTTAAAATGGTGTATCATCTATATTTAAATACATAATGGAAACCGAGTGATTCTTTAATATTTTCTTCCCTGTATTATTTAAAATTATTTCTTTTCCAAAAATTTCATAAACATTAGTTTTAAAAAACATCACTTTAGTTAAAATTATTATTACGTTGACATTTAAAAATTTTTCAAAATCAAAGTCCATCTCTTCGTTAGCATTAGCTTCAATATCTTCCTTTGACACCTCAGTTATCTTAGAGTTCCCACAATTAGTACCCATGCACATGCACCCTTTGCAGAATATTGAACAACTTATTCCTATCTTCCTACAACCGCAGTTTTTTGTACATCCTTTGGTACATTTACATGCTATTTTTTCAAGCAAAGCTTGTGGTGCAGGAGCTTTGACAGTAAATATTGGAATTAATCCATATTTTGAAGTTTGCTCTGCCGAGTCAAGTGGATCCAAAGTATTACCTATAAAAAATAAGATTCAATCATAACACACAATCACATAAAAAGTTATAATGAGGAATTTAAAAAATAATCCTAAAATCATAAATCTTTGCAAGTACTTATTACAATTATTACATATCTTATTCAAAAAAACCCTAGAATGTTTTATAATACACCATTTTAAAGTAAACAGAATAAGCTTTTTTTTTTATTATATAATATATACCATATAGAAAAAAAAGTTATAGTGGGAAATTTAAAAAATAATCGTAAAAAATATAAAACTCGTTAAAAGTATAAAGTCTTGAAAAAGATAACCTCTTTAAAAGAAGTCGTACAACATTATACTGTAGACCATTTTAAAGGTAATTGATTTTTATTCCTCTTACATGTACCATTGCATATACGTAAAGTTACGTAGAAAAAAGTTACAGAACAAGATTTGCGAAATAACAAGGAAAATTGCCCAAAATTGCTGTGAGTGGCGAACTTTGAAAAATCATATTTTAAAAACTGTAAATCCTAATGACCTCTACCAAACATCATTTTAAAGAGAAAATATGTAAGTTTTTTTTTCTGTGAAGCAATGTCTATACCCATATCCCCGTGGACAAAAGTTATGGGACCAAATACAAAATTTCTTTCTTTGGGGTTTCTTTGTGCTTTTTCTTTTGAATATATTTTTGTAAAAAAAAGTATCTTTGACTTTAAAAAGTTATATTTAGATAGTAAATTTAACCAGGAACAATTTTTATGTAGACGTGTTTGTACCAAAAGTGCATAGAACTCACCCTTATGTAACCTGTGCCCAGGGACTAATTCACCCATTTCTCAAAAACGCACCCCTTTATATAGTAGCACTCCGCGGTTTTTTCATATACAGAGATTCATTGACCATATGAAATAATAAAACCCCGTTACCGTTGTAGTTCCTTTCTATAGTACATAATCAATAGCCTATTATAATGATTTTAAAGGACCTCCACCATTTTTTTCTGAATATTTTTGCTGCGTTCATAATAATTTTCTTGAAAAAATAAAGTTTATTTTATATAGAGCCGTATTTTATTTTACAGCCGTATGGAGAAGCATTCCGTAGTTGATGTAAAAAACAAATACAGTAATATAAGACACACTCATATTAAAAACAAAGGAGAATAGGCACCGGTATGACATAATGCATGTCAGTGTCTGCGTCATCAAACATCCACGTTAGTAGTTAATGGTTAATAGTAATTTACGTAACAAGTTCCGAAAGTGATATTTTACGAGACGAGTAGGAAGTTTCCAGGGCGAACCGTAGGCGAGTCCTGGAATCCTGCGAGTCTCGTAAAATCACTTTTGGATCGTGTTACGTACACAATTTTTTCTGCAACCGTTTTGTATGTTAAAAAGAATGTATGGATAAACTTTATTAATGAACTTTTATTAAACACTTTAAAGGTACTCTCGTGAATTCAACATTAGAAAAATCTACTTATAAATATTAATATAACACAATTAACAATTATATACATTGATATTGTTAGGAATATTAATAGAAGTGGCAGCATTGAAATTAGTGTTAGATGTGTCAGTACTTTAGTATTTTTTGAGATATTAATTTGGTTGCGGCCATTTTTAATCTGCGAAGCTATGTGAACTTTATTTCTTAAAGAATTTTCTACGTATCCCTCTGCCACATTACAGTCGGAAAAATGAAAGAATACCCATGATCGATCACACCAATCACTTATTTTGTATTTGCTGTCTTTTTCTTTAACAAACGTGTGTTATTTATAGAAAAAGAGAGCAAATACAAAATCAGTGATTGATGTGATCGTTCATGGGTATTCTTTCATTTTTCCGACTGTAGTTGATTTCCATCCTCCGTGTCTTTTCAAGTTGGTTATAGTACCACCAATATCAGCGAGTAAAGTGGCTCAGCACCTTCGTAGACAATTCCCGGTGTATTCTTTTAGGTGCGGTAATTTAAGAAATTCAGCAATAGTGCAGGCGATTTTTCCAAAGGTGTGAATACCAATAGGTTGTATAGTACACCTTCCATTTTTGTAATATACAAATAATCTACGATGCGGTGTGTTTGCTTAACGTAATGACAAATATTTTCTATATAAAGAAATGCTATTTTCTCCAATAACCACAAAGATTCTTTCCATGTTCGTTTTACAATTAGGAATTTTAATCACTAACATGGTTATCTTATCTTTTGTATCATCTATACTCATTTTGCAAAGCTTCTCACGTCGACAAGCGCCTGCCAAAACAATTATTAATGCAACCTAAAATTTACAAAATAAAAAATAATAAAAAAAGAGAAATTAGATTTAATTATATAACTAACCTTTGTCATTAAGTAAATCTTATCTTCAGCTTCTGATAAAAATTTATCTATTTCTTCTTTATTCAATAATTTCGATTTTTTTGGTTTGTAGCTGATGAATTTTCTTTTAAGGAAAGCAATAACTTTTGGAAAGCGGCTTATATCTATAAAAGAATAAAAAAACCGCTAAACGCCGTAAAAATGAATAGCGCATCCAATATTCCAGCTACAAAAGAGCTGATATAAGTATTACGTGGCGCGAAAATGTATTTTCATTGTGATGGAAAATAAAATTCTAGCTTTATTTTGAAAGATTTTTCCATAATATTTGTTAAATTTGAAGTAAAACGTGCCACAAAACTCTTTTTTCAAAATAAAACTAGAATTTTCCATCACAATGAAAATACATTTTCGCGCAACGTAATACTCATATCAGCTCTTTTGTAGCTGGAATAATGGATGCGCTACTCATTTTTACTGCGCTTAGCGGTTTTTTATTCTTGTATCAGGAGCTTTTCAAAGTTTTTTATAAATTAAATTTATGAAGTTAAATGTAATGTTTCTCGATTACACGATAAGCGTTATAAATGGTCGCCTTTGTCGCATTCTCTCCCAAATGATCTAGTAGTTACGACACCAGACTTGTGATAAGATAATCCGAGTTCATATCCCAGCCTTCCTAATATTAATTATGGCCGGCAAATGAACTCGGATTACACGGTCAATCTTAGCGTCGGCGTCGTAACCACTACAACTACATAAACCATTTCGGCGATAATGGTTAAATGGATTATACGTTTGGAGCTCAATTACTTCTGAACGGCTTAACCGATTTTGATCATTAAACATGAGTTTGAAACATTGACAAGTAGGATCTGATGCATCCAAGGCCGAGTATGATAACTGAGGGTATTATAGGAATTATTGAAATTGAAAATCCGTTTTCTCCCCAAAGAATAGATTTGATCATACTTATGAAGCCTATAACTTAAAAATTCGAATTTTCCCAGATACGCTTAGTTATTGGCGTAAATCGTAGGTTAAAATAAAATTTTGAGTAATTGTCAAAAAACCAAAATTTTCAAAGTTTAGTTTTTCAGCTTTTCGGCGTACTTACGTTAATTTGGTGTACTTACGGTTTTCCTGTCTCTCCTTGAACCTAAGATATCGGTGTAACTTTTCCACATACATACATACATACATACATACATACATACATACATACATACATACATATCCACAAACATTTTCCACTTTTTAAATAAAAATTGAGTCATATTTCTGAGCTCGGTATCTTTTCAATCGTATAACCGATTTTCAAAATTAGACATGCGTTGGAAAGATAATGATCAGTACTATCTAAAGATGCAATGGCCGGACTTAAATTATTGAAATTTTTGGTAGTTTTAGTTTTGGGGACGAGAACGAAAAACAGACCCTAAATTGGAAGGGCCGTAAAATACACACCCTTCGACCAAAATCGAGATTTGACATATGGATGGGCGAGTCTTTTCCTAAGCTTTAAGATGGGATTTGGTATGATTTTCAATTCAGTCAGATTTAGAAACTCGAAAATTTCGTGAATATAATATAGTGTCTCATGAGGGATATTGTGTGCCACTGACGAAAACTGCCGTTCTCTGGTAATTATTTTTAATATTAGGTGTGGACTTAAGCATCAAATAATTGCTTCAAAGGCTTGATGGCTTCAAGATATTAGATTTTTCCATTAGATATACAAGAATGACTTCTTCATTTATAGTATGTACATTTTTATCGTTCCTCCATTTTTGAAATAAATCGTAGACCAATTCACCTCTTTCGTGACTTCACCGGCAATAATTCATTAATAGCGGCTTTAGAAGTTCTCCTAATCTCATCTAAAATAATTTCGGCTTCACTTTCACTGCTGATTTCCATTTCTTGGAATTGAAAATCGAAAAACTGAGCGAAAACGCGAAAACACACACGAATCTTGAATGACAAGCGTTGTCATAATAAAATACAAAGTTGATGTTATTGCCAAAGCCCTTACGTAGCTACCCAAAATCGTCCCGAAAGCAAAAAAACCTCCCGAAAGTGAAAAAATTAGTCCCGAAAGGAGCTACTTTCGGTACGAGTTGTGTAAAATGGTAGGTACTTTTGATTTAATAATTATTATTCATACCGAAAGTTTTATTTTCGGGACGGCTGCAGAAAAAGTTATTTTATTAACAGTTTGCCGAACGACGCGAAGCGGAGTTCGGCAAGCAATCGAGTGCGGAAAAGGGACTTTCGGCAAGAGTTAGGAACAATATTTTATAGCGTTTAAAAAATTACCAAATCTTAATCAATTAACTGAGTTAATATGATTATTTCATTCATAGGAGATTTTGACCAATAGAAATCTACAGAAATCTGAATTAAATTGATAATTTTTGATAATTGCCCGTCGTTAAGTATATTACGTCAGATGCCCTTCGTTGTTACGAAAAAATACATTCAGTGACATTAATGACAATTAATGTTTTAAAAATTATAAAAGTGATGACTTTCAATCGTCAAATATTTATAAAAACTTTGTGTTTAATTGTAATAATTTGTACTTACATAAATAAATTATAATAAAATTTTGGTTTTGAACAGTTTTACTCATGAAATAATAGCAACAAATTGCACTCGAACTCTAAAATTAATATAGAATATTTGCCCTTGTGACACTTTGACATAATTTCACTCGCCGTCGGCTTGTTAAATTGAAACTGTCAAAGTGTCACTCGGGAAAAATTCAATAATTTTAGAGCTCTTGTACAATTACTACTGAAAATACATACACAAATAACTTCTTTGATAAGGTTGTCAAAACCAAACTTTCAATATAATTGGTTAACATGACGACGATCTTGGTTTCCATGACGACGATTCAAAACCATTGTTATTCTACTGATTTGACTTTCTAATATTACGTCAAAATAATTTTATTTCATCAAATTGTCGCGTTAATTACATTAAAATATGAACACAGTAAGATACATTTGAAATAAATTAGTAAATTATATCTAAATATCAGGCAATCACTACTACTTGTTTTTATTTTTTATTTTGTATTTAACCTGCTTTTTGCTAAACCTCTCTTAAAAAAAAAACTTCTACAGTAATATAAAAAAATTTTCTATCACCCATTTCAGTCTGTTCACTCCAGTACCATCTGTAGATTTCAAATTGTTAGTTAACTAATTCAAATAATAATCAGCTGAATTTATCAATTTTCTCTTTCTCTGTTACCCATTACAACCATAATCGTAGGCAACCAACATTAACCTTTTTTCAATTTTTTACAATATTACTAGTTTTCCTGTATTTTTCTTCCATTAGTTGTTTACATTGAAGTTTTTTCAGTTCTCTTTTTATTTCAAAACTAAATTAAACTTTCTTCTTCTTTTTTTAAACTGTCATCAATGATGTCATTAATTTTACTATGAATAACATTTTTATTAACATAACAATAACAACAGTTCTTTCTGTAACAGAGAGTTACCTTTTAGACTTTTACAATAAAATCTAATTTTATTATAACTTAAATTCCACTTTAATACAGTTATTAACATCCATTTAGCTTAACTGAAATTTGAATTTAAATTCATAACCAAATATCGACTACCTGTCTTGTCATGTCACTTCAGTCTGATAAATAGATTGTCATCTCCTATATTCTTGTTGGTCTGTGTCCATCTAACTGGCAAGTACCACACGTTATTATCGAGCAGTGAATCATGTTGCCCTTTGAGCACTCCTAAAATTTTATCGCTTAACATCGACTTAGAGTCGCCACTAACATCATCTTTTTAAAATGTAAATCATATTTCTCGATGTCACCTATTCTACAAGGTTGCTAGTTTCATGTACTAAGCAGAACGTAAGTATATTCCACATTTTTTTAACTAGTCATAATTTTAACCTTTTGTATTCATTCTAACGTAGAAATACTTCGTTCTAGGCACTGAAGATGATGTGATCTAGATTGAAAACGTTTTGCGAATCCTTTTGGATGACTTTTTAATAGTTTTTCAATAAACTGTTTATACCATCTAAATATTAGTTTATTGCATGTATTATAATTATTTTAAGGCCATATTAAAATATCTGAATTCAGTGCGGAAAAGTAATGCGAAGAAGTAAAACTTTCCAAACTAAAACCCGTGCGGAAAAGTAGACTTTTTTGCACGCCCGTAGAAAAAAATTTTTACAGTAATAAAAGCGACGTTGGGTGAACATGTTAACCAACAACTAAAAATTTTATTTAAGTATTTAATTAAGACATTAGGTATACCGTCTCTTGTAACTTATTAATGTTTTTAGGCCAGTAAATGAACGAGAAATGCGGCGATACCGTGTAATTTTCAGGGGCAACTCCGAATTGCATGAAAATTTGGATTTAGGTTCTACTTACCCTCCACTTCAAAGTTGAAATTGTGCCGTTGGTTGCTTTTACTTGGGGGGTGACAGTCACCCCTTCTCGGGGGTGAAAAAACATACGTTCAAGATAAGTCCGGAAATGGATAAATTGACTGATTCTAAGCAACTTTTGTTCTATAGAGTTTTTTACGTAAGTCAATATTTTCGAGTTATTTGCCATTGAAAATGTAGATTTTTCGACAAAAAAAACTACGTTTTCACACGGTTTTTCGCAAATAACTCAAAAAGTAAATAAATTAAAGAAAAAAAATGTTCTTAGCAAAAGTGTAGCTTATAAAAAGCAAAAAAATGGTGTATCAGTAATGTCTATCAATTAAGTAAAAACAAAGTTGTAACTCATGAAAAATACGTTCTTATTCGTCTAATTCCAAATAGAATACTTCAAGGTGAAATCACCGAAAAATTAAGCACTTTTCGGGAAAAATCCATTTAAACTTTTTTAACCTTTGTCGAGCGGCATAATTTTACACCGGTAACAGACGACATAGGTACAATTGCACCTATTACATATTTTCTTAAAAATTCCTTAATCTAAAGGGAAGTATGTGTTAGTTCTAAGATAATATGATTTTTTGCTAGCATAACTGGTAAAAAATTGTTTAATATTGCAATAAATAAATAATAATATTAGGTAATCTGTTCTTGTATGGATTTACTAACAAAGATTGGAAGCAGCTTTTAAGTGATCCCTGTTCTCTATCGTAAATTATTGAAATAACTGCAACAATAAACTTTTGGAAATAGTGGTCGTAAACAAATTCAAGGAAGTGTAGCATCGTATTGTATTTCAACTGGAGAACATAAAGAGGTATAAATAGAATGAACGAAGAAAACTTGTGTGAGATGCGGAATATATGGAGTCTCTGCGTTTCATACGTGTATCTATGTCTCGTGATCATCTCAAGACTATGCTAATATTTATAAGATTTGACAACGAAAATACCCGCCAATAACGTAAAAAAGCCGATAAGGCTGCACTCATACGACATATCTGGACAATACTGAATAAAAAAGGTGCAACAAGACTACAAACCATCCCAATGCATAACCATAGATGAATACTTGTTTCCGTTTAGAGGCCATACCTGCAAAATGTAAACAATATATATCCTTCAAACACACTAAACATGGTATTTAGGGTTTGTAATGCATCAAACATCTTATCCCATACAAATTCATCTTTATATTTGAAAAACAGGATATGGATCCCGACAAATCTACTTCAGTAACTGAATGTTACCATGTTCCTCGAAACGAACGGAAAAAACAGCCTAAAACGAGAAAAAGTTGTGTAGTATGTTTTCTACCTGTGTGTGACGAACATTCTTTGTTTAAAACGACATGTATGTTCTAACATTCATGTGCACACAAACATTCATTTTTGAATTTTGGTTCAAATGAACTATCATTTAAATACAAAATGTATTGTTTTTTATAACATTAATTTTAAAAAAATACAAGGTACAAATGTACCTACGCCGTCGTTTATGAGGGTAGGAAAAATTTCAGCCCCCTGCTGGGAACTGAATGAAGATTTATTCGATATGTTTGGCTCACATATTCTACTTGATAAATGTAGAGATGTTACAAAAGTTCAAGTCTCTATCTCTTTAACAAAAAAAGTTATCACAATTTAAAAACTAAAAAGATACGATTGTGCCTATGCCGCCAGTATTTATAAAAATGACGAAGTATATATGACGATATATATTATTATATGACGAAGTATTTATAAAAAGCTTTATTTTAATTGTTAACAAAAGTTTTTAGCATTAAAAATAAGCGAGTTACGCTCAAAATAAAGTTGGCCCTCTTTTTTTTTTGTAAAAAATCATAAAAATCTCCCCGTGCTTAGCTCTCCAAATGAAATTAATCGCTACCGCTTTAAAACAATTTATTTACCTATCTATTTTTTATATGATTTGTCAGTCTCACCGGTTTAAACTGTTTATTTTTGAAAGGGTTATAGTTGAAAAAGCTTGAATGGGTCACTAATCACGAGTGTATGCAAATTTTGAACAGCCATATCTTAACCAATTTTTGTCTTACTGAGAAACAAAATGAAACTAGCATATTTATAATAGCAAAACCTATATTTTTTACTGTTTCAGATTTTTCTTATCACTAATACTTTTTAAGTTATTTTGAAAAAAGGAAATTTTTTAAAAATTTTTAGAAGTTTTTTTCAAAAATAAGCACTTCAAACCAATCAAACTTACAGATCGCATAAACAATACACATACAGTTAAAATAAATGGTAAAGCGGTGACAATTAAATTCATTTAGGGTGCTAAATAGAGGGAGGTTTTCACGATTTTTTTTACCAAAAAAAGGGACAAACTTTTCTTTTCAGTGTAACTCGTTTATTTTTGATGCTGGAAACTTTTGTAAAAAACAAATAGTAAGCTTTTTTTTTTGATACTTTAAAAATGTTAATAAGGTTTTCCCGAAAAGTGCTTCATTTTTCGGTGATTTCGCGTTGAATTATTCGATTTGGAATTAGACGAATAAGAACGTATTTTTCATGAGCTACAACTTTGCTTCTACTTAATTTGTAGACTTTACTGGTACACCATTTTTTTCGTTTTTTTTTATAAGCTACACTTCTGTTAAAAACATTTTTTTCGATAAAATATGTACTTTTTGAGTTTTTTGCGAAAATCTGCCTGAAAACGTAGTTTTTTTGTCGAAAAATCAACATTTTAAATCGCGAATAACTCAAAAAGTATTGACTTACGTAAAAAACTTTATAGAACAAAAGGTGCTTTAAATCAGTCAATTTATCAATTTCTGGTCTTATCTTGAACGTATGTTTTTTCACCCCCGAGAAGGGGTGACTGCCACCCCCCAAGTAAAAGCAACCAACGGCACAATTTCAACTTTGAAGTGGAGGGTAAGTAGAACCTAAATCCAAATTTTCATGCAATTCGGAGTTCCCCCTGGAAATTACACCCCAAAACGGTCATTTATTGGGCTATTTGTTCATACATTTTATATTCAGTGATGAGTGCGCTAATAACCGGCAACATAACGGAACAGAAGGAAAATATAATATATTTTGGAATAAAAAGAGATGAACACAGTAGTGGTACGAAATTGCCAATGAAAATCTATAAATTTACATTAGGTATATTGATAGTTTCGCACCTGTCACGGTGGCAGTTGCCAATCGCCTCTGATACGTCTAAAGGTGGAAAACTATCAATATTATCCAAATTTATAGATTTCTATTGATAATTTCCCATCTCTAATAGTTTCCTCTCGTTTTATTACACAACGTATTATATTTTCCGTCCGCTGCGTTATTATGCCTGTTCTTTTTTTTACACTCATCACTGTATATCTCAAGTATACTATGTTGTTTGTTTTTGTAATAAATATATTATAAAGAATAAAGGAGAATTTGCGAAACTCAAAAATTTTGGAGTAGATCGATTAATTAGGCTTTCAATGGTGCTTTACGGTTTCCTATTATTTAGCTTTCGAAAGCCTTACAAATTTCCGTTAACGGCAATAACAGGGCTTTAGTCTATTGTGTTCATGTTATCCGATTTGTAGTTATTGTCTTCCGGCATTTTAATTCTGTTTGACCACATCTCTAACAAAAGACTGCAGCGATTTATGTTTAAATTGGATGTTGAAAAAGAATACAATAAAGAAAACTAAACAGAATAACAAATATTATTATAAGCTGATGGGGAAACAAATTTTGCAACTGCATTTGTATTACTTCATGAAACACGATAAAATTAATAAGTGATCTCAAAAATGAGGTAAAAATTGGAACTTCGTTTAATTTGTAATTAATTTCTTCAATTTAATTTTATGTTTCCTTAGAACTTTCAAAAAGGATTTATGCACTGTAATTATTTTACAGGTAGTATCTGATGAAATGTTGGTAGAACTTAAATCCTGCTTCATGGAGGCGTACGATGACAATCAGGATGGTAAAATAGATATTCGAGAGGTAAGTTTACAATATTTTTGATTTCAGAGGACGTTTTTATGTAAAAGATTACTGTCACAGATAATTAACTCTTTGAAATATAGCATGTATGATAAAAGACTATGTGTTACTGAGAAATACGCTATAGATATATTAGAAAATATCTTAAAATTCTTTTTAGTGGTTGTTCAGTCCTTACATATTAACTCTTAAGTACTAACACCTTAAATCAATGACGTAAACACTAACTAACCGCTTGACAGACGGGTTTAACATTTCAGGGTTAATTTTTTTATTGTTAAATATTTTAATGCAAAAATATATTGCGATGACTTACTGAAAGTATTAGTTATCTAAGAAATACAGTAAGTAATCTAGTTTTTCTGTATTTATTAAAATAAAAAACATTATAACAGAAATGGAAGGATTGTTTGTGTGCCTTTTTAATCCTGAAAAAAAGTGTGATAAAAATTAAACAAATTAAAGAATCTTGATAAAAATTTATAATCGAGTTAAACAAAGAGCAGGAAACATAAAAATAAAAATAATGTTTTTAAAAAACGTTAAAACAAAAAAATCTGACAGGCAGTAAAATTGGTATAGTGTGGCAATGGTAGTCAGAGGCAACATTTTCATCACAAATTGATTCCACTTCGATTATGTCGTCTTCTACCTCATCGAGCCATTTCAAAATAGTTTCGTCGGAGTCTTTATCCCCTTATTTGATCTTTTTTGATGAACTGGGCACATTATGATTAATGACGAACTGGGCACAAACACCAACATTAACATAACATTCGTCTATTAGACGGAAATCACACTTTGAGTCTAAATATCTTTCGCATAACAACCTGCCGCAAACTGCCGAATTCAATACTACTAAATAACAACCTAACTTAAAAAGTCATAAACGGGTGGCATCTAAACATTCCGCTTATGTATTTGGAACCTAGGAGTTTTCTATTGTTTCGTTGCAGCACGCGGTCATATTTTAACCAATAGGCGGCGAGGTCCCAAACGCATATACGGAATGTTATTCGGTTCCAAATTCATATACGGAATGTTAAATATTCGTACACCGAAAAAGATAAGCTTTTATTAGAGTCTGTTAAAAGGAGATTAATTTTAAAGTACTTGTTACTGTATTATTAAATAAAAATAAAACAATTATAGTATTTGGAATGTTATTTGGTGCGAAATTCATATACGGCATGTTAAATATTCGTATAACAAAAAGACGATTTTTATTAAAGCCAGTTAAAATGAGACTGGTTTTTAATATTATATTATACATTTTATATACATTTTTTTATAAATTTTATTTTACATTTTATTATACATTTTTAATAGTATATTTAATAATGGTCATTATGAAGCGAGTATAAGGGATACGAAACGAGCCGCCTAACGGCGAGTTTCGTATAGAGTATGAGCTTCATAATGATAATTAAATGCAAGTTTTATACACGATTTTTTCTATGATCGTTCACAAAAAAAATATATTTAACTTTATTAATTTTGTAACGCAAACAAATTAAGTAGTTTGTCAGTGTGACAGTTTGTTTACATATTGAGAACTGTCAAAGCGTATATATTTGACTCGCCATTGGTTACTGCGCGTGTGCCACCTTTATCGCGAATGTCATATCGCGATTCTATTGGTTAAAAACCTGTATCATATTGAAAATCTCTATCGTAATGAAGTTCATTATGATACTGGTAGTGACATCATAATTGATATATTATAGTATGAGAATAGAAAAATTATTGTTAATGTATTATTGAAGATCCATAAGGAAAAAGGTTTTCCTGTAGTTGGCTGTATTCCATATAATACAAAAAAACGAATAAAGTCCTTTATAAAAGGTCTATATTTAAAATCCCTAAAAAGGGCTACATCACAGAACTAGTTTTCGATTGGTTGACCAATCATCATCAGTGCTTTCCTAAAATGAATATAACCTTATAAAATGATGTAAAGGTTTTAAAATTTTGACTACGGTTAAAAAAGTTGTACGTTATACTCACGTGATCTTACATGCTAACCACCAAAATATTTGTAATTATGTGATATATGTAAATAAAATTTGTAATATTATATTTTGGTAGTTACCATGGTAAGGACACGTGAGTAGGTATAACCTACGACTTTTTTTAAACGTAGTCAAAATTTTAAAACCTTTGCATCATTTTATCAGGTTATATTCATTTTAGGAAAGCACTGATGATGATTGGTCAATCAATATAAAACTAGTTCTGTGATGTAGCCCTTTTTAGGGATTTTAAATATAGACGTTTTATACAGGACTTTATTCGTTTTTTTTTGTATTATATGTAATACAGCCAACTACAGGAAAACCTTTTTCCTTGTGGATCTTTGATAATACATTAACAATAATTTTTCTATTCTCATACTATAATATACGAAGGGTTAAGGGAAAAAACAAGGAATGTCACGTTATCTTTGTTTTGAGAAAATAGGAAATTTAATGTTTGTGACTACATATCTTTAAACTATTGCATTTAATAAATAGTATTTACGCTTATTTAGTAAACTTAAAGTACATTGTATTTAATACGCAAACACATTTCTACCAAATTTTTAAAGAACAGGGATAAAAAAAATTAAAAAGTAGCTAACTACAAATAAGATCTGAAAAAAACAAGGACTGTCCAAACATCACGTTATATTTTACGTTACAAACATTAGTTGCACCAGCTGATAGAAAGGCTGAAAACAAAATTATGACAATAATAATGGCAATAAAATTATAACAAAAGAAAATACATTATTTTTTTTTGATAGTTTAATGCAATGGTCGCCTGATTTTTTTGACTTTTTGAGAGCAATTTTTTAAAATTATAGAATGTCTGTGTCTTACGTTTGTGTAACTCATTTTGAGTTATTAATTTGCGAATTTCTGCAACAACCTTATCATAATTTAATGATTTTAATTTCGCCTGGAATTCATCACATGCTGAACATGTGTCTGATCTTGGGTAACCAAAGGGCAAACGAAATTTGCTGATAATATATGTAACGTAAGAAACTTTAATGGTCGGATGTTTTTCTTTGAACAAGTTGAACATTTTTGTAATGTTCAAATTCTCTAATAAATACTTTTTCTTAGATTCGTGTAAACTGTAATAGGATATTCTAGTTTTAAAAGACTTTATGTGGTTAGATACTGCTTCACGCGATTCTGGATGCAAGTTTCTATGCTGGGAACCATGCTTACCACGTTTGTCTTGTCCAGAAGTTCCTGTAGATTTCAAATTTTTTTGTAATTGTTCAATTTTGCCCTTAGTTACACCATGTATTGACATGAGTGCTTTAAAACACACATTAATTTCTTGAGAAACTGAAGATACCATCCTGAGAAGGATCCTGAAGATACCATCCACAGACAAAGTCACCAATGAAGAAGTACTACAGCTACGGAGGATGACCACAACCGCAGATTTAGTCAACATCGTGAAGGGCCGTACTTAGGACTTGAGAAATCAAGGCAGATACGAGCTACTCCAATGCAGTTTACAAAGCAAAATTGAATGAAACAGGTCCCAGAATGAAGAAGAATAGTTTGCCTTGCTACCATGAGAGTATGGTGTAGAAAGATCTCAACACACCTATTCCGTATAGCAACCAACAAAGTCATCATAGCCAGAATTATCACCAAAGTTCTGATGGACTGGCACCCTAAGAAGAAGAAGAGCTTTCTAACAAACATAAACAAAGGAAACTAAACGATTAAACTCGCAATAAAACCTAGTTAATTTTTGTTTTTGTTCAAGTGGACTCTCCTTGTTTTTATCTTTCACGCGTGGACAGTTCCAGTTTTTTGTCCTTCGCAGTACTATTTTAAACAGGCATATTTATCGGACGGTCCAAGTTATTATCTACCACTCTACTGTAAATAGTAAATACATAAAATATCTGTTAGAAAGTATCAATATCTCAATTTCTCATAAAATGTGACATTCCCTGTTTTTTTCCTTCACCTTTCATATCAATTATGATGTCACTACCTGTATCATAATGACCTTCATTATGATATATATTTTCATTAGGATACAGAATTTTAACCAATAGAATCGCGATATGACATTCGCGATAAAGGTGGCACACGCGCAGTAACCAATGGCGAATCAAATACATACTCTTTGACAGTTTTCAATATGTAAACAAACTGTCAGACTGACAAACTACTTAATTTGTTTGCGTTACAAAATTAATAAATTTGAATATATTTTTTGCGAATGATCATAGAAAAAATCGTGTAAACAACTTGCATTTAATTATCATTATGAAGCTCGTACACTATACGAAACTCGCCGCTAGGCGGGTCCTTTCGTATCCCTTATACTCGCTTCATAGTGACCATCATTAAATGCTCGTTGCATAATATACTATTAAAAACCAGTCTCATTTTAATTGGCTTTAATAAAAATAGTCTTTTTGTTCTACGAATATTTAACATACCGTATATGAATTTCTCACCAAATAACATTCCAAATACTATAATTGTTTTATTTTTATTTAATAATACACTAACAAGTATTTTAAAATTAATCTCCTTTTAACAGAATCTAATAAAAACTTATCTTTTTTGGTGTACAAATATTTAACATTCCGTATATGAATTTGGAACCGAATAACATTCCGTATATGCGTTTGGGACCTTGCCGCCTATTGGTTAAAATATGACCGCGTGCTGCAACGAACCAATAGAAAACTCCTAGGTTCCAAATACATATACGGAATGTTTAGATGCAAACGGGTGACCTTGAAAATTTTCTAGGAAGAGAAATATCCCAAATAATGAATGGGTTGCATGTGTGAGTCCATACTATTGTAGTAAAGAAAAGAGAGACGTTCTCACAAACAATTTATTTTACCAATTTATTTTAAATAAATTGTTTGTGAGAACGTCTCTCTTTTCTTTACTACAAAAGGAAATATCCCACTTTCGACAAGCGATGCCGTCTGAGAGACGGGGTGTTAGTACTTAAGGGTTAATAATTAAAGCTGGAATTTTACCCAAATTAAGCTAGGTAACGACTCAGTTACACGATGTTAGTAACTCGTACGAATCACTAAAACCGAATACTGGCTTTTAGTACTCTCCTTGCGTAGATCGGTGTTTTATATTCTAGTAGAATACTCGCTGATAGCGTTCGTGCCCGTCGAGTAAATAGAAACCAATCCTATTTACTGGAACGAGTAGATTTCGTACAGCTACATGCTTCTAGTAGCTGGTACCAGTTATTATTTTCAACGTTCTATTATGCAAGGCAGTAAAAAGACGTGAGTTGTGGGTGGGAGTGGCATAATCAGAGAAAGTGCGGAAAGCTTAATATAATTTGATCGTTATTTTTTTACAGTGTTGAAACGTTGTGACACAAATATAACAATATGCGAAAACGACAAAGTCTAAATTATGAAACGGAGGAATTAATTTATAACGTATTTAAATTTACAAAAAATGACGCACAAAATGAACAGTTGTTAGATATAATTAAGGAAAACGCAAGAAAGTGCTACACTACAAATTTTGTTGTGACATGTACCCATTTATGATTTATTCTTATGTTATATCTCTGGAATTTATCAATCGATTGAGATTAAGAAAGGGGTACGGTAGGGCTGAATATTGTTCCCTATGTTAGGGTGGAACGAAAGGATGTTCGTTCGTTCGATGAACGTTATCAAGGGCATTAAATAGATGTTTATACCCTAAGGGCGACAAGCTTATAAACTCGAGGGCCTCTGGCCCTAGAGTTTAATGTCGCCCGAGGGTATAAACATCTAATAATGCACGTGGTACATAGAAAAATGTATGTCATACCGGTTTATTGTATCAATTAAAGTTTTAATTTTATTTTATATTAGCTAGAAGTAATATTGTATCGCAGCAGGTATTCAGTACCGTTGCTAGGAAAGTGATGTTGGTTAGTAATTTGTTATTAGCCTAAACAAAGTTTTTCTATGTGACATTGCCAAAAAAAGTCAAAAGTCAAAAGAGATAGTTAAAAAAACCAAAAAAAGCGACAGAATCTGTTACCGAAAAGTCCAAAGAAACATACCATTACGTGGTTCATAACTAAGTAATAAATTCACAATATTAAACCGGTATGACACAAAAACATATTCGTCATTTAGCGATATCCAGAAATTGTGACTAGATTATTTGTGTAGAATTAAAAAATACTGAGCTAAAAACGAGAAAATTGAAGAGCATAATTCAATGAAACGTTAATTCAACTCAAAGTTAAAACGCCTGAGCCACAAACCTTGCTCATTTATTCCTCTATATATTCGTATTAAAAAGTTTCACCCGAAAAGTTTAAGCAGTCCATGGTCCTTCTGTGTAAGTGGCCATATTTCTGCTCCAGATGTTAGCACTAGTCTGATAGTATTTTATAGATGGTCACTAATTTTTCTGAGCAGCGTTAAGGAAATCTGTCTTTTCAACCCGTAGTAACACTTACTGGTAGCCACTACTATTTGTTTAATTTTATTGCTAACGTTGTATCTTTAGTAATACGTTATACAGTGCGCTGAAATATGCGCCCCCTCCTATTAACTTATTTATTTTTAGCACATAAGCAAAACGCTTGGTCAGGTCGGTTTTTTTTTTAAATAATCATCGTATATTCACAGAATAATTATAGCATCAATGTTTCGAATTTTACGCGATCTCTCTTCAGGTGACAGACATAGATTTATTTAAATGGGAAAGTACATTATGTTACACCTCTTTTAAAAGCTTTTGAAATACTGAACACAAAAATGTATGATACTTGCGCAAAATTTCGATCCAATGCTTTTTAAATGCAATATTTTTTTTTAATCCTGATAATACTAATAAGTATTTTTGAAAAATTTAAACGCAGAATGAAAGATTACATTATTACCGACCGACGGCCAAAAGTCGCTAAAAACTTCTATAATGTTTATTTTAAGAAGTAGTAGGGGTGAAAACGAAAAGAAAATTTAGTATGATTTTTAATTTCAAATACATTATTCAAAAGAAACTTATTGTTTATTCTAAGGAACTTTCGGTCCTCGGTAATAATGTAATATTTCATTCTGCGTTTAAACTTTTCAAAAATACTCATTAGTTTTCTCAGGATGCGAAAAAAATTAATGCATTTAAAAAGCATTTGACCGAGATTTTGCCCAAGTATTATACATTTTTGTAATCAGTATTTCAAAAGCTTTTAAATCAGGTGTCACATGATGTACTTTCCCATTTAAAAAGATCAAAGTTATGACTGTCACCGGAAGAGGGATTGCGCAAAGTTAGAAACATTGATGTTATAATGTACTATGATTAATTTAAAAATTGACCTGTCTGCGCGTTTTGCTTATGTGCTAAAAATACATGAGTTAATATGGGGGGGGGGGGTAACACACACTTATTCCAGCGCACTGTATATTATGAAACTATCTACACCTTCCCCTTCTAACTGGTCAATTGCTGGTCAATTGGGTATTTATGTTTAGTCCTAGTCTATATGCAGATGCTATTAACTACCGGAATGCATCAGTCAGAGTATCTGTATTGAATTGTAATGAACTTCCATGATTTATTCTCATTTTAAATCTCTGGAAGATAAAATCGATTGAGGTTAAGAAAGGGGTACGGTAGGGCTGTATCTTGTTCCCTATTCTCTTTAATATAATGCTCAAAAGAAGTATTTAAAACAGAGCTAGAAGAAACCACAGAAAGTACACAGATAAATGGAGAAATAGTTAATATCGTAAGGTTTGTTGATGACACTGTGATTCTCGCGAGTAGCATGAGAAGTTGGTTGTCTGATCAGTAAGATACAAAGAACAAGTGCACAATACGGGCTCAAACTAAACATCACATCCCCCAAAAGTTAAAAAAGGTAAAACTTGTTATTACAAAAACTATCTTTGAGGTGATTTTAAAGTGAATTTAAATATTCAAACATAAAGAAAATAAACAAGTCAGGCGATATAGGCTATTGATTATATTCAAAATAAGATAGCTAAAAGGAACTAAAACGTTAACGGGGTTTTATTGTTTCATATGGTTAATGGACATCTATATACGAAAATACCGCTGAGTGCTACCATTTAAAGGGGTGCGTTTTTGAGAAATGGGTGAATTAGTCCCTGGGCAGAGGTTACATTAGGATGAGTTCTATGCACTTTTGGTACAAACATATCTACATAAAAATAATAGTTCCTGGGTAAACTAACTATCTAAATATCACTTTTTAAAGTCAATAATCCTTTTTTTTATAAAAATATATTCCTAAGAAAAAGCACAAAGAAACCCAAAAGAAAGAAATTTTGTTTTTTGTCCCATAACTTTTGTCCACGAGGATATAGGTATAGACATTGCTTTACAGAAAAACAACCCACATATTTCTTCTTAAAAATGTTGTTTCGTAGAGGTAATTAGGATTTATAGTTTTCGAAATATGATTTTCAAAGTTCTCCACTCATAGCAATTTTGGGCAATTTTCATTGTTACTTCGCAAATATTGTTCTGTAACTGTTTTCTACGTAACTTTAGGTATATGAAATGGTATACGTAATAGGAATAGAAATCAATTACCTTTAAAATGGTCTACTGTAAAACGTTGTACGACTTTTGTTAAAGAGATTATGGTTATTCAAAATTTTATACTTTTAACGATCTTTTATAATATAATATAAAAAAAAATAATATTATTATATAATATATTATATATTATATAATATTGTATAACACATATTATATATATATAATATGATATTAAATTATGTATTATATATTACATAATATAATACCTACTATAAAAAAATATTATTTTTTACGATGATTTTTGACATTTCTCATTATAACTTTTTTTCTTCTACATTTAGGTATATAATATATTATATAATAAAAAAAGCTTATTTTGTTTACTTCAAAAGAATGTGTTACAAAAAATTCTAGGATTATTTTTAAATAACATATTATTTTTCAAAATGTAACGATTTTGCAACGATTTTTGATTTCAGGATTATTTTTTAAATTATAACTTCTTTTTGTTGTACATGAATATACTATATATTGCTCAATACAGAGGGCTTACTTTCTGTTCTTTAAAATGGTGTATCATCTATATTTAAATAATGGAAACCGAGTGATTCTTTGATATTTTTTTACCTGTGTTATTTAAAATTATTTGTTTTACAAAAATTACATAAACATTAGTCTTAGAAAACATCACTTCAGTGAAAATTATTTAAACGTTGACATTTAAAAAATTTTCAAAATCAAAGTCCATCTCTTCGTTAGCATTAGCTTTAATATCTTCCTCTGACACCCCACTTATCTTAGAGTTCCCACAATTAGTACCCATACACATGCACCCTTTGCTGAATATTGAACAACTAATTCCTATCTTCCTACAACCACAGTCTTTTGTACATCCTTTGGTACATTTACATGCTATTTTTTCAAGCAAAACTTGTGGTGCAGGAGTTTTGACAGTAAATATTGGAATTAATCCGTATTTTTAAGTTTGCCCGGCCGAGTCAAGTGGATCCAAAGTATTACCTATAAAAAATAAGATTCAATCCTAACACACAAGCACATAAAAAAGTTATAATGAGAAATTTAAAAAATAATCCTAAAATCAAAAATCGTTGCAAGTATGTACTTATCACATTTTGAAAAAGCATATCTTATTCAAAAATAATCCTAGAATTTTTTTATAGTACACCATTTTAAAGTAAACAGAACAAGCTTTCTTTTTTATTATATAATGTATACCTAAATGTAGAAAAAAAAAGTTATAATGGGAAATTTAAAAAATAATCGTAAAACATATAAAAACTCGTTAAAAGTATAAAATCTTGAAAAATATAACCTCTTTAAAAGAAGTCGTACAACATTACACGATAGAACATTTTTAAGGTAATTGATTTCTATTCCTCTTACATGTACCATTGCATATACCTAAAGTTACGTAGAAAAATGTTACAGAACAACATTTTAGAAATAACAAGGAACATTGCCCAAAATTGCTGTGAGTGGCGAACTTTGAAAAATCATATTTCGAAAACTGTAAATCCTAATGACCTTTACCAAACATAATTTTAAAGAGAAAATAAGTAAGTTTTTTTTTCTGTGAAGCAATGTCTATACCTATATCCCCGTGGACAAAAGTTATGGGACAAAAAACAAAATTTCTTTCTTTTGAATTTCTTTGTGCTTTTTCTTTTGAATATATTTTTGTAAAAAAAAGTATCTTTGACTTTAAAAAGTTATATTTAGATAGGAAATTTAACCAGGAACAATTTTTATATAGACGTGTTTGTACCAAAAGTGCATAGAACTCACCCTAATGTAACCTGTGCCCAGGGACTAATTCACCCGTTTCTCAAAAACGCACCCCTTTAAATGGTAGCACACCGCGGTTTTTCCATATATAGAGATTCATTGACTATATGAAATAATAAAACCCCGTTAACGTTGTAGTTCTTTTCTATAGTACATAATCAATAGACTAATATTAGAGTGATTTCGACACTGCAAATGCATAGGCGCCCCAGGATTATTTTCAGGGGGTGCACGTAATCTTCAGGGGATTGGGTCTGAATCTATACATCCTATTAATCAGTATAAAATATACAACTATACAAGTATAGCTATTTACTTTCCATCTAGACAGGGGGGTGCAATTGCTATTTTGACAGGGTATTTGTAATAAAAAAATATTCTAAAAAAGACAGGTTTTTCTTCGTGAGACTTTCTACCTATCAGGTAATCAAAAAAAGTAAGCGTGCATGTGAATGAGAAGCGCTAAAGGTAAGTTGCAGTGCGAGAAAGAGCGTATATCGATAACTGTTTACCTCCTCGTTCGCAGCGATTCGCTTGGGCAAAATCACGTGACCTGACGATACCCATGTTGTTGTGCCTCAAAAAGTTGGAGTAATTATCATATATTTTAGCTCTCTCAGATATCTTGTTATTAATTAAAAGAAGATAATACGAACTACAGAATCAATTTAGCAAATATGCTAGAAAAAGATAAATTTAATATTATAAAAATATAAAGGTGTAAAAGTATAAAAATACTATAAATTAAATTAATTCTGTGTCCGAATCTTCTACTTTTTCTTCAAACTCTTCATCTGAGCTAAAATATTCATTTTCTTCTTATTTTTCGTCGGACTCCCTTCGACACTCGGGTTTCTCTACACGATCTATAAATAATATGTGTTTATTGAATTAATTCAAACATCTTCTCCGTGTGCCTCATCCTTTCAGGACAATGGTGCTCATCACGGTCCGCTTCATTTTGTCTGCAACTAGTTCAGAGAAATAAGGAAAAAAAATATCGTGTTGGTGACACAACCCCCTCCAGGCCGAAACCAAATTTTTCGAGTAACATGGTCAACTATAATAATAACCTATATGTTTCCTGCAGCCCATTTTGATGATATACATAGTTATAAACAAATGAAAATCAAAAAACGGTAAATTTTCGCTTTTTTCGTCTATTACTAAAAAATTGGGCATTTTAAACAAATTTGAGAGTAATAAACCGTATAAAAAACTTCAATATGGCTTTCGCTGGATATGTCTATCCTTATTGGTTGCTTAGAAAATTGTAAAAATAAATCATAAATTTTGAGTTTTTATAAATATTCATAACTTATGTAAAAATTAACTTAGAACCTTCTTATTACACAAAATGCTGAGACTTATGGTGCTTAAATCATACCCTAAATTTCAAAGCAATTGGTCAAATAGTTTAAAAGTTATTTAATTTGTTTATCCAAAATTAATTTTTTTGCAACACTGTAAGTCAGAAAATGATGAAGTTACAGTAATATTTCGGATAGTTTATGAAAGAAGAAAATTTACAGTATTTATTTAATTTAAAAAAAAAATGACAAAAAATAATTATAAATATTGCAAAATAATTGTGCAAAAACATGTGAATTAAAAAAATGGGGGGGGGGGGCTAACTTTGTCCCTAAATCTCCTAGAACAGTTGTTTTTCTTTCTAAATATGTATAAAAATTCAGTCTTTCTAAATATGAAAAAATAATTTTTCTACGGGTAACGGTTAGAAAAGTTATTCTAATTGTTTATAAGTAAGCAAAAAATCGACATGTTCTTGCAAAATAATTTTACACTGTTTAAAATTATTTTCTGTCATTTATTTTTAATTAAGGTAATAGTATAAATGTTCTTCTTTCATAAACTGTCTGAAGTATTATTGTAACATCGTAATTTTCTGACCTATAGTGTTGCAAAAAAAAATGAATTTGGGATAAACAAATTAAATAACTTTCAAACTATTTGACCAATTGCTTTGAAATTTAAAATATAATTTTAGTACAGGAAGTCTCGGCATTCCGTGTAATAAGAAGATTTTAAGTTAATTTTGACCTAAGTTATGAATATTTATAAGAACTCAAAATTTATGATTTATTTTGCAATTTTCTAAGCAACCAATAAGGATGGACATATTCAGCGAATGCCATATTGAAGTTTTTTATACGATTTATGAGTTTCTTACTCTCAAATTTGTTTAAATTGCTTAACTTTTTGGTAATAGACGAAAAAAGCGATAATTTACCGTTTTTCGATCTTCATTTGTTTATAACTATGTATATCATCAAAATCGGCTGCAGGAAACATATAGGTTAATAATATAGATGTCCATACTACTCAAAAAATTTGGTTTCGGTCTGGAGGGGGATGTGTCACGAGAAAAATCTTATTTCTCTGGACTAAACGGTTTTGACAAGTTCTGATTTGTTTTTACACTCCATTACTTTAAAAGTTTCAACCAGGATATGCGTCGATTTCCCTGTTCTCTTTTTTCTTTCACTTTTCCTTGTTTAACTAATCGCATCAACTCATGTTTTTAATTTCTTACTATGTGATCAAAGTAGCTGTTCTTTTCCTTCATAGTGTTGAGTTTTTTCTTCTTTTCCATTTTTCTTAATGTTTCCGTGTTTGTTACATGTTACGTCCATGATATTTTTTACACTTGTCGAAAACACCACATCTCAGAAATGGCTAAGTTTTCTTCGGTTGTGTCCGTGATTATCCAGGATTCTACTCCATATAAACGGACAGTGAATACGTAGCAACTCAATTAATTAATGTTTAATGGACTCAATAAACGCATATAACTATTTACAGATCATATAGAGGAATCCGATTCTCGAGGGGAGCCCGACGAAAAAGAAGAAGAAAATGCGTATTTTAGCTCAGTTGAAGAGTTTGAAGAAAAAGTATAAGATTCGGACATGGAAATAATTTAAAATAAAAATGTATACAATTTTTATTCAGTTGAAATGCGAAGGCAAAACAATCTTACTTTTCAACTAGAATACGGAGCGCAGTCCAGTCCTCTGAATAGCGATTTTCGGCTCTTATTGGAACCTCATCGGAAAGAACGTAGGCACTGTTCTCCATACCCTAATTGACCAGCGTCGAGAGTCTTTCCCACCCATTGCAACCAAAGTGAAGGTAGTAGGTGACTAGCGTCATCTGGCAATTGAAAGATGAAGTTAGTTTTCAATCCTAATAGCAAAATTAATAATATTGAAAATATTAAAAATATTACCAAAGATTTTTATATTGAAAACTTATTGGTAAATTTCCCTGGTGACACCTCCAAGGCTTCTACAATTTGCATGCCAAATGGATGCTGCAGTGAAGACAAAGGGAAGGAATTCTACGCTATGCAATTCACATCCCCCGTCTGCAGCTCGGTAAAGTTCCAACGGAAAATGCACCTGGTTACTGTACGGAGTAATACGACTATAAAATAAAAATGTATACCATTTTTATTCAGTTGCAATGCGAAGGCAAAACAATCTTACTTTTCAATTAGAATACGGAGCGCAGTCCAGTCCTCTGAATCGCGATTTTCGGCTCTTATTAGAGCCTCATCGGAAAGAACGTAGGCACTGTTCTCCATACTCTAATTGACCAGCGTCGAGAGTCTTTCCCACAAATTGCAACCGAAGTGAAGGTATTAGGTGACTAGCGTCATCTGGCAATTGAAAGATGAAATTAGTTTTTAATCCTAATAGCAAAATTAGTAATATTGAAAATATTAAAAATATGACTAAAAGATTTTTAAATTGAAAACTTATTGGTATATTTCCCTGGTGACACCTCCAAAGCTTCTACAATTTGCAAGCCAAATGGATGCTGCAGTGAAGACAAAGGGAAGGAATTCTACGCTATGCAATTCATATCCCCCGTCTGCAGCTCGGTAAAGTTCCAAAGGAAAATGCACCTGGTTACTTTACGGAGTAATACGACTATAAAATAAAAATGTATACCATTTTTATTCAGTTGCAATGCGAAGGCAAAACAGTCTTACTTTTCAATTAGAGTACGGAGCGCAGTCCAGTCCTCTGAATCGCGATTTTCGGCTCTTATTAGAGCCTCATCGGAAAGAACGTAGGCACTGTTCTCCATACCCTAATTGACCAGCGTCGAGAGTCTTTCCCACCCATTGCAACCGAAGTGAAGGTATTAGGTGACTAGCGTCATCTGGCAATTGAAAGATGAATTTAGTTTTAATTCCTAATAGCAAAATTAATAATATTAAAAATATTAAAAATATTACTAAAAGATTTTTAAATTGAAAACTTATTGGTACATTTCCCTGGTGACACCTCCAAGGCTTCTACAATTTGCATGCCAAATGGATGCTGCAGTGAAGACAAAAGGAAGGAATGAATTGCATAGCGTAGAATTCCTTCCCTTTGTCTTCACCGCAGCATCCATTTGGCTTGCAAAGTGTAGAAGCCTTGGAGGTGTCACCAGGGAAATGTACCAATAAGTTTTCAATTTAAAAATTTTTAGTAATATTTTTAATATTTTCAATATTATTAATTTTGCTATTAAGATGGAAAACTAACTTCATCTTTCAATTGCCAGATGACGCTAGTCACCTAATACATTCACTTCGGTTGCAATGGGTGGGAAAGTCTCCCACCGCTGGTCAATTAGGATATGGAGAACAATGCCTACGTTCTTTCCGATGAGGCTCCAATAAGAGCGGAAAATCGCGATTCAGAGGACTGGACTGCGCTCCGTATTCTAATTGAAAAGTAAGATTGTTTTGCCTTCGCATTGCAACTGAATAAATATGGTATACATTTTTATTTTATAGTCGTATTACTCCGTAGAATGGGTAGCGGATAGGAACTCCTTTGGATAGTACTACCAGGGAAAATGAATCAATCCCTGCCCTCCGTAGATTCCAGGGGTTTCCTGACCCGGGAAACTAGTACCTGTTTAGGGTCCCTTGTCCAGGGTTACGGATGAAGTCCACAACGGCAGCCATGGCGGAGAAGAACACCTTCGGTACGGTATGGATGGCGGACGTGGCAACCCCTTGATTTTAGGGTTTGTATGGAATCAAAACAGCGCAGCGTCTGACTCAGAATGAGCGGCTGACAACAGCGTCTGACCCAGAATGGGCGGCTGAATTAAAACTCGCCAACCCGCCTGACAAGCGTGGCGTTTTAATGTCAAAAAACCCTCTTCAAAGAAAAACATGTCGAATCACAAAACAAACGGAATATTACCCCAGGTGGGTAGAGATAACAACTCACAGTCCCACACCGACAAACCGGTCCGCCTCAAGGATTCTGGGGGAGGCAAACATTCGACTAATCTAAACGTAGGTACATATAACATCAGATCCATGAATGAAGACACTTAACTCCACGAATTAGAAGAAGAACTAACTCATATACAATGGGATGTCATCGGTCTGTCAGAGATAAGAAGAAAAGGAGAACAAAAAATACTATTAAACTCGGGAAACATGCTGTACTACAAAGGTAATGAAGATAACACCAACAACGGAGTTGGTTTTATAATAAACAAGAGAATCGTTAGATACATACAATCTACCAAGGGTATATCAGACAGAGTAGCCTACATTATGCTTAAATTAAAGAGAAGGTCGTTGAAAATTATACAGGTATACGCACCAACAAGCACATATAAAGATGAAGATATTGAAAACTTCTACGAAGAAATAACACTCGCTGTGGAAGAAAAGAAAACTAAATTGAAACTAATAATTGGAGACTTCAATGCCAAATTAGGGGTAAGAATAGACGAAGACGAACACAGAATAGGACAATATGGATACGGCGAAAGAAATAATAGAGGACATACATTAATGAACTACTTGGAGGAAAGACAACTTTTTGCTATGAACTCGTTTTTTAACAAAAACCGCAAAGAAAATGGACATAGATAAGTCCCAACGGCAATACTAAAAACAAAATAGATTACATCCTTACAACAGAAAAAGCCATCATCAAAGATGTTACAGTGCTGAATCGTTTCTCAACCGGTAGTGATCATAGACTTGTCAGAGCCAAACTCAGCATTAATAGCCAATTCGAAACAAAAAAGAAAATGGAAAATAGATCGAAACTAGATATGGGAAAACTTAAGAAAGCAAAAGAGGAATATAAACAAAAAATAAGGGAAAGTAAAGTATACCGGCCACTAGAGATTTGGAAAACAAAAATATCGATGAAATAAATCAGCTATTAACCGATACATTAGCAAAAGCGGGAAAAGAGGTAGCACAAACAAGAATAAAAAAGGAAAACTATATATCCCAGGAAACAAAAAGCCTCATGAGCAAAAGAAAAACATTAATAGAACAAAATAAGAGAAACACAGTAGATTACAAAGAGGTAAACAAAGCTATCAGAAGGAACATCAAGGAAAGTCAAAGGAGAGTACAGGAAGAAAAAATAGAAAAAACCATTGAATAAATAAAAATATGAAGTGCTTAAAACCACAGCTTGGAAGCATACAGATTAATATTATAAAGAACAAAGAAGGCCTAGAGACCAATGATATAGAAGAAATTATACAAATAACACAAGAATATTATAAAAACCTCTACAATACAAAACAGAAACCAACACAAGAAATCCTTAAGCAATTACAAATAAAAATAAAAAATGGCAATTCCGACTTACAACCAGAAATCAGTAAGAATGAGATAAAAAGAGCACTCAAGGAGATGAAGAATAATAAATCGCCAGGAAAAGACGGGATAACTGTAGAAATGCTAAAAAATGGTGGGAAAACAACTAGAGAAGTTTTGTACACACTTATGAATAAAATATTAATGACAAAACAAATACCCAACACTTGGAACGAAGCAGTAACATTGTTACTATTTAAGAAAGGAGATAAAAAGGATCTAAAGAATTACAGACCCATAACTTTACTAAATGTGATGTACAAACTATTAACCCTCGGAGTACGAAGACTGGGTCAAGCGTGACCCGAAATTCACTTATTTCTTAATATTTTATGAAATAATTTTTTTTTAAATCCGATCGATCGTAAGTTCTCCTTATTTGTTTCAATTTATTTTTTCGTATATAATTCGTGAACATGCAAATTACAGTTTTTCCTCTACGCAACATCTATGAGGCTGGGTCAGTCCTGACCCGGTCTTCGGATTTCGAAGAATATTTTCAATATGTTTGTAGGTACACGTAAATTGCAGCCGTCTCTGTTTACGGGTATACGTATTCAAATATATGGCTGGAGCGAATTTACCTATGACCGTTTTCTGTAAGGTATTAAAATCTGGCCGCCGGAGCGAACTACTGTATGTCCATGGAGAACCATCTTAAAAAATGTAAATACAATAATTTAGGATTATAATTGTTATGTTTGTTTGTTTTTTGTTGAATTAAAGATACTGTTTAATAACACTGACTATTTAAAACATCCTTATAAATAAAATGAGAATGGGTCACGCTTGACCCATCTTCGTAATCTAAGTAAGTCACATAATCTCCGTACTCCGAAGGTTAACCAAGATATTAACAAACAGATTAACAACTAAATTAGATGGATACCAGGCAAGAGAACAAGCCGGATTTAGAAAAAGTTTCAGTAAAAGTGACCACCTTTTAACGATGAAAATATTAATCGAAAAAGCTAACGAATATCATATCCCGCTATACATGGCATTCGTTGACTTCGAAAAAGCATTTGATAGTGTGGAACACTGGGCAGTAAAGAATTCCCTACAAAACAGCAGAATAGACTACAGATATACCGACTTAATTACAAATATATATGATAAGGCAACAACAACTATCAAGCTAATGAAACAAACGGAGCCTATTAAAATAAACCGAGGAGTAAGACAAGGAGATACCATCTCGCCCAAGCTATTCAACCAAGCGCTAGAAGATGTGTTCAAACAACTGCACTGGGATGGTTTGGGTATAAACATAAACGGGCAATATCTGAATCACTTACGATATGCTGATGATATTGTATTAATAGCAGAAAGAAGTGAAGAATTACAAAGAATGATGGAAGAACTAGAACTAGAACTAGAACTAGAACTAGAACTAGAACTAGAACTAGAACTAGAGAATCGACAAAGATATGACTGAAGATGAATTAGAGTAAAACAAAAACCATGACCAATCAACAAGAAGAACTAGTAATTACAATAGACACCCGACTTGGGCGTCGAAACGTTAATAAAATCATTTTTAGGTAAAATTGTGGCTTATTTCCCATTTGAATATACTTGATTAGTAATTACAGTGGCACAAACAAGAATAGAACAAGTAAAAGAATATATATCTAGGACAAATCACTCGATTAAATAAAGAAAATCAGACCGAAGAAATAAAGAGAAGAATAAGGTTGGCCTGGGCATCATTCGGAAAACTGTCTTATATTCTAAAGAACAGAAAATACCCGCAATACCTAAAAACAAAAGTCTTCAATCAATGTATACTCCTTGTTTTAATATATGGCTCTCAGACATGGACGTTTACAAAAGAGAATATGGAAAAAATAGCAAAGACAGAAAGAGCCATGGAAAGACAAATGCTGAACATTAAATTATCAGACAGGAAAAGAAACGAATGGATCCCTAACAAAACAAAAGTGAAAGACGTCTCTACCCAAGTAGCAAAGCTTAAATGGAAGTTCGCCGGACACACCCTACGGCAGAAGGATGAAAGATGGACTAAGATGGTAATACATTGGAGACCATGGAACCACAAACGAAAAAGGGGAAGGCCACAGATGCGATGGTCAGATGACCTGAAGAAACACACTGGGTCAAAATGGATGCAAATTGCCCAAGATAGAGAGGCATGGAAAAAGGAAGAGGAGGCCTATATCCAAGGATGGATGTTTAGGGCTGATTAGATAGATAGATAGATTACTCCGTAGAATAACCAGGTGCATTTTCCGTTGGAACTTTACCGAGCTGCAGACGGGGGATGTGAATTGCATAGCGTAGAATTCCTTCCCTTTGTCTTCACTGCAGCATCCATTTGGCTTGCAAATTGTAGAAGCCGTGGAGGTGTCACCAGGGAAATGTACCAATAAGTTTTCAATTTAAAAATCTTTTAGTAATATTTTTAATATTTTCAATATTATTAATTTTGCTATTAGGATTGAAAACTAACTTCATCTTTCAATTGCCAGATGACGCTAGTCACCTACTACCTTCACTTCGGTTGCAATGGGTGGGAAAGATTCTCGACGCTGGTCAATTAGGGTATGGAGGACAGTGCCTACGTTCTTTCCGATGAGGCTCCAATAAGAGCCGAAAATCGCGATTCAGAGGACTGGACTGCGCTCCGTATTCTAACTGAATAGTCAGATTGTTTTGCCTTCGCAATGCAACTGAATAAAAATTAAATAATTTAATTTATATTTTTATACATTTATACTTATATATTTTATGTTTTTGTATCATATTTGCAAAATGTATTTTGTAGTAAGTATTATTTTCTTTTAATTAACAAAAAAGATATCTCAGATATCTAAAATATATAAAAATGACTCCAACATTTTGAAGCATAACAACATGGCTATATGTAACGATTAGTTATTACCATCGTTACTAAAATATTTATTCTAATAGGAACTAGGTATGCAACCAACTTTACAGACAATTGTATTGAAAGTTGCAGTTGATCGACGACAAAATTGGTAACTTTTGGGGAATTCGGAACCTAGAAGTTGGTTTGTGTGTCGATACGGCTTCCGGCTGACGTGATTGCCATTGCAGAAGGGGCTATTCGTCACTTCAATCTCGGCTGTTGTTGAAGGCAGACCCATCACACCAGTGGCCATTACAGAGAATATAAAATTTTAGTTGAAATGTTTGAATAGAATATAAGTTTACGTGGGAAGAAGTTGTTTTGTTCTTGGTTGTTAAGTTTTTTGAAAAGAAGAGGTTTTTTTTGTTTTCCAACACCTTTTTGAAGAGTAATGGGTATGTATTAAAAAAATGATGTTTTTCCTTAAATAAAAAAATAACCCTGTTATTCATTTCAAATATCTTACATAGATTATCTTCAAATGAATTGTTATTCTTCAATCATAAGATTTGCAATACTTCAATACCATCGCACTTATTTTTTCTACAGAGAAAAGAATTCTTTCTAACTATATACTTCCAGTTCAAAATCAGTTTGGAATCAATGACCATTCTTATTCTCTCATTTATATAACTCCTTAAAGTAATCTTGATTACCAGATTCATATTTACTTGTTCAAATACTTCCTTATATTCGTTTAAAAAGGCTCTTTCCAGTCAAGGATAATCAAGGTCACTGACATTTCAAGCAAGTACATCAAACTTCATTTTTTCTTAGATTTTTTCTCTGTCAAGTTCTGATAAGGTGGTACACCTTTTTGCAGAGGCCCTGTTTCTTGTGTGGTCAAGGCAATCAGCTGATCAAGGTTTGTTTTTTTAGCCACTGGTGGAGATCAAGATTAAGTCAATCCTTTTTTGGATATGGAATAGACGATCATTTTGGGTTATTTGGCATTGGATGGATTTTATTTTTTTGTTTTTTGGAGATAGACAGTTTTCCCGATGCTAGGAAGTACCTCCTTGTCGCACCACATCGTCGTACCTTCTGGTTGATGAGAAGTACTCCTTCTAAGGTAGAGGAAACCCGGAAGATACCTTACTTGGCTCTCCCGCATCAACTTAACCGGAGTTTGGAGAAGCCACAGGCCTACTGTTTGTAGAAACGACAGGTTTTATTATTAAAATTTACATTTTCAATTCTTTTACATAACATATTTCAACTTTAACATTTTTAATAACATATATAATCTTAATAATCATATAAATTCATTTTTCTAAAATCAATTAACGTAATCATAATCAATATTTTTCTTTTCCACAACTTTTATATGTCATTTTCATTATTGTATCTGTATTTTATTTTATTTAAAATAGTCCGGAGACCATAACCTATCTGGTAAGATACTGTGCACACTATCTCGGTTATTATCACAATATATCAGTATTGTCCGGTGTGTCATTCCGATCAGATGTGGGATTGTCAACCAATATTGTAACCCTCCCTAATAATAAGTTTTTGTACACACATATTTAGATCCAATAACTGTCTTGGTATAATAAATTCAATATATTTGCTTTTCTCTACTGTAATATCTGTGTAACAGACAGGAGCGTACTAGCTTAGTACGTCAGGTGGTTAGCTAGTTTGTATAAAATTTTATATAGGGGTTATAGGTATTTTTTTTTCATTAAATTTGTTGGTTTTACATACTTATATGTTTTATTATCCTACCTTTTTAATAATATTAGTTAGGTACGGCAATATAGGTCACGTGGAGAGGAATATATTCAATTCTTCCCTGGCGCTCAACACTACTTCTGAATATCTTCTTGGTCAATAGTTATTTTCTTTTCATTACTCCTTATATTAATGTATTTTCTTTATCATTCAAGTATTTCAGTAGGTACCGTCTTACTAGGGCGTGCAAATACGGCCTGATCCTCCCCTGAGCCCTACTGTTTAGTCTCTTCAATTTCCAGCTAGCCTAGTTTGAGGAAACTTCCATAAATAAATAACTACCCTTTAAAGCTATATCTATTCTGCCACAACACAAAACTCGTTTTTGTTACAATTGACGCTCGCCAACGTGGAGCCCGATTTTCAGTAAGACAGTACCTTTCTTTATTTTGTTGCTTATTGTAAATTTTTCTAGTAAGTATCTTTCTGGTTCATTGTTGTATATTTTGTAATTATATAGAGATACATTTTTGATTCCTTTTGTACTTTATTTGGAAAATACACTAGTGCACTTGTATTGCTGTATTGGTGCTATTTTAATTTATTTAAAATAATAATTGTAAATCGTGAGTAGGATAATATTTGAACAGGTATATTGGTTGACATTTCGGTCTGGTCGGTTTGGTGATACCTGGATATTTATTTTGAAAGATTTTGAATGATTAATTTTTTTTGATATCTAGGTACATTACTACTTTTGATTTAGGTGCAGCCACAATATACTACAGTTAGCTAAATTTTTGCTTACCATACCTATATATAATTTATAAAGTTTTCATTTTTTTTTATATACATTTTCGTTTAAACATTTACTTAAATTATTTTAAATATCTACCCCAAATATATATCTCGGTTATATTTGGTTTGTCGGTTTGCTAGGTCGTTAGTTTAGCAGCTCGTCGGTTGAGCAGCTTGTTTAGTAGATTGTCGGTTAATTGGGTCGTTAGTTTGTTGGGGTGGGTTCGGTTTGTCGTTGTTGGGTTGGGTTTATTGTTACTAATTCTTTCCCTATCACCATGTGTACCTTTCAGCCAGAACATTTGTTAGTTAAGGAGTTAGATTATGAGCTGAGGATAAGGGAAATAGAGGTTGAAGAAGCCGCTAAATGTGATAGAAAACGCAGTCTATTGCGTGGTGCTCTTAAACAGGAGCAATGAAATAGGAGTTTCCGTCAGATTTCAGCTGCAGCTATTCCTTTCCTGGAACAACAACAGGGAATAAATGAGACACTAGAGGATCTTACGCAAAAGATAAATAATTTTAGAGGGACTGTCCATGATAGCATGTATTCCAGATACATTTCACGTCTTCCTCATATCTCTGGTCGTGTCCACTTATTATGTTGCTCAGATGAGGAGCAACAACTTTACAAACGCTCTATGTCCATTAGGATTCTCAGTCTAGAAGGTGAACTCGATTCTCGAGTAAATCCTCTAACCACGTCCACTCCTGTTTCTTCAATGCAAGTCTCTACTGCGGATGGTGCAATCCAGTCAATTACAGGTAAATTTGACACAGAAATCGTAGTTGCCAATATTCGGAAAATGATTACATTTTATGTTATCCCTCCAGTTAAAAATTCTATAATTCTTGTCATGGATTTCTTAAATGCATTTAATAGTACATTAAACTGTTCAGATTTTTCGTTGTTTATATCTTCCTTTAATGTCGCAACTGTAAGTGCCATTCGTGAGTTCTCTAGTTTGTCTAGCTTAGAACAAAACCTAGAGAATATTATCTCTAAATTGTCTTCTATCTCTTCCAAAGATAAATTAGGCCGTACACATTTAATATCTCATACTATCGAAGTGAACACTTCAACTCCGTTTAGACAATATCAATATCCCATACCTCAGGCATGGCAAGCAGATCTAGGTAACGAAATTGATTCGATGCTCTCTCTAAACATTATCGAACATTCAAATTCTTCATATTGTTCGCCGTTATGGATGACGAAGAAGAAGGATGGATCATTCCGAGTATGCTTCGATGGTCGCAAACTTAATAGTATCACTACTAATCGAGATGCTTATCCCATTCCTCGGATAGATATAATTCTGAGCAAACTTCAGAATGCCAAATATATCTCTTCGATCGATTTATCCAAAGCCTTCTTACAAATTCCGTTAAGCGAATAGAGTAAGAAGTATACTGCTTTCGCTGTCAGTGGTAAAGGGTTATTTCAATTTGTCACAATGCCTTTCGGTCTAGTTTCAGCTCCACAAACAATGTGTCGTCTAATGGACTTGGTTATTGGTCCACAACTTGAACCATTTGTATTTTATTACTTAGATGACATTATAGTTGTTACTCCTGATTTTTCCTCACATATTGAGATATTGGAGAAGTTATTTTCACGCCTTAAAGAGGCTAATCTCACCGTTAATTTAGAGAAATGTAATTTTTGTCGTCCTAATTTGAAATTTCTAGGATATGTTGTTGATAATCAAGGTTTGAGAACAGACCCTGATAAAGTAGCCGCTATTAAGGACTTCCCCATTCCTAAAACTACTACACAATTACGTAGGATCTTGGGCATGTGTGGGTACTATCGTCGATTTGTGCCTTCTTATTCTACTTTATTATCACCGCTTACTGACCTCCTTAAAAATAGGAAAAAGGGCCAGACTATCACCTGGACTCCTGAAGCTGATGATGCTTTTCATCGCATTAAAGAAGCTCTTAGCAGTGCTCCTGTCATGACTTCACCTGATTTCAGTGAACATTTCTACCTCATGACGGATTGTTCAAATACCGCCTCAGGTGGTGTACTCCTTCAGATGAAAGATGGTTCTGAACACCCCATAGCATATACTAGTAAGAAGCTCAATAAGGCTCAGAAAAATTATTCCACTACAGAGCGTGAACTCCTTGCCATTATTCACGGTTTGGAGGCTTTCCGTTACTATTTGGAAGGTCGTAAGTGTACCCTTATTACTGATCATAGTTCTTTACTCTGGATGCATTCTATGCGTAACCCATCCCAACGTTTGTCTCGATGGATTTGTAAGTTGTCGGCCTTTGATTATAATATCGTCCATCGTAAGGCAAATGGTGTTGTAGTAGCTGATGCTTTGTCTCGAACATTTGATGTCAATCTTCTTGACTTATCCACTTTAGTTCCGGATACATGGTATAAAAAAATGTTGGAAAGGGTTACTCAAGCACCTGATCAGTACCCTGATTTTAAAGTAGAGAATAATATCCTTTATAAGCATGTCGTTAGTTCAGTGGAAGCTTTGTCTAATATGTCTGATTGGAAAATTGTCGTCCCAACAGCAAACAGGGATGAAATTCTTCGTACATTTCATGATAATGTGACATCTGGTCATTTTGGTTCTTATAAAACATTTAGTAGGATAGCAGAATTATATTATTGGCCTGGCATGCGCAACTATATCAAGAAATATATTTCTAGATGTAGAGTTTGTGCTACTTGCAAGCCAAGTACTATGCCACAAGCTGGATTAATGGGTACTTTTAGGAACATTGACTTCCCATGGCAGATGATATCCATGGATCTGATTGGACCATATCCGCGTAGTTACAATGGCTATACCTATTGTTTGGTGGTTGTGGACTACTTTACTAAATTTCCTCTAGTTTTTCCTCTTCGGAATGCTACTGTCCCCGCCATTGTGAAATATTTGGAGGAACAAGTCTTTTTGTTGTTTGGTGTCCCCCAAATTGTGTCTTGTGACAATGGTCCTCAATTTGTGTCTAAGGCCTTTAAGGATCTTCTAACCAAGTACAAAGTTCAGAAAATCTTTTATAATGCTGCATACCATCCGCAAGCTAATCATAGTGAGCGAGTGGACCGCAGTATTGTAACAGCCCTTAGATCATACACTTATCCAGATCACAGAGCTTGGGACCAGTATATTCACTCAATAGCCCAAGCCATAAGAACTTCGGTCCATGAAGTTACTCAATGTTCTCCAGCTTATTTGAATTTTGGTAGAAATATTGCTTTGTCTGGTGATTATTTTGGTTTAATTTCGGACAATTCCACAAATCTCCCTCAGATCTCTGAGAAACTCCATCGTTTAGATGATCTTCAGACTTTACCCCCAATATTTGCAGACATCAGGAAGAAGTTAAAATCTTCTTACCTTAAGTCACAGAGTCAATACAATTTGAGGAAAAGAGATTTGCGATTCTTTGTTGGTGATCGGGTATTAAAACGTAATTTTGTTAAGTCAAGCAAAGGTGATGCTATTTCTGCCAAATTTTGTCAGAAATATGTCCCATGTGTTGTCAGTAAAGTAATCTCTCCTTTAATATATGAATTAAAAGATAGTTCGTCCAACAGGAAACTTGGTCGATTTCACATAAAGGACTTACTACCAGATAATACTGTCAACGACTTAGCATCTTCGTCGTCAGAAGAAGATTAACTTAACAATACTGATCAAGTTAATTCCTCTTTCTAAATTTTAGAAATACTCGATTGTTCAATGAATAGGTTAACGATTGGATTTTGATTTTAGTCACCAGATAGGGACTCTATGTTTTATCTATTATAGTAATCTTTCTAGCTTTCCATTTTCTATGTATCTGAGATTTCATTAGTTTATTATTGAGATTTAGCTTAATTTGGCTTATTATTGAACTGGTATGGAACTGTTAACACCTTGTATGTGATTATGCTTATATATGTCATCACTTGTAGATTAGTGTATCTACATAACAGGTTTAGATTAGGATTATCTCGTTTTGTATTTGATTTTGTAGTTTCTACTGGAGAGTTATTTCAATGCTTAGCATGATTCCTTGGTACATTAGCTTATTTTTGTCTAAAGAAGTCATTGTGATATTTGTTTGGGTAAATGCAATTTTAGTATACAGTGTGATTCCAAAGTTATACTTCATGTGTCCAAATTTGATAGTTAATTGAGATTAAATTTATGATAAAGACTATGAAACCATTTCATTATTTATTGTAGTGAACATTTCTTAGGAAAGTGGTTTGCCTAGCTTGGCTATGCAAATACGTGGGTTCGAGACTTGTTGCTTATCGATTGTGCACCTGATAGGAAGCAGATTTCATTGCTCACAGTTGCCTAGTTCCAAGCCATACCTCAATTAGTTCAAATGCTGAATCTTTATGATAGAATGTTTAATCATCATTTTAATCATGCATTAGGCATTCTTATTCGATTTTCAGTTTACATTCATTCTGAAGAAATTTAGTCTTAACTTGTATGTTTATCTATCCTTCTTAAGTTTTACTATTTTATTATTCTGATAATGATGGTAACTTCTTTAATATATTGAAATATTGTAGCTTTTGTATTCACCAAGGGATTATTTTGTTCAAGCATCATCTTTCCGAGGAACTAAATTTTTTTTTGTTCATATGTACTTTAGGGTCAGGATCAATATCCTGTTCTCTGTGAGTAACTAGGGAACATTTTCTTAATCTGCAGTTTCTTTAGAAATTGATTTACTTGTTCTCTAGTATTTCCATAATTGGATTTATTTATAAGAGTTATTAATATGTGACTTCTTGAATTCTTTCATGAGAGATGACTTCGAAATATTGGTTGGCTTCTTCTGGTCATTCTTATCAATCTGTTGTAGCTATAGCTATAGTTAGAGAATCCCAGAGTAAGCTAACTTCTGTTAGGTCAACTATTCGATTAGTTACCCTTAGATAGATCTCCCATTGAATCTGATACAAATTTGATGATCGGTTGAGTTAGGGTCATGGTAACAAATATGTAATCATCATTAGTACATTTAGTACTAGGTGTAGCGTTGCTCAATTAAATCTGCCTGATTGTTCCACCTTGGATATGCTTCAATATAAATCTGTTGTTCAATGTCGGATCAATTTAGGATAAAAGGCTTGCTACAATAATTTCCTTTCTTGTCAATAACTCTTATATTTATTTTGATATACTATGGTCTATGTTGGCTTATTGCGAATTGGCTACGAAATCTACTAATTGTTCACTTTGGATATGCTCTATTTAAATCTGTTGTCCATCGATAGAACGATTTTGTATTACTCGTCCCATTCGACATTTTTTTTTGATTAGGATTTATCTGAATTATGTAATTTAGAAAAGGGTTATAATAAACCTTAAGTATGTATGTTGGTACCATATGTGATATATTGGTCATTAGGACAACTCCATTACATGACTCATAATTTGCGGTTAGGTATAATCGATCGAGTCAAATGTAAGTGTGTATAAGTTAGTCGTTGTATAGGTTATGTTTTGTTTTTCAGTTATGAATATGGTTATTATGGTGTTTTTGTTGACTATAATTTGGGGTTTTATAAAAATCTACTGAATCAACTTGAACACAATTTGGTCTTTATGATGTATGCCACCGAGAACTTGTCCTACGAGTTCTGTGTCGCCAATATAGGTTATTTTAGAGTATAGTAGTATTCTTAGATTCGTAGTATATTTTAGATATTTGGTTATTCACGCCTGTGTTGGATCCCACAGCGTGTGATTTTTTTTATGGATACTTGTATTGAGTATTTATATATGTATAAAAAAAAATTGTTCATTAGATCAATTTTTTTTTCTCCGAGTAACGGGGGAATGTAACAATTAGTTATTACCATCGTTACTAAAATATTTATTCTAATAGGAACTAGGTATGCAACCAACTTTACAGACAATTGTATTGAAAGTTGCAGTTGATCGACGACAAAATTGGTAACTTTTGGGGAATTCGGAACCTAGAAGTTGGTTTGTGTGTCGATACGGCTTCCGGCTGACGTGATTGTCATTGCAGAAGGGGCTATTCGTCACTTCAATCTCGGCTGTTGTTGAAGGCAGACCCATCACACCAGTGGCCATTACAGAGAATATAAAATTTTAGTTGAAATGTTTGAATAGAATATAAGTTTACGTGGGAAGAAGTTGTTTTGTTCTTGGTTGTTAAGTGTCTTGAAAAGAAGAGGTTTTTTTTGTTTTCCAACACCTTTTTGAAGAGTAATGGGTATGTATTAAAAAAATGATGTTTTTCCTTAAATAAAAAAATAACCCTGTTATTCATTTCAAATATCTTACATATATTATCTTCAAATGAATTGTTATTCTTCAATCATCAGATTTGCAATACTTCAATACCATCGCACTTATTTTTTCTACAGAGAAAAGAAAACTATATACTTCCAGTTCAAAATCAGTTTGGAATCAATGACCATTCTTATTCTCTCATTTATATAACTCCTTAAAGTAATCTTGATTACCAGATTCATATTTACTTGTTCAAATACTTCCTTATATTCGTTTAAAAAGGCTCTTTCCAGTCAAGGATAATCAAGGTCACTGACATTTCAAGCAAGTACATCAAACTTCATTTTTTCTTAGATTTTTTCTCTGTCAAGTTCTGATAAGGTGGTACACCTTTTTGCAGAGGTCCTGTTTCTTGTGTGGTCAAGGCAATCAGCTGATCAATGTTTGTTTTTTTAGCCACTGGTGGAGATCAAGATTAAGTCAATCCTTTTTTGGATATGGAATAGACGATCATTTTGGGTTATTTGGCATTGGATGGATTTTATTTTTTTGTTTTTTGGAGATAGACAGTTTTCCCGGTGCTAGGAAGTACCTCCTTGTCGCACCACATCGTCGTACCTTCTGGTTGATGAGAAGTACTCCCCCTAAGGTAGAGGAAACCCGGAAGATACCTTACTTGGCTCTCCCGCATCAACTTAACCGGAGTTTGGAGAAGCCACAGGCCTACTGTTTGTAGAAACGACAGGTTTTATTATTAAAATTTACATTTTCAATTCTTTTACATAACATATTTCAACTTTAACATTTTTAATAACATATATAATCTTAATAATCATATAAATTCATTTTTCTAAAATCAATTAACGTAATCATAATCAATATTTTTGTTTTCCACAACTTTTATATGTCATTTTCAGTATTGTATCTGTATTTTATTTTATTTAAAATAGTCCGGAGACCATAACCTATCTGGTAAGATACTGTGCACACTATCTCGGTTATTATCACAATATATCAATATTGTCCGGTGTGTCATTCCGATCAGATGTGGGATTGTCAACCAATATTGTAACCCTCCCTAATAATAAGTTGTTGTAGACACATATTTAGATCCATTAACTGTCTTGGTATAATAAATTCAATATATTTGCTTTTCTCTACTGTAATATCTGTGTAACAGACAGGAGCGTACTAGCTTAGTACGTCAGGTGGTTAGCTAGTTTGTATAAAATTTTATATAGGGGTTATAGGTATTTTTTTTTCATTAAATTTGTTGGTTGTACATACTTATATGTTTTATTATCCTACCTTTTTAATAATATTAGTTAGGTACGGCAATATAGGTCACGTGGAGAGGAATATATTCAATTCTTCCCTGGCGCTCAACACTACTTCTGAATATCTTCTTGGTCAATAGTTATTTTCTTTTCATTACTCCTTATATTAATGTATTTTCTTTATCATTCAAGTATTTCAGTAGGTACCGTCTTACTAGGGCGTGCAAATACGGCCTGATCCTCCCCTGAGCCCTACTGTTTAGTCTCTTCAATTTCCAGCTAGCCTAGTTTGAGGAAACTTCCAATAATAAGTAACTACCCTTTAAAGCTATATCTATTCTGCCACAACACAAAACTCGTTTTTGTTACAATTGACGCTCGCCAACGTGGAGCCCGATTTTCAGTAAGACAGTACCTTTCTTTATTTTGTTGCTTATTGTAAATTTTTCTAGTAAGTATCTTTCTGGTTCATTGTTGTATATTTTGTAATTATATAGAGATACATTTTTGATTCCTTTTGTACTTTATTTGGAAAATACACTAGTGCACTTGTATTGCTGTATTGGTACTATTTTAATTTATTTAAAATAATAATTGTAAATCGTGAGTAGGATAATATTTGAACAGGTATATTGGTTGACATTTCGGTCTGGTCGGTTTGGTGATACCTGGATATTTATTTTGAAAGATTTTGAATGATTAATTTTTTTTTGATATCTAGGTATATTACTACTTTTGATTTAGGTGCAGCCACAATAAACTACAGTTAGCTAAATTTTTGCTTACCATACCTATATATAATTTATAAAGTTTTCATTTTTTTTATATACATTTTCGTTTAAACATTTACTTAAATTATTTTAAATATCTACCCCAAATATATATCTCGGTTATATTTGGTTTGTCGGTTTGTTAGGTCGTTAGTTTAGCAGCTCGTCGGTTGAGCAGCTTGTTTAGTAGATTGTCGGTTAATTGGGTCGTTCCCTAATATATTCAATTCTTCCCTGGCGCTCAACACTACTTCTGAATATCTTCTTGGTCAATAGTTCTTTTCTTTTCATTACTCCTTATATTAATGTATTTTCTTTATCATTCAAGTATTTCAGTAGGTACCGTCTTACTAGGGCGTGCAAATACGGCCTGATCCTCCCCTGAGCCCTACTGTTTAGTCTCTTCAATTTCCAGCTAGCCTAGTTTGAGGAAACTTCCATAAATAAGTAACTACCCTTTAAAGCTATATCTATTCTGCCACAACACAAAACTCGTTTTTGTTACACGTGATTTTTCCTGAGCGAGAGGAATCGCTGCGAATGAGGCCGCAGACAGTTGTAGACAATACGTTCTTTCTCCCATTGCAGCTTACCTATAGCGCTTTTACTTCACATGTACGCGTATTTTTTTTTTTAAACTTGGTGACAGAAAATCTCAATAGAACAAACCTGGCTTTTTTAGAATATTTATTTTCTAAATTTAAAAATACCCTGTCAAAATCGCAATTGCACCCCCTGTCCGGAAAGAAAGTTCATAGCTATACATGTATAGTTGTATACTTTATATTGGTTAATAGTATGTATAGATTTCGATGCAATGCCCTGAAGTTCAGATGCGCCCCCTGAAAATAATTCTGGGGCGCCTACGAAAGCATCAAATCGCCTGGTTTAATTATTTCCTTGTATATTTGAATATTTAAATTTATTTTAACGCCACCTCAAATATATCTTTTGTAATATCAATGTTTACCCTTTTTTAACTTTGGGGGGATTTTTGGGGAAAATAACCGCTACCCTTCAGCCAGACCGACATTTTTGTATTAGGCTATCATGGAAGAGTTACCTGTACAATTTTCAGATTGCCTAAAATAGCTACTCAAAAATGTCTAACAGCTCTCGGACCATAAGACAATCAAAGGATTGAACACGTGGATTCGTACCCCTTCTTAGAAACAACAGTTAATTGAAGTTGTGATCAAGTTAAGGAAATACGCATAAGAATAGGAAAAGAAAGAGGGTCCTTCTCTAGCATGAAGCAAATTTTCACCTCAAACTGCCCCACCCTACCTCTCAAAATCTGACTTCTCAAATGTTGCGTATTTCCGGTTTTGTAATATGGAATGTAGGCGTTGAAAATGACCACATCATTAATGAAAAAAAATAATAAAGGCTTTCGAAATGCTGTACTGAGCACGTGACCAACGAGGAATACTACGCCGCAAGGAGAGAGAAATAATAATAACTATACAACTATGTATACAGAAAAGAAACTTGGAAAGTTAGAATACTTGGGTAACGTTATGAGGCACAATAAATATTGAGTACTTCCGTCCGTTGGCCATATTATTATGACCGCCTATAAATTTGTATAAAAATCAACTATTACAATAAGTTTATTTTGTTTAAAAATTATTTTTAAATTTAATTTTGTTATGTAATGTTAATGTTAAACATTAACTATAATATATTATTTAAATAAAGAGATATACAATATTTGAAAATATTACATATTTATGTATATATTTTTTGATATGTTATTCCATAGAAAATATTTGGAAGTTTCTAAAACGATAAAATTCCAGTGAAAAAGTCACCAATAAACTTGTTCTGATTAAAGAACTAACGATTCAGTCAATTTGTACTCTACGAGCTCCCTAGTGGGAAAGTTTTGGGGTAGTTCTGATTTCTTTCATTATATATTGATTTTAGGCTGCTGAATCCGAATATGAGGTTTGCGGACAATCGCGTGAAAATCGAAAAATTTCAGGTTTTTTCCGCTTTTTTGCTCCAGTCTCGAAAACTATTAACTTTTAGTAAATGGTCTGTTAACAGAAATTAAAGTAGTTAAAGTTATCTACAAATATCACTATTTTTTATTAGAATGCTGTCATTTGAGAAATTTCTCCTAGTTTTCTGTACAAATAATAAATGTTAGTTCATAATATGAATATGGTATGTCTCTTTTCACAGCTTCCATGAATCCATTCCATCCTAAAATACCGAGAAAGTCTCTGCTTTTCCCTTAGAGCCACAGAAGACCAGTTACAGATGGAGTCACAGTTTCAGTTGGTGTGAACATTCCCTTCGGATCTTGATTTCTGATAAACCTTGAGGTTTTGTCCTTTCAAAATATATTAGTGAAACAACTCTCTGACTTCCATAAACCTCAGGTGCGGGTTTAGTTTTTAGCCGGGGAATGGATTGGTTAGGAGCTATTGCATATTTTGGTGCAATACAAGAAATGCCACCCATGACGTGTGGTATCCGTCGATTGTATGTACGTTAACCCTTTCTGTCCCAACTTTGCATATATACATGTTTTTGAAAAAAGTGGGTCTGTATTCCCAGCCGCCGTATATATACGTTTAAGGTGTTATGGTATCAATTTACCAAAGCCGAAAATATGCGTTGCTTATAAAATTTTAGACTCATTGGTGTCCCAATGCCGTAGAAATATGTCCGAAAATGTTAGATTATTGTTCCCAAAGCCTCAAAATGTTGGCACCTAAGACAAGTCATGCGGACCCATTGCCGTATATATTTGTTCACATATTTTAGATATATGCTATATTGTAGCACTGGTGGCAACGCTTATAGGTAGCTGCTAGAAAGTGAAGCGTTTGTGGCCACAGAAAAGACCAGAAAAAAAAAGAAGCGAATCGAGATACATGTGTGCAAGATGCGGAGTCGGCCTTTGCGTAGTGTCATATTTTGAGGAGTACCACCCAGAAGAAAACTTTTAATGTTAATTTACATTACATTATTTTTTTAAGTTAGCTACATTTTTTCATGTTGGTTTTGCTCTCTAATGAGTACTTTTAAAAAGAAAACATTTAAGTTGGTTAAAAAAAAACTCATTAACAAACAGGTTTTTGGTCATTTATTTGTTTTATTATATGCGACGTATATATAAGGCAATGGAGCTCTAAGCATGAAAAAACCTTTGGGATTGAGGGACCAACATGCAAATTAAGGCCTGGCATAGAAAGGGTTAAAATCAGTGTTTTCGTACACCTGTTGTGTAAAGCACGGCTGGTCAATTTCCTGCGTATCGTCTGCGATTGCTGACACTTCCAGATAAGCAACGCGCGTGCTCAAAGTCTTGTAGCGGCAGTAAGGTCCAGATAGTTGGTCTCGCCATTCCTTGCAGGGTTGGCCGTTTTCTCTACAAAAAGTACGGCTCAAGAAAATAGGTTGATGTAGTGTTCTCTTTGGGGTTTTGTTCACCCTATACAGAAGCTGTTCGCCTGGAAGTGTCAGCATTCGCAGGCGATCTGCAGAAAATTGACCTACCGTGCTTTACACAGCAGGTGTACGATAACGCTGATTTTAACGTACATACAATCGACGAATACCACACTTTTCACGTCATATGTGCTATTTCTCGTATTGCATCAAAACATGCAGTAGCTTCTAACAATCCATTCCTCGGATAAAAAAGAAACACGAGCCTGAGGTTTATGGAAGTCAGGGAGCTATTCAACTAATTCATTTTAAAAGGACAAAACCTCAAGGTTTATCAGAAATCAAGATAACAGATCCGAAGGAAATGTTCACACCAACTGAAACTGTGACTCCATCTGTGCCTAATCTTCTGTGGCTCTAAGGGAAAAGCAGAAACATTTCCGGCCTCTTAGGACGGAATGGACTCATGGAAGCTGTCACAAGAGACATACCATACCTATGAACGTACATTTATTATTTGTACAGAATACTAGGAGAAATTTATCAAATGACAGCATTTTAATAAAAAATAAAGTTTTGGAATGTAAAAAGTGGGTTTCGCCGAGACCGTTAAAAATTGGCAATTTTCAACTTGTACTTTAGACCGAACTGAAAAAAATGTAAATAGTGACATTTGTAGATAATTTTAAGTATTTTAATTTCTGTTAACAGACTGTTTACTAAAAGTTAATAGTTTTCGAGATTTGAGCAAAAAAGCGGAAAAAAGCAGAAATTTTTCGCTTTTTTTGCGATTTTTTCAATATTCCGGCAAGAAATTTTGTCCGCAAACCTCATATTCGAAATCAGCAGCCCAAAGTCCATATATAATAAAAGAAATCAGAACTACCCCAAAACTTTCCTAGTCAAAACACAATTTTATTGAATCATAATAATTAATCATTGGAACCACAATGAGAAATTGAAGCAAAATGCATTTAACTGCATTCATAGTATGCCAAGACGAGTAGTAGCGGTAATCAAAGTTAAACGGGGCTGAACGAAATATTAAAAAATATATACATATGGGATGTTTTCAAATGTTTATTGCTATATATATTATATTTAATAATAAACAGCAATACAACATTTGAAAATATCCCATATTTATATATTTTTTAATATTTTGTTGAACCCCCTTTAACTTTTATTACCGCTAGTACCTGTCTTGGCACACTTTGAATGCAGCTAAATTCACTTTTCTTCAATTTGTCATTGTTCTTTCAATGATTATTAGTGATTTAATAAAATTGTGTTTTGACTAGGAAAGTTTTGGAGTAGTTCTGATTTCTTTTATTATAAATGGATTTTGGGCTGCTGAATCCGAATATGAGGTTTGCGGATAAAATTTCTTGCCGGAACATTGAAAAAATCGCGAAAAAAACTAAAAATTTCAGTTTTCTCCGCTTTTTTGTTCAAATCTCGAAAACTATTAACTTTTAGTAAATAGTTTTAACAGAAATTAAAGAAGGTACTTAAAATTATCTACAAACATCACTATTTACTTTTTTTCCAGACCAACCGTTCGGTCTAAAGTACAAGTTAAAAATTGCCAATTTTTAACGGTCTCGGCAAAACCCACTTTTTACATTCCAATACTTTATTTTTTAAAAATGAAAAAAGCGGCAGTTGCCGCTAGGGCATCTATGCCATTTCGTTCGTTGCAATTCGGGACTGCACGCTGGGGTTTGTTTTGGTTGGATCAGGGAGAGCAGCATATGTGCCTCCTGATGAGAGACTAATAAGTTTCGAAACCGGTAGAGGTGCTTGCGGCACTCTCTGATTGGACTGGAATATGGTTCGGCTGTATTTTCGTTTTGCAACGAAATTGAAAATGGTTATTCATTTTTGATTTACATTTACTCTGTGTGGAGTATGAAGGGAACCAGTCTCGTTGGAACTTTACCGCGCTGAGCAGATGTGACGTGAATTGTAAATTGTAGAATTCCCTCATCTTCCTTAGTCTCAGCATCCGTATGGCTTGCAAATTGTAGAAGCCTCGGAGGTGTAACCAGAGAAGGTTCCCATTGTTTTCATTCTGGTGGGATATGTTATATGCCATTAGAGTGAAAACTTAGTCTTTTACTTTATTTTTTATTAGAATGCTGGCATTTGATAAATTTCTCCTAGTTTTCTGTACAACTAATAAATGTTAGTTCATAGGTATGGTATGTCTCTAGTGACAGCTTCAATGAGTCCATTCCGTCCTAAGAGGCCGGGAATGTCTCTGCTTTTCCCTTAGAACTTAAAGCCATAGAAGATCAGGTACAGATGGAGCCACATTTTCAGTTGGTGTGAACATTTCCTTCGGATCTGTTATATTGATTACTGATAAACCTTGAGATTTTGTCCTTTTAAAATAAATTAGTCGAACAGCTCCCTGACTTCCATAAACCTCAGGCGCGGGTTTCTTTTTTATCCGAGGAATGGATTGCTTAGGAGCTACTGCATGTTTTGGTGCTATACAAGAAATGCCACATATGACGTGAAAATTGTGGTATTCGTCGATTGTATGTACGTTAAAATCAGCGTTATCGTACACCTGATGTGTAAAGCACGGCAAGTCAATTTTCTGCGGATCGTCTGCGGATGCTGACACTTCCAGGCGAACAGCTGCTGTATAGGATAAAAAAACCCCAAAGAGGAAACTACATCAACCTATTTTCTTGAGCCGTACTTTTTGTAGAGAAAACGGCCAACCATGTAAGGAATGGTGAGACCAGCTATCTGGGCCTTACTGCCGCTACAAGACTAGGCAAGTGTGTTGCTTATCTGGAAATGTCAGTGTAATGTACCAGCGCTAGCTATTCTGCTGACACATACATGTGCTCGAGAAGTTACAACTTTAAATAAAAGCCGGACATTAACGGACTAGTTTTATTGTATAGTTGAAATAACATACAAGTGTTCGATACAGGTTATAATTGCCTTATATACTACTACAGTGTAGTGGGATGGTCACTGATGTCAAAATGGGCAGTGACACCGCGCGAAATACGAATAACCTAAACCTAGTATATCACAGTCAGCAATCGCAGGCGATCCGCAGAAAATTGACCAGCCGTGATTTACACAACAGGTGTACGAAATCTCTGATTTTAACCTTTTCTATGCCAGACCTTAATTTGCATGTTGGTCCCTCAATCCCAAAGGTTTTTTCATGCTTAGAGTCCCATTGCCTTATGTATATACGTCGCATATAAATAAACAAAGAAATGACCAAAACATGTTTTTTAATGAGTTTTTTTTAACCAACTTAAACGTTTTCTTTTTAAAAGTACTCATCAGGGGGCAAAACCAACTTGAAAAATTGTAACTAACTTAAAAAAACTAATGTAATGTAAATTAACATTAAAAGTTTTCTTTTGTGTGGTACTCCTCAAAACATGTTACTAGGCAAAAGCCGACTCCGCAGCTTGCACACATGTATCTCGATTAGTTTCTTTTTTTTTTCTGGTCTTTTCTGTAGCTACAAACGCTTCACCTTCTAGCAGCTACCTATAAGCATTGCCACCGGTGCTACAATATAGCATATATCTAAAATATGTGAACAAATATATACGGCAATGGGTCCGCATGACCTGTCTGAGTTGCCAACATTTTGAGGCTTTGGGAACAATAATCTAACATTTTCGGACATATTTCTACGGCATTGGGACACCAATGAGTCTAAAATTTTATAAGCAGAGCATATTTTCGGCTTTGGTAAATTGAGACCATAATAACACCTTGAACGTATATATACGGCGGCTGAGAATACAGACACACTTTTTTAAAAACATATATATGCAGCGTTGGGACAGAAAGGGTTAAAGTACATACAATCGACGGATACCACACTTTTTACGTCATGGATGGCATTTCTTGTATTACGCCAAAACATGCAATAGCCCCTAACCAATCCATTCCTCGGCTAAAAACTAAACCCGGACCTGAGGTTTATGGAAGTCAGAGAGCTGTTCAACTAATACATTTTGAAAGGACAAAACCTCAAGGTTTATCAGAAATCAAGATCCGAAGGGAATGTTCACACCAACTGAAACTGTGACTCCATCTGTGCCTGACCTTCTGTGGCTCTAAGGGAAAAGCAGAGACATTCTCGGTATTTTAGGATGGAATGGATTCATGGAAGCTGTGAGACGAGAAATACCATATTCATATTATGAACTAACATTTATTAAATGAAGCATTTATTACATAAATGCTTCATTTATGACAAAACATGATGCCTTCATTTAGGCATAACATTTATTATTTGCACAGAAAACTAGGAGAAATTTATCAAATGACAGCATTCTAATAAAAACCAAAGTTTTGGAATTTAACAAGTGGGTTTTTCCGAGACCGTTAAAAATTGGCAATTTTCAACTTGCACTTTAGACCGAACGGTTCGTCTGCAAAAAAAGTAACTAGTGATGTTTGTAGATAATTTTAACTACTGTAATTTCTGTTAACAGAACGTTTACTAAAATCTAATAGTTTTCAAGATTTGAGCAAAAAAGCGGAAAAAAGCTGAAACTTTTCGATTTTCTCGCCATTTTTTCAATGTTCCGGCAAGAAATTTTGTCCGCAAACCTCATATTCGGATTCAGCAGTCCAAAATCCATATATAATGGAAGAAATCAAAACTACCCCAAAACTTTCCCACTACGGAGCTCGTAGAGTACAAATTAACTGAATCATAGTTAGTTCTTTAATCAAAACAAGTTTGTTGGTGACTTTTTCACTGTAAATTTATCGTTTTAAAAGCAAATATGTTCTATTCTATGGGATTAAGGTCAGGAATTCAATTATATATTAGAAAATATATAAATATGTAAGATTTTCAAATTTTGTATTGCTGTTTATTTTGAAATATATTATAGTTAATGTATAACATTAACATTACATAACAAAATTAAATTTAAAAATAATTAAAAAAAATATACTTAATGTAATAGTTGATTTTTATAAAAATTCATAGATGGTCATAATAATATGGCAAGGAACTGTATAGATAATCATCCATGTGAAAATAGACAGTAAAAAGGGTCCAGGGACGATGAGACACTCGTGGCTTCAAAACTTGCGGCAATGGTTCGGATTGTCATCTGTCGAAATTCCCTGATCTGCCGTAAACAAAGCCAGAATAACCATGTCAATTGCCAACGTTTGGAACGGGCAAGTAACATGAAGAAGAAGGAAGGTATATGGAATAAATTCTTTTTTAAAACATCTATTTCTTTGTATACCTAAACTTTTTATACTAAAACAAAATTCAATAGAAGAAGGACTGCAAATCGATAAATTAGCACGTATAATTCGACACACTAATCGATAATAGAGCACGTTATAATTTTCACGTAAGAAAATATTATTTTTATTTACACCCAGTGAAAATGCAGTGGCCATTCGTGAGTATTGCAGTTATTGCAACTATATTACTTTAAAAGCAAATAAGTATATAACTAAAATGTTTACTCTTGTAGATGTAAGAAGCTTTTATAATTTTAATCTGGAAACTCGCTTAAGAACACAAGCGGATTATCCTTTTGCGACCAGTAATTTCCCTCAAGATTTAGTAATTTATTTGGATTTTCTTGTAAAATGTCGGAATTAAATATCACAGTAGATAACTGGTATATAAGTGTACTATTATCATAACATTTACTAAGAGATTTCAACCTTGCATTAGTAAGAATGATTTGAATAAATAAAAAGTATTTTCTCCTAAATACCAAGAAAAAAAAATATCCAGTAAATTCACTAACTTTGTTAATCTTTATTCTAAAGAAGGAAAAAATCAATTCTAGTAATCTCGGCTCTTATTAGAGATGGTTAAATAGATGAAACAAAAAAAAATTAAGAATTTCTGCATAGCTGACATTTTGTAAAATAGAATGGTAAAAAATATTGTTAAAACCAAATACAGTCGGAAAAATGAAAGAATACCCATGAACGAACATATAAAACACGCTGTATTTTCCTGTGACCGTGTCACAAAGAAAATTGTCCAGTGCAAATACATGTAACAATAATTATACATGTACTTGCGCTGGACAATTTTTTGTGTGACACGGTGACAGGAAAATACAGCGTGTTTTATATGTTCGTTCATGGGTATTCTTTTAGTTTTCCTACTGTAAGTTGGGTTTATGCCACGCATAATGTTGGAAGCCCAAAAACGCTTTTTTAAGCTTATAAACGTTTGCATTTTAAATACGCTTATCATATTATCATATCAGCGACTACTCCACGTCATTGACAAGAACAACCGTTTTACACGAAAAATATAACTGGAATTTTCCGAACCTTTTCAGTGGAACCTCACAATGATACGCATGCGGTATTCAGCGAATCAGAATTGTTCAGTATAATTTACCGAGCTACTCGTAAAAAATTAAACGTGTTCAGGACATCTCAATAGCCAGGATTTGAGTTTCCTATACGATTTCGGCAGAAATTTTATATGATTTTTTAATAATTTAGTGCTAAAAGTGCGATTTTTTGTATTTTTGCTTTCCGTAAAAGATAATATATTTATGCACGCTTAAATATTATACAGTATGATGTAAATGAAACGAACAAAATCATTATTTCATAAATGAGCAACTAATAGTGCAGCCTATATGTGAAACAATTGTGCGTTTAATGATAAAAGTACATGGCCATTCCACGAACATACGCCTGTTTTGGATTACTTCGACAACGAATATTTTACTGTGGAGCATAAGAAATACGAAAGTAAATGGCGCTAATAATTATTCCAATAAACAACAATGTAATTTGCAATTTACTTCCGTTCTTCTTATTTTGCACAGTAAAATATTAGTTGTCGAAGTAATCCAAAACAGGCGTATGTTCGTGGAATGGCCCATATATAATTTGGACCACATACACTACACATACAAAGGTTCAAATGTAGATATGAGGCCATCTCAGATTTTACTTTTTACAAAAATGGCGGGCATTCAAATTGGCGACTATACATATGTGACTAATAGCACGAAAACTTTTGAACGAGACTTCAGATTTTAACCAAATTTGGCATATAGGTTCTTTTTTATATGTATAAGGTCCAGGTCTTGAACGGGAAGAATTGGTTTACCAGAAATTGTGTTTTCCTGGTTTTTATGTAAAAATATGTTATTTTTTTTTTCAATTTTTTCACCCTGTATGTATTAATTTTTCAAAAAGGTAATACCGCCATTGAATAGAGCGTAAAAATATCATTTAGGAAATATTTTTAACCTTTTAGTTATGTTAATTACCATTTAACAAATGCATAACGTATCTTCACATGTACCTATGTGCGGCAGTTTCGTGCAAATATTATAAGAATTATTGTGCATTTAACGGTAGAAGCATATAATTTTAACCACATATACTACACATATAAAGGTACAAATCTAGATATGAGGCCATCTCAGTTTTTGTTTCTTTTACAAAAGTGGCGGGAATTCTAAAGGGCGACGTCAGATTTCAACCAAATTTGGTATATAGGTTCCTTTTTTGGTAAATAAGATCGAGATCTTGAACCGGAAGGATCGGTTTACCAGAAGTTGTATTTTTACTGTTTTTTTATGTAAAAATATGTTGCTTTTTTAAATTTTTTCACCCTGTATATATAAATTTTTCAAAAAGGTAATACCGCCAATGAAAAGAGTGTAAACATATTTTTTAGCAAATATTTTGAACTTTTAGTTTTGTTAATTGCCATTTAATAAATGCACAACGTATGTTCACATGTACCTATGGGTGGCATATTCATTTTGAATGCCCGCCATTTTTGTAAAACACAAAATCTGAGATGGCCTCATATCTAAATTTGAATCTTTGTATGTGTAGTATGTGTGGTCTAAATTATGTGCTTCTACCTTTAAAGGCACAATATTTCTTATATTATTATTTGCACGAATCTACCGCACATAGGTACCTACATGTGAAGATACGTTATGCATTTATTAAATGGTAATTGGACCGCGTTATGTAATAACGGATTAAGCGCCAAAAGTCCAAAATCGAGATATTAGTGCCATCTTGCAGCTAGGGTGCAAATCTATGTATAAAAATATGTTTTTTGTAAAAAAAATTAAAAAAAAAGTTGTTTTTAAATGCCTGTATTAAGCGACATTTTTTATTTTATTAAAAGAAATCTCACATTAGGATTTGTAATATCGAACTAAACGCCAATAATGGTACATAATCCATTGTCATAAACAAAAATCCGCATCTTTGTAAGTGGAATAACGAATCAAGCGCCACGAATAGTCGGTTAATTCTTTATTACAAAACATAACATATTTACCAACGTTTAAGATATCGAATTAAAAGACATCCTTTGTCAGGTAACATCAGATTAAGCGCCAAATATGTCTCTTAATCCGGTATTCGGATCTTAACTCATGCATATCTTAAAAAATCATTAACGAATTAAGCGACATTTGATCGAATAACTTTTAAAATATAAATTATTTTAAAAAAATTTTAAACACATGTAAAAGTCTATTTACATTTGCATTAATATATTAAATATGAGACATATCAGTACCATATTTTAGAAATAGTACCAAAAACAAATTTAAAATCTTTAAAAGGATTTATCTCAAAACTACATTTTGGCGCTTAATCCGCTATTACATAATGCGGTCCAATTAATATAACTAGAGTCCAAAATATTTCCTAAAAAATATTTTTACGCTCTTTTTAACGCCGGTATTACCTTTTTGAATAATTAATATATACAGGGCGAAATAATTGAAAAAATAAACAACATATTTTTACAAAAAAATCGGGAAAAACACCACTTCTGGTAAACCGATTCTTCCGGTTCAAAAGCTCGATCTTATACATAAAAAAGAACCTATACAGGGTGTTTCGTTGGGAAAGTAAAACACGGTAACTGTAGAAAGAGGACACTTAGGCGGTCTCAAAAATACAATACTTAATAGGTCTTACTCCATAATTAACAAAGATACTGGGTGTTTTATCTATTTTGCCATTTTCATAATTGGTTCATAACTTTTTACCCACACTGTATATGTATTTAATATTTGGCACGCAAATATCATTTACGGTGTACAATAAACTAATTTATATACAATTGTAAAAAATCCAGGTCCGGATTAAAAAATATTGGAAAAATTTTCCGACCCCAAAACAACACCCTGTACATTAAATTTTTTTAAAATGAATTTTTCAGTTAAAAGAGGATAAAAAACTAAATTCAGTGGTGTACTTTGAATTTTCGGCAAAATGATTTTTCTGGTTAAATATTGAATTTGAATTCTGAAATTAAGTGGATTGCGAGAGCTCTAAGTAGAAAAAAATAGAAATACAACTTACAACTTGTCAAACACACTGTATATTGATTTTATATTTAACATCCGAATATTCTTTTAGGTGTCCAATCAATTAATTTATTTACAATTATAAAAAGTCCAGGTCCGGTTTAAAAAATATTGTGTAAATGTTCCGACCCAAAAAAACACCTTCTATATTAAATTTTTTTAAAATGGATTTTGAATTTTAAAATAGGATGAAAAACAAAATTAGTGGTATAGTCTGAATTTTCGGCAAAATTATTTTTCTGGTAAAATTTTGAATTTGAATTCTGAAATTATGACAATTGCGAGAGCTCTAAGTAGAAAAAACTAAAATGCGACTTAATTTTAATTAATACCATTATTTAATCTAAATTGGTAAAATGTTAATATTTTAGTGTTTTTTATTATGTGTGAAAGATAGATTTTGGCGAATATGCATCTTTAAATAATGAATAAATAATAAAGGGTCAATAAAGGATACATCACTTTAATCTACAAAATAGCTAAAAATTATAACAAAGCAGCGAAAATTTGCAGCATAATAACTATTCAAAACTAAACTACTTATTCAAAATTACCACCATCAAAAATTATTATTTTTTGTATACGTAGGTACGGTAAATTTTTGTAGTTAGATACCTAGTGTCATGTGTACTGTGTGTGTTGAGTAAGTGTCTTGTAACTTTGCAAAGGCAACGTCATTGTCTTTGCAAAGAGTCGCTAATTGTATCCGAACGTCTGCGGTCCCTCTGGTGAGTACAGATCTCACAAGGACAGAAACTATTTTCATTTATTAATTTATAATAAACGAAAAATTTCTGACCTTGGTGAGATTCGAACTCACGACCATTCCGACCTTTCGATCCAAAGGTAGGCGCTCTTACCACTGAGCCACAGAGGGGGTCATCAAAAATTATTGTTATGTGTGCAAATGTTAATATTTTACCAATTTAGATTAAATAATGGTATTAATTAAAATTAAGCCATATTTTAATTTATTTTACTTTGAGCTTCGCAATTCACATAATTTTAGAATTCAAATTCAAAATTTTATCAGAAAAATCATTTTATAATCGAAAATTCAAAGAATACCACTAATTTTGCTTTTTGTCCTCTTTTCAAATGCAAAATCCATTTTAAAAAAATTTAATATGCAAGGTGTTTTTTTTGTGTCGGAACATTTACACAATATTTTTTAATCCGGATCTGGATTTTTTATAATTGTAAATAAATTACTTGACTGGTCACCTTAAAAAAATATTCGCGTGTTAAAAATAAAATCAATATACAGTGTGGTTGATAAGTTGTAAGCTGCATTTCAATCTTTTTCTACTTAGAGCTCTCGCATTTCACTTAATTTCACAATTCAAATTCAAAATTTCAACGGAGAAATCATTTTGCCGAAAATTCAAAGTATACCACTGAATTTAGTTTTTTATCCTCTTTTCAACTGAAAAATCTATTTTAAAAAAAATTAATGTACAGGGTGTTTTTTTGGGGTCGGAATATTTTTCCAATATTTTTTAATTCGGACCTGGATTTTTTACAATTGTAAATAAATTAATTTATTGTACGCCTTAAATGATATTATTTGCGTGCCAAATATAAAATAAATATACAGTGTGGTTAAAAAGTTATGAACCAAATAAGAAAATGGCAAAAGAGATAAAACACCCAGTATCTTTGTTATTAATGGAGTAAGACTCATTAAGTGTGGTATTTTTGACACCGCCAAAGTGTCCTCTTTCTACAGTTAGCGTATGCTACTTTTCCAATGAAACACCCTGTATACCAAATTTGGTTGAAATCGGACTTTTCGTTTAGAAGTTATTGTGCTATTAGTCACATATGTACAGTCGCCATTTTGAATGCCCGCCTTTTTTGTAAAAGGCAAAATCTGAGATGGCCTCATAGCTAAATTTGAACCTTTGTATGTGTAGATTATATGCTTCTACCATTAAATGCACAATAATAAGTTATGCATTTATTTCATGGTAATTAACATAAAAAAAATGTTCAAAATATTTCATAAAAAATATTTTTGCGCTCTTTTCAATGCCGGTATTATCTTTTTTAAAAATTACTGTATACAGGGTGAAGGAATTGAAAAAAAAAAACATATTTTTACATAAAAAATCAGGAAAAACACAACTTCTGGTAAACCGATTCTTCCGGTTTAAGAGCTTGATCTTATATATCAAAAAAAGAACCCGTATACCAAATTTGGTTGAAGTCGGACTTTTCTTTTAAAAGTTATCGTGCTATTAGTCACATATTTATCGTCGCCATTTTGAATGCCCCTCCATTGTTGTACAAGGTAAAATCTGAAATGGCCTCGTATCTAATTATGAACCTTTATAATTATGTATAGTATATTATGTGGTCCAAAATATATGCTTCTATCGTTAAATGCAGAATTCTTATAATATTTGCACGAATCTGCCGCACTATAAGAAAAAATACCGCAAGGGGTCGATTTTTATTTTTAAATTGTGATTTTTTGGCATATACCTATATCATACAAGTGATGTCATCCATCTGGGCTTCTTCTTCTTGCAGTACCGTCTCCTATCGGAGGTTGGCTACCATCACATCAATCTTAACTTTATGAGGTGCAGCTCCGAACAACTGTATTGAACTGCACCCATACCACTCCCTTAAATTTCGCAACCAGGAAATCGTCCTACTTCCCACATTTCTTTTTCCCGAGATTTTTCCTTGGATTATGAGTCTTAGCAGAGAGTACTTTTCTCGTCTCATTATGTGGCCTACATATTCCAGTTTTTTCGTTTGTATGGTTTTGATGACTTCGCATTCCTTCCCCATCTTCAGCAAAACTTCTTGATTTGTTACTCTTTCTGGGCGTCATGACTCATGACATAATCGATGATTCTTGCCAGAATTATAGATTCTGACAATTAAAGGAAGAGACAAAAAGTAGATTATAATATGTAATTTATTTAATTCAAAATACATTTTTTCTATTCTCATACTATAATAATATATCAATTATGATGTCACTACCTGTATCATAATGAACTTCATTATGATAAAGATTTTCATTAAGATACAGATTTTTAACCAATAGAATCGCGATATGGCATTCGCGATAAAGGTGGTACACGCGCAGTGACCAATGGCGAGTCAAATACATACACTTTGACAGTTCTCAATATGTAAACAAATCGTCAAACTGACAAACTACCAACAAACTGTCAATACGGATGGAGTAGGCACGAAGACAATTAATGCGGCCACGATACAAGAGAGAGGTCCTAGAGAGAGTCAGAGAATGTGCTGGAAAATTTGACAGGCCGTGTAATTTCAGTTGCCTATATCAACTTAAATCGGGGAAATAGACCTCATATTTTTTAAATTTTATCAACTTAACTTAATTTTTAAATACTGCCTATCGGCCCTGATACTAAGTTAAACAAATTGGAGGTCCATTTCCCCGATTTAAGTTAATATAGGCAACTGAAATTACACGGCCTGTCAAATTTTCCAGCACGTTTTCTGTCTCTCTCTAGGACCTCTCTCTTGTATGTTGGTGGGAATCTCGCTTCACTATTTGAATGGGACAGACCCATTCCATCCGTATTGACAGTTCATTGCAAACTACTGAATTTATTTGTGTTACAAAATTAATAAATTTGAATATATTTTTTGTTGTGAATGATCATAGAAAAAATAGTGTATATAACTTGCATTTAATTATTATTATGAAGCTCGTACTCTATACGAAACTCGTCGCATACGGCTCGTTTCGTAACCCTCATGCTCGCTTTATAATGACCATCATTAAATGCTCATTGCATATGTTTTCTTACTGCTGTAAGAAAACACAAAAAAATGCTTGTTTGACAAATAAACATTGATGTTCGCTTCAATTAAATATTCAAACTGTCAAGAGTCGATGTTTATTTGTCAAACAAGCATTTTTCTGTTTTCTGACAGCATCCGCCAAAATAAACATTACCGAATATAAAAGACATATCTATAAGTTAATTTTTATAATACATATGTTCAAAAAGTTCACCACGGCGTTGCAAACAAGCTTAATAAAGTCTCTGAAGATCACTACACATTTAAGAAAAGAGGTTGCTGCAAATGTAGAAAATAAGTTATTATTCTTTTTCGTAGTTCTCCACCAGTTTCTGGCGGATTGTCCGAGCGAAATATGGAATTCTTCATCATACCCCACATGTAGGCATCAGGTGGTGTTAAATTTGGTGAATGAAGTGAATACTCGAAATCTGTGTAACAAGAAATCATTCTGTTACCAAAATAGTCACGGAGCAAATTTATGGAGGATTTCGTGGTATGGCTTGTTGCGCTATCCTGTTGAAACAATTGCTTACGGATTCTTAAATTAAGCGCACGACAAAAGGTCTTTAAATCTCTGACAAAAGGTGTCACAATATTATGTCTGTACAACTCTTAATTGACAGTAACTGGCTGCTCATTCTCGTCTTCAACAAAATAAGGACCAATTATCCTATGACCAGACACAGCCACCCAAATGGTTACTCAAGCACTGCGGAGAGGCTTTTCGTTTAAAACCAAGTTATTGATTTGTTTGTTGGTTGACGTAACCGTTAGGTGAATGTGACTTTCGTCAGAAAACCATACTAGGTTTCTTAAAAAATCGGGATCTTCATACACTAAGCTCGCCTCCACACTAAATTTCTCCTTCCCGTTTATCCGCAACATTTAGTTGTTGTCCCATTTAAAATCGACAGACTTATCGCGAAAATTGAATCACTAGTGGTATTACTATTGACAACACACTACCAGTGCGACGAAATTTATTAACAACCACTAGCATCACAGCTTTACTATTGTACGCCTTGTTAAAATGTTGTTGGTATCCTTCTGACACTTATTTTCAACATGGGCCATTATTCCGTCTAACTCCGTATGAGCGGAAACAACGTTCTACTAAAAAATCTTTTTCTTTGGTAGAAAGAAACATAATGACAGAGATTTTAACCGTAACGTAAAGTCAAGTTGACAACTAATGACAAGTATACCAACTTTGATAAATGCAACTTGCCTGCGAAATTGTGTTGCAATCAGCCCTTTGAATTTCGGTACTTAACTAAACTAAATTTATGCGAATTTCTTTTGTAAGCGAAATGAAATACCTTATAGAACCTGAATAAATAAATTTGGTTTAAATTGCAAAATATTTTCTGGTTTCACAAGGCAATTAAAAATTTTACTTAAGAAAAGTATACTAAAACATTCTTTTTATAACAAAATAGCCTAACTGACCCTCTTCCTGACGCCACCCAAGTTTTTTAATATTTAAGTAAATATAAAGCAAAGTACAAAACTAGGTATATAAATATTACAAAAAAAATATGGTAAAAGCATTCTATTCGAAGATGTCTTCCGATTTAGCATTAAAGTGAGGCATAGTTTTTCTGGAATCAATTCGAGTTTTTATAAATCCATCCCTCGAATACACTCCACAAACTGCTAGAGAAGCTTATGTCACAAGCTTGACACATCGTTCTACACATTGTTTGTAGCAGTGATATTTCTCAATCTCAATGTTTAAAGAGTCTAAGTTAGGATTCTTAATAAAATCTCGCATATTGTCACTCGAAAATCTAGAGAATATAGGTGGTTCTGTGAGGTGATATTCTTGTTAGTAAATTAACTCAAAGTAGTAGTTTGAATCAAAATTTTTATAGGTGAAAGTTTGAAGACCCTCACGTTTTTTGATTTGGTCACTGGCAAACTTCTTTTAATGTCCAAGGAGAAGATCATTTGACTGTCGCAGACATACAAACCACTACAGCGGGTTTTTTAAGATGTTCTTCTAACAGCCGTATTACATCACCCTTAACGCCAGTATTTACGACTGTTTCGTCACACGCAATAGCTGGATTTGATACTTTATGATGTACCAGACAGCCGATACCCATATCCGAAATATTTGCACCCTGAATCATGCAGTGTTATGTGTTCTTCCACGATCGATTGACCATAAAACTTGGTACTGTTTTTTAGTTGAGCTAAAGTTTTGTCTTTTTGTCGGTAACTTTCTTCTTTTAGCGTTGTTCTCTCTGATTATATTTGTTTTTGTTTTCCCTATCAATCGAACTTATCGCCATTTTTCAGGGACCTCTTTGATTTAATAGAAATTCGCGATCATCCAGAGGCACTTTTTGAGATTTGCTACAAAGACATTTAATCAGAGAGTCACATTTGCATGCTGCAAGATTTCGTGTAGTTTTACTTTTGTTCTTAAAACATTGAATTTTATTTTCGTAAAATTCACTGTCTGGCCTGTTCTTAAATGGTTTCATATGTTTCATATGTTTGTCACGATAGGCTTTTAAAAGCTAAATAATTTTTGTATGTTAAATTATTGAAACTGTCTTTTTCCATATTTCCTTCAACTTAATTGCAACCTGTTCGGCAATACCAGAAAATTCTGGCTCTTTCTTTCTCTTGTTTGTATTTCGGTAAAACATTTTCAGGTATACTTGGTGATTGCCCAAAAATGGGGCGGTCCACAGCACATCTTGATTTTATTCCATATGGTCCTGGTTTATCTATTTTATAAATCTTTAATTTACAAAAAACAATAATAACAATGTAAGGAATCGCACCAAACATAAGTGAAAATTACACGCACGGACTCACGAAGCGGGACATTTCAAAGAGGTTGGGGAGACTGAAAAAACAAATAATACTTTAAATATCGTTTAAATTTCTAATTGACAACATTTTCTTTAATTGCTCGATTAGATCGAGTTAGCACATATTTTATTATAAATAATATAAATTGAGATTTCCATAAAAATCAGATATTTAATATTCAAGGTCATTGGGGGGGGGGCAGTTTTTCACGCTATTAGATATAACATTTCCAACTTTTATTTTTTCGATGCACCCTCATGTACAGTTTAATAACCTCAAAACTGTTGGAAAAATTGTAAGAATAAATGGCCAGTTCTCGACCGTAAGTAGAAAATTTCTATATTTTTCGAAATTAGCGTTTTATTTTCATTATGAGTATCAAGTGAGGTATCGAGAATGGTAACATAACTGCAGTTTAGTTCAATTACATTTTGTAATTTTTTTATAAGCCGTTGTTTATTAGTTTGACTCTTCAAGAACTTGCGGATATCATTGAATCTGACGAATTTTGGGAAGACGATAATGTTTCTAGAATATATTATAGCCCCACCGGACGAACACAATGTCGTGTCAGATGAAGATTCGGCTGATGAAGACTCTGGAGGTTTATTAGACAATTTGTCAAGTCATCAGTTACAAGCACAAGCCGAAGCTGTTTCCGTAAGCGGTAGAAGGATAAGTTACAAAGAGCATGAAGAAAATTTACCAACTACTTCTCACACTAAACAGAAAAAAGAAAATAAAATAAATAATTGGGAAAAAGATACAGATTTGGCTAGTATCCTGATAAACAACAATTTTCCAGAACATAATTACAGTCAATATCGAGATATGACTGCTGTTGATATTTTTAAGTCACCGGCTTACGAAACAATTAATTTATTCCTTTCATTTGCGTCATACTGTATACATTTTATCTGTTAAAAAATAGGAACTCCTTTAAAGTAGAGCCACCAAATTTAAAAAATTTTTGTTGCTTGAAAAACATCAAAATATATTAAAATTCTTAATTTTTTATAACTTTTGTGAAAATTAACTTACTATTTTGAGATCGTTCTCAAAGGGAAAACTTGTAATGCCTAACAAACCCCTAAACTTTCAGCTAGATCCATCAATTAGTTTAAAAGGCATAACAGTCATTTACATCAGATTGATTTTATGTTATAATATAAGATATAAAATAATTAAGATATATTATGGTAATTCTACGGATACCGTGGGAGAGGTGAAGAATACTTTTAGAATGCATAAAAATTTGTTAAAAAAATCAAAACTAGCATAGTCCATTGAAATGTTACATTTAGGGTTGCCTTTCTTAGAGGAGTCAATTTTATTTGTTTAATGTGTAGGGAGTACAGTAGAAGTTTAAGTTCAAGTTTTTGGGGTCGCCGCCCTTGTCCCCCGGCCACCATCTTGGAAAAAGGGATGCAAAGGGCTTTCGCTTTGTATCTCCTAAACTAGCAACCATACAGAAAATTAAATTACGGCGTGATTCGGCGTGACCACAGAAGTTCAGCAAGATCTGTTTGGTGTCCCAGAAAACGTTTTTCTAGCCCACTGTGTTGCCCAGGACCTCGAGATGACTAAAGTAATCTCGTCCGTATTCAATAGAAAGTTCGGCCGCCTGCGCGAGTTAAGAAATCAGCAGCCTAAAATTGGAAGAGTATTGCGATTGGAAGATGGTCCTCGATCTTTGCTGTATATGGTGACCAGAAAGTCTTATACGGACACGCCAAGCTATGAGAACATAATATGACGTGCTCTAACTAATTTGAAGAAAATCGTGTGCAATTATGACATCAAAGATTTGGCTTTACCAAAAATAGGCCATGCAATAGAAAATCTGGATTGGAAGATTGTGAGGAGCATGCTTGAAGTGATCTTCAGAGAAACTGGCTTACGAATTACTGTGTGTTGCATGAACCCGAAGATGTCGTACCCTTCAAAGACAGTAGACTGTTATTTCTTCTTAAAGGGTATATGCAGAGCTGGAGAGTCGTGTAGATTCCGCCATCCTGGGCCTTCATCTAGAGTTGCTGATCGGGACGCTCAGATCTTAAGAGGGGAGCAATGTAGCAAAATAATGAGTCACCGGCCATAAGTAGCAGCTCCGAAAGGTTTGATCTCGAGAACTTTCTGGTAGAATAACGATATATATATATATATATATATAATTGGTTGCATTGCTCCTGTTTAGCTATATCATACTGATGACGACTAATAAGTCAGAAACACGTGTCTATGGTTGCATTCCACCTTGAGCATATTTTGTTTTTTATATATATATATATATATATATATATATACATATTTGTGAAATGAGAAAATAAAATATTCTCTTGGTAGCCCGGCGAATAGCAAAATCAAGCTGTATAACAATAAAGCTATGAAAGGCGATGTAACGGAATCCTTTTTCCGACAATACATCATGCAAACACCGTTTGGGCTAACCAATTCGTCTCTTACTGGAGAATACAGTAAAATGAAATGGATAATTGCATTTTAGTCGGATTCGAACCTCACCGGAGCCCGACTAGTTTCGAGTCATGTCAACTCGTCATCAGGGGACACTAGGTGAGTGTTCGAATTCAAGCAAAATGCAATTATTATTTGGTGGATTTATAGAAGAAACCCACCAGAGTATGCTTAGCGCGACCTCTATGTGTGAAATGAGAAAATAAAATATTCTCTTGGTAGCCCGGCGAATAGCAAAATCAAGCTTTATAACAATAAAGCTATGAAAGGCGATGTAACGGAATCCTTTTTCCGACAATACATCATGCAAACACCGTTTGGGCTAACCAATTCGTCTCGAAACTAGTCGGGCTCCGGTGAGGTTCGAATCCGACTAAAATGCAATTATCCATTTCATATATATATATATATATATATATATATATATATATATATATATATATATATATATATATATATATATATATATATACGTGGAATAGGAGGATAAAAACGCGCGGTGGTTGGAATGTCACACGATAGCCAGAGAGCTGGCTTAGCCTGGAATGATCGATAATAATGGCTAGAGTATATATATAACGATACGAATTTTGTAAATAGAGTTAGTGTATAATATAAATTTGTCTGTAACTTGTATAAATACATTCGTATAAACGAACCGAGAGTATTATTTTAACAGTAATCACGCTACAGTTATTTTTAACTTAAAATAGTTAGAAGAACTTTTAAAATATTACTTGAATACACGAATTATTTTTTTATACTTGAAAACCTAATTATATAACTCAAAATTATGTCGGATCAAAATATTTAATTATAATATTATATTATGTGGTTTGTAGTCCTGTCGCCAGGGGGGGTACAACGGCCTCCTTTATTCAGATGGACTTACCCAAGTTTTTTTTATGTATTTTGACCCGTAGAACACGAATTTTTTGGGTAACAGCTGATCCGGATGTCGATAAGTTTGTTATAAACAAAGAACTTGAGGAATAACATAACAGCGATTTCTCGCAAAACATAACATTTTTTTTGTATTTTTTGGGTCATTCTAAGCAAAAAATGTTCCTACAAGTTTTTTCGTAGGATTCATAGTTTTCGAGATAACCGCTGTTAAAATTTCAAAAAATCGAAAAATTGCAATTTTTGAACCCGAATAACTTTTGATTTAAAAATAAAATAGCAATTCTGCTTACCGTATTTGAAAGTTCAAGTCAAATTATATCGGTTTTGATTATTTGCATTGCTAAAAATTTATTTTTTTATTGTTAAAGAAAGCTATAAACACATAGTGTTTCCCGTACCTAATACATGCGTTTTAATACATCCTACATAGATACTGCCTCGCTTGCACTTGTACCTACTCTACCTACTTGTTCGATTTTAAATGAGAAATCATTGAAAACATCACTCACGCACTAGGTGTTTATTACTGTTTATAGCTTTGTTTAAGAATAAAACAATTAATTTTTAGCAATGCAAATAATCAAAACCGATATAAATTGACTTGAACTTTCAAATGCGATAATCAGAATTGCTATTTTATTTTTTAATCAAAAGTTATTCTGGTTCAAAAATTGCAATTTTTCGATTTTTTGGAAGTTCAACCGCGTTTATCTCACAAACTACGCATCCTACGAAAAAACTTGTAAGAACATTTTTTGCTTAGAATGACCCAAAAAATACAAAAAAATGTTTTGTTTTGCGAGAAATCGCTGTTATGTAATTCCTCAAGTTCTTTGTCTATAACAAACTTATCGACATCCGGATCAACTGTTACCCAAAAAATTCGTATTCTACGGGTCAAAATACATGAAAAAAACTTAGGTAAGTCCATCTGAATAAAGGAGGCCGTTGTACCCCCCCTGGCGACAGGACTATTGGAACACACATTCGAATATAAAGTTTTACATTCACAACTTTTCGAGGGTGACGAACGCTGACAAGCTTTGAAGCCTCAGAAACTTTATCAACCAACTACTCCTATAACTTTTACTTTGTTTTAACAATTTTATGTAGGATATTAATTTCTGAACGCAGTAATTCCTATTCATGGGTTTTCTAATAAATAATTATACATAGGATGCCTGAAATCTTTTAGGATTCTTTGTAGGTGTAAAATGTCGAGTTAAATAGTTTAATGGTCTAAACATAGACACCTCTAAAAACAAATGCATAACTTACTTTTAATTTTTCGAGTCTGGATCTGAATACAATTTTTCTCCCCAGTATTAGGCTGCGTCTACTATATTTATGTAATTACGTGGCTAAAGGTTCCTCATGAAGGCCAAAAAACAAAACAAACAAAAATGTATTCAAATTAAATACCTAAGTAGTGGTAGTGTGTGCATAATATAAATGTAATGGATTAGAATATAAATATTCCATCAAATAAAGGTATTAATTGGTTTATGGATTAATAAAAAAATAGAAATAAATAAAATATATTAAAAGGATCTGTGCAATCTTTCGGCTCCAATGCTATTTAAATGGGATTCATTTTTTTTTAATCCTGAGAAAACTAATAAGAATTTTTCAAAAATTTAAACGCATAATGCAAGATACGTTATTACCGAGGGCCGGAAGTTACTGAAAACTTCAATAATGTTTATTATAGTAAGTAACAGGGGTAAAAAACTAAGAGAAAATTTAGTCTGATTTTTAATTTTAAATAGCTCATTCAAAAGAAACTTTTTATTTATTCTAAGGGACATTTTGCCCTCGGCAATAATTTAGTCTTTCATTCTGCGTTTAAATTTTTTAAAAATATTTATTAGTTATTTCAGGATTTGAAAAATATCAACACGATGTCCGTGCTGATATTTTCCAAATCGGACATTCGCTATCTTTGTCATACAACGCACTCAGTCAAACAAAATGTGCTGACAAGACCGTGAACATTTTAAATATTTGACACTGCTTAAGGTATATTTTGAGTTGTTTATGAAATAATATTGATTTGATAAATAATTGATTTAAGACGTGAAGTGAAATTAATAAAAAGTTATCTACTGTTTATTATTTATGGAAGATCCTGGCGCATAATGCACCAGGGTATATTCTGTAATCCAAGTATTTTGTTGTTAAAGATGTTCAAGATTTAACCAACCTTTCCATAGTAACAATATATTATTAAAAAAATCACTTTTATAACTTTTCCCGTTTTCTCGATTAAATGTTAGTTTTTTTGTATGTAAGTATATAAATATTTATAGTATTTTATATAAATTATTATTTATATAATATTATTTCTATAGTTTTATAGTATATAAATTATTAAAATCACTGAATATAATATAGTTAGTGAAAAAATTATCATAATTATAACTGAATTATTCATTTAAACGATTATACAAGTAACAGTAATCCAAGAACATTCAAAAGCCATCTCTTTAGTTAATGATGACAATGTCATTGTCAAGTAATGTTTATATATCCATACCATTGAGAATTTTACTACCTACACGTAATTTGCCGTGCAAAGAAAGAAAACGTACGGATTGCCGTAAGATATTTGCGCATACACTCTTAACTAAATTAAAAATGTAGTTTAACACATTCGCGGACACGCTGTCATTTTATACACGTATTCTTATGGAGTAAATGACTTCATATGCAGTCATAACCGCGAATGTGTTAATTCTTATGTATTGTCATTTTTTATTTCAAATTTATTTTTTAAGTATAAACCGTCAAGATTTTGGTACATAAAAATTAAACGCCCTTATCCCTTCAGAAACCAAATTATAAAATATCCCGAACAAAAATCTTGGTACGAAGAATTAAAGCGGAGTGAAGATTGCATGTTTTATCGTGTAGTACTCTACTTATATACGGAAAGCGTGCTATGAAATGAAATAAATTAAATTATGGCAATAAAACGAAAATGTATACAAAGCATTTTTATTCATTTTCCTTTTCATAAAAAAACGTTTTTTTAAATTCGTAAAACAATAAAATCTCTGGGAAATTACTTTATATGCAACATATTTTATATCCACGTTAAAATCATAAAAAGGCAATCAACGTTTAACCTTTTTTCAGCTCGCTCAGCTTTTACCGATGGAGGAGAATTTTCTGCTATGCTATATGGCAATATGGCATAATCATGGCTATCGGGCGATAGCTCCTCGGTAGTTAAGGGTCTCAAAAGAATTACCACTTTTGATTTGCGCCACAATTTTGGAATATGGTAGATAGTAGATAGACCGACTTATTGTTTCATTTTTGGCCAGAAGTGCTTTATGTAATTTGTTAACCAATTAGTTCACAACGTTGCGTAAACGCAACATTTGTAATAGTATTTTTTTAAATGTATCACTACTTCGAATAACATTTTTATTGCTACATTTTATTTAGCACATGACATAAAGTACAAGTCTGATAAAATATTTTGAATTAATTAAAACGGTATATATATATTTTAATTTAATGAATATTGAAAAAATCGAAAACTCTTTTGTCATATGTTTGTCCATGTAATTTCTATACTAAACCTAAAATAATATTTCTAAAATTATCAAGTTATATTGATATATATATATATATATATATATATATATATATATATATATATATATATATTTGTACAAATAGTTATTCAAACATTACTATATATATTGTTGTGATCTTGATTATTGATATGAGATGATAATTTTATATGTCATTTAATTTAATCAATGCATAACTAATAATCTAATTAATTTACCAGATCACATATCAATATGTTTTCAATCTCAGGGCTTTTTATAAAATTAATTACTTACATACGTGGCTTCTAAGTATTTCTTAATGGTTCCTAATCGGGATAGGAAAGAAAAGAGTAAAATAATAACACATATGGGTTACAATTGTAATCAAAATATTGTTTATTTTATTCAAATGGCAATCACTGCTTAATATTTGCTATATCTTATTATTCTTAAACATAACATTTACACATGGGAATCTTATTTTCTTTTGATTTCCAATTGAAAGTTTTTATTAACATTTAACTATTATAATTTATTAGCAACAATTCTATTTAAGTTTGATGAAGCTTTTCTGATATTATTGATTATGTTTCTTCAATTTTAAATGTGGTATTTACTACGAAAAACCCATACATTCATGTCCAAAAAAATGAGATTGACCTTTTTCTGGTGCACTGAGAAAGTCTTCACACAAGACCCGTTTCCTGCTATCCTTGGCTGCAATCAAAACCTCGTCCTGGCTTCCAGTAATGTTCTCCTCTGAAACTAGCTCGTATAGCTCTCGTTTCCTGCTTCTGTCGTGATGCTGTCTTCTACCTTTTTCGAAACTGCAATCAGCTACCGGGAACTCTTGGCTCAAGGAGGTTCTTTTACTCTCAACCTGGCCTACCTCTCGTTCTACGATAGATACTCCACACTCACGGAACTACACAGGCTTTCTCACTCTCCGTACACTACCGTCTACTACTCGACTTCACTTCTCGACAGCTCAAAACATTCTGATCTCACTTTGTCATTCATTCCCCTACTTTCTAAATATCCCTTCCAGATTCACAAATCAAACTTCCACCACCAACTCTCATTCGCAGTATTCCTCAAAACCAATTTTTAAACTTTCTAAATATGCTTAATGGATTTCAAAGAAAATAGTTAATTCCCATTCTAAAATTACTTTCTACTATATACAAATTTTAATGACCTATTCTCTATTTCCACTTAGTCTTAATTAGCATCGGCTAATGACCGATCCTTCCGCGAACAACGATAATGACCTATTAACGATTTCACTTGAGTCTTATTTAATCACTTCTTAAAATTAAATATAACAATTTGTTGTATACAGGTTGTTCTAAATTTATATGCCCGTGGTTGAGAAAATTGAAAATATTTTATATTAAATTGAATTTTGTCTATAATTATCAAATTTTAATTTTCATATCAAATAGAAATATAACAAATCCCCGCCTTGTATTCGATAAAATTTATCTGCATTTTTAAATAAATTTTCTCGAGGCAAAACCAACTCCCTGTATATTTCATTACTTTAATCTATGTCTTATACCTTAACTTACTATCTACTTCATGTAATTCTGTCTTTTATTCGTGATATTTGTATACATCGTGAATATTATAAATTCCTCGGATCTTTTCCGAGTTCCTGTGCCTCAACTCATAACTATTTATCCCATTTTCATTATTCACGATATACGGGCCTTCGAAAACAGGCATCAACTTTGCGCAAATGCCCCCAGGAAGATTTGATACTCGTAATGCCCTCACGAGTACTTTTTCACCCTTTTGGAAAGTCACTGGTCTTCTTTTTCTATTTTGTTCCTGTCTTTGGATATATTTTTCGTTGCTTCGCCGTAATCTTCTCTGTACGGTTTCAATCACCTGTTGATATTCTTTTGGCTCTTGGTCTTCCCATGGCCTTATCGGCAATACACCCTTCATGATGTATTCTGGGGTCTCTTTTGTTACTGTGCTCGGAATTTTATTTAGATACCTTTCTATTTCCGCCATTTTCCTGTCCCAGTGGCGATGTTGACCATCTGTTGCAATGCGAAGAAATTTCGTCACTTCCTGTATGAATCGTTCCGAAGGATTACTCTGTGGATGCCTGATGCTGACAAAATTTGTCTCTATTCCTCGTTCTCGAAGTTGTCCCTTGAAACGATCATTTCGGAAATACGTTGCATTGTCCAGTAGAATCTTTTTTGGTGTTCCTACTATGGCTATAAAATTGTCGATTTTTCTTAATATTTCCTCCCCCTTTGTGGTGCGGCAACTATATAATTTTACGTATTTTGAAAACACATCCACCATTACCAGAATATGTTTGTTCCTTTTAGTGGTCATAATTAGATCGCTTAACATATCTATTGCTACAATGTCTAGTTTGTTTCGGGCTTCAATATTTTTGGCAACATTTTCGTTTTTGAAATTCCGACTCTTATATTTTTGACATACATCGCACTTCTGGGTAATTTCCTTTGCAATGCGGTAATCCTGTCGGCTGATGTAATTTTCCCTAAAAACGAGCCAAACTTTTGTGCTACCGATATGCCCATTGTCCTCATGTAATTTCTTTATTATCTTTTCGGCCAATGTCTGTGTCACTAAATATAGTTCCTTTCCGTCTATTCTCTTAAAATATATGTCATTTTCTACTTCCGCTCTTCTTTTCTCTCTTTCCTCTAGGTCTTCTTGGTTTGTCCTTATCTCATTTAACGAATATATCCCTTCTTCTTGTATTAATCTATTTAGTCCCACCTGTAGAGTAATTGTTTCCTTTTTTCCCGTGTCCTCATCCCGTGTTAGAGCGTCGGCTATTATGTTGTCTTTTCCTTTTATATATCGGAACTCAAAATCATACTCCTGTAATAATAGAATGCCTCTATGTATTCTATTATTTACTAATCTATTCTTCATGATATGTACTAAAGCTGCATGGTCTGTTTCGATTGTGAATTTTGCTCCCAATAAGTAAAACCTCAATTTGTTTACGCAATATAGTACACTGGCAAACTCCAATTCTGTAACACTATATTTTCTCTCATGTGTTTTAGTCACTCGCGATATAAAACATATCGGCACTTCTTGGTCGTTTTGTATTTGAGACAGAACTCCTGCAAATTTTTGTATGGACGCATCAGTTCGGAGTATAAAAGGTAAATTGTAAATGGGGTGGTATATTTTCGTTCCTTTTGCGAATTCTCGTTTTAATGTTTCGAAAGCTTCCTCCTGTTCTTCTTTCCAATTCCATTTTATTCCTTTTTTAAGCAACTTTATCAGAGGGATTTCCTTTTGGCTCAAATCGGGAATCAGTTTTTTAAAATAATTAATCGTGCCAAGAAAACCTCTCAATGTTTTCAAATTCGTTGGTCTTGGGTATTCATCTATGAGCTTGACTCTGTCTTCGGCTAATCTTACTGTTTTGGTGTCCAATTGAAAACCCAAATAAATGACTTCTTTTTGAAAAAATTGACATTTTTCAATGTTTAATTTCAATCCCGCTGTGTCCAATTCTTCCAGAATTATTTCTATGTGTTTCAGATGACTCTGAGTATCTTGTGAAAAAATTAATAAATCATCGATATAATGAACTATGAAATCTTCGTGGCGATTCAAAATGGTATGTAGAGCTCGGACGAGTGCAGCACAAGCACTCTGCAATCCAAACGGCACTACTTTAAACCGGTAGACAATACCATCAATAGAAAAAGCGGTGTAGTTTCTACACTTTTCAGCTAACGGTATCAACCAAAAACTGTGTTTTAAGTCAATTTTCGAAAATATGTGTGACCCCGTGATTCTTCCAAAAATGGCCTCGATGTTTAGAGGTGATTCATATTGTGATACAGTGTGCTGGTTGATATTCCTGGCATCTAAACATAATCTCAATTCTCCACTGCTTTTCTTTACTATCACAATCGGGTTAACATACGGTGAATCACATCTTTCGATGATTTGATCTTCCAACATTTTATTTATTTCTTCTTTCACCTCTTGTCGATACTTGTATGGAATCGGGTAAGTCTTTGATCGAAAATTTCCCAAATTTTTCACCTCAAATGAATGTTCGTACTTTTTAGCCACTCTGTTTTCCTCATTGATCAAATTTTCGTAGTTTCTTAACATCAACCGCAATTCTTTTTCTTTCCCTTCTCCACATATCAATTTTCTGTCTTTTTTCTCAGATTCTTCACACATGTTTACCGTGCATTCTGCATCCTCGTTTGCATATACCTCCTCTTCAAATACCACTGTTTCAATCATATTCTTTTCACTTTCATTTTTTTGCTTTATTTCTTCTTCTCCTGAGCCCGTCTCTTCTTTTGAGGAATCCCAGGTTTCCTTTGTTTCTGATACTCTCCAATTTTCTTCTTCTGGGCTCAACTCTTCTTTTGAGGAGCCACAGGTTTCATTTTCTTTTATCTTTTTCTGACCTTTTCTCCTTTTTTTTCTTTGTCCTTGCTTCGCTGCCAAATTCATTTCCACTGTTTGTTCTTTACCTGATTCCTCCGTATTTTGTTTCTCATGTTCCTTGTCCTGTTCTTTTTCTTTTTCTTCTGTTAGTTTCATCGTATTATTTTTAAAATCTATCACTACATGTTTTTCTGCCAATTCGTCCACTCCTACTATCATGTCATGTGACATGTTTGGCATTATTACACATTGTAGTGCATACATATTCTTGCCCAGTCGTACCATTACTCGTATGCCTTCATTTATAGTTGCCAATGTCCGTTTGTTTGCGCCCACTAAATTTACCCTAGGTATTTTATAAATTAAATTTGTTAAGTTAACTTCTTCTATTAGTTTTCTGTTGACCAATGTTATTTCAGATCCAGTGTCTATCATAATTTTAATTGGTTTCTCGTTGATAAATCCATCCACAAATTTTAAATTAACTCCATTTTTCTTTTCGTTGTTTCCTGCCAATTTAATAAACTCCTTGGGGTGACAAAAGATTCCTGTTTGATTTTTGGTTTTTAGTGAGCGCCGTCGTGAAAAGACGCCGGTTGCTCATCGTTGTTTATATTTTCGTCATAATGTCTCTCTCCGTCATATTCATCTGTCTGGGTATTATTTACTTCTCTTCTATTTTCTCTTGGTCTGTCGGATCTGTTTCGGTTTTCTCGATATCCCTGTTCATTTTGTCTACCATTATTTCTGTTTTCTTGATTTGAGCGTGTGGTGTTTCTATTCTGGTATTCTCGATTTCTGTCCTCATTCCATTGCCTATTTCTTTGTTCATAATTTCCTCTTCCGTTGTCTCTATTTTCGTTTTCCCTTCTGGGATTAAAATCTCGTCTTGTATAGTCCCTGCTATTTTGATTTCTACCTCTGTAATCTTGTGTTTCTCGGGGCCTGTAATCTTCTCGCGACCTTCTTGATTTTCTTTCTCTTAGACGTGATTCTCTTATTTGTAGGAATTGGCATAAACTATCTATGTCTTTGTAATTTTGCAATGTGATATGGTCTTCCAGCGTTTCCTCGAAATGTCTTGCAATCAGTTCGACTAATTGTTCCGATGAGTAATTATATTGTAAATGTTTTGCATTATTGTAAATTTGCAAAGCATATGTCCTTTCTGATACACCCATCCTATCATTGTATTTCCCATTTTGCAATTCCTTGTTAATTTCCAATTGTTGGACTTTTCCCCAGAAATAATTCAAAAATTTTTGTTCAAATTGTTGCCAATTGCCGAATTCTTCTTCTTTACTGTCGAACCATAGGCTTGCTTCATATTTGAGATGGTTTCTGATAGTTTCTTTTGCTGTTTCGAAATTTCCGATGTGCTGTATTTTCTTTTTCAGGCTATTTATGAACGGCACTGGGTGTAATCTTCTTACGTCCCCGCCAAACCTTATCTTCACGTCATCTGTGCTATGTATAACCATTTCTCTTCTTTCTCCTACATTTTGTTGTGTCCGGTTTTCGTTGACTTGTTTTTCTATTTCTGTGATTCTTTTTTCCACTTCTTCTCTGTCTACTTGAATAGCATTTTCCAACTTATTTTCCAAATTTTCTATTTCCTTTTTCTGACAATTCGTTATTTCCTTTATTTTGCTTTTGATTTCTTTAATCTCTGTCTCTTGTTGTCCCATATCGTTCTTGATCATTGTCAAACATCCTTTTACTTCCTTTTCATACTTTCCTATGCGTTCCTCCATTTTCTTGTTGTTCTCTTCTATTGCTTGTTTCATTTTTTGTTGTGTTTCATCCATTTTTTGATCCAATTTTTGTTGTGTTTCATCCATTTTTTGATCCACTTTATCCATTGTCCTTTTTGCTTCATCCATTGCTTGTTTTGTTTCTCTTTGATTGTCATCCAGTTTTTGTTGTGTTTCATCCATTTTCTGTTCCATTCTTTGTGACTGGAGTTGCATCATTTGTAATAGTTTATCTATTCCTGATAATTCTTGCTGTTCTGATGCCATGATTGTCGTGTCTAAGATATCTTCTTGGTCTGAATGTTCTTTTTGTTTTTTGTTGTCTTTGCTTTGGCTTCTTGTCACAGACATTTGTTTTCAAGAAGTACTGTCCCCGCCAAATATGAAATTTTACTAGTATGTTACCAAGACGACTTTTTCTCACCCAAATATTATAAATTGTCAATAAATATATCAAATGTAAATATCGTAAAAATAAAATATTAAATCAGTTATGTAAAATTTGTACCTAAAGAGATCTAAAATTTTATGTTATCAAATGTAAGTATCTCACTTTTTACCACAGGCATATAAATTTTCAAATACCGGCTTTACTCTTTCTATCCTTCAAATTTGCCACTAGAAATACTTTACAATGCCCTCCACGTTGGACGACAGTTGTTGTGATCTTGATTATTGATATGAGATGATAATTTTATATGTCATTTAATTTAATCAATGCATAACTAATAATCTAATTAATTTACCAGATCACATATCAATATGTTTTCAATCTCAGGGCTTTTTATAAAATTAATTACTTACATACGTGGCTTCTAAGTATTTCTTAATGGTTCCTAATCGGGATAGGAAAGAAAAGAGTAAAATAATAACACATATGGGTTACAATTGTAATCAAAATATTGTTTATTTTATTCAAATGGCAATCACTGCTTAATATTTGCTATATCTTATTATTCTTAAACATAACATTTACACATGGGAATCTTATTTTCTTTTGATTTCCAATTGAAAGTTTTTATTAACATTTAACTATTATAATTTATTAGCAACAATTCTATTTAAGTTTGATGAAGCTTTTCTGATATTATTGATTATGTTTCTTCAATTTTAAATGTGGTATTTACTACGAAAAACCCATACATTCATGTCCAAAAAAATGAGACTGACCTTTTTCTGGTGCACTGAGAAAGTCTTCACACAAGACCCGTTTCCTGCTATCCTTGGCTGCAATCAAAACCTCGTCCTGGCTTCCAGTAATGTTCTCCTCTGAAACTAGCTCGTATAGCTCTCGTTTCCTGCTTCTGTCGTGATGCTGTCTTCTACCTTTTTCGAAACTGCAATCAGCTACCGGGAACTCTTGGCTCAAGGAGGTTCTTTTACTCTCAACCTGGCCTACCTCTCGTTCTACGATAGATACTCCACACTCACGGAACTACACAGGCTTTCTCACTCTCCGTACACTACCGTCTACTACTCGACTTCACTTCTCGACAGCTCAAAACATTCTGATCTCACTTTGTCATTCATTCCCCTACTTTCTAAATATCCCTTCCAGATTCACAAATCAAACTTCCACCACCAACTCTCATTCGCAGTATTCCTCAAAACCAATTTTTAAACTTTCTAAATATGCTTAATGGATTTCAAAGAAAATAGTTAATTCCCATTCTAAAATTACTTTCTACTATATACAAATTTTAATGACCTATTCTCTATTTCCACTTAGTCTTAATTAGCATCGGCTAATGACCGATCCTTCCGCGAACAACGATAATGACCTATTAACGATTTCACTTGAGTCTTATTTAATCACTTCTTAAAATTAAATATAACAATTTGTTGTATACAGGTTGTTCTAAATTTATATGCCCGTGGTTGAGAAAATTGAAAATATTTTATATTAAATTGAATTTTGTCTATAATTATCAAATTTTAATTTTCATATCAAATAGAAATATAACAAAATATATATATATATATATATATATATATATATATATATATATATATATATATATATATATATATATATATATATATATATATATATATATATATATATATATATATATTTATGTCTATAGTACCAAGTGAGCCAGTTTCATGGCGAAATTGCGGTTGAAGTGAGGACCGCGACCAAGTGAGGACCGATATATGGTCCTCACTTGGTACCGGTGTGTAAAATCATTATTTGGCATTGACAATCGTTGTAGAATTATTTTTTACAAGAAAAAAATTGGGTCTCGTTTTGTTGGTTTTACGTTAAAATACGTATATCGTAGTTCTCAATTCGGCCGCTGTCGGCGTCTTTTCTGGAGTATATTTATTAACAATTCGCTTTGTGGCCCATGTTAAAATATACATCGGAACAAGTGAGGACCAGAAATTTGTCATATATTTTCGCTGGTCCTAGCTTGGCAGTTAGTATATTATTAGTGTTATATTTATGGTATTTTGTGTAAATAAAAATGTCTATTTATAGATTTGATGATATGGAAATTACTGAGCAGCGTTATTTGTTTGATATTTTGAACTCACTTACTATTTCGTAGTTAGAGCTAAGAAAACTTTTTGTTTCTCTGACATATTTGCCATCGTTGTCGAGCGTGGGTTCAGTATTTAGTAAATTTATATAATTTGATTGATACGTTTAAGATGTTGAGGTTAATATTTCGAGAATATAGAAATCAGAGACCACAATTTATTAGTACCTTAAAAATATAATATTATGTAGGTCAATATTTTTAGATTTAAATTTTGAAACAGTGTACGTAAAATATAATATCTATATTTATTTGTTAAATAAATGATATAAATGAGTCAAATTAAATAAATTATTAGAAGAATTTTTTTACTAACAACAACATTTTTGTTTATGTTAGTAGTATTTTGTATTTTGACAACGGCACCCGGTTTGGGCGTCGAAACGTTAATAAAAATCATTTTTTAATAATATTGTGTGTATCATATTTCCCATTATAAATAGTTAAAATTGTAAAAATTCCACAAGAAAATAGCTTCAGAATAACATATTTATTTGTATTAACAAAAATTGTTTGATTCTTGTTGGTAAATTATTGTAAAAAAATTGGTATACTAAATATGTATTTTCTATTAAAAATATTCATTTAATTTAAGGGCCGGCGTAGCTAAGCGGTAGTGTGCTTCACTCGTGTGCTGGTAGGCCGGAGTTCAAATCCTACCGCGCGCCAGCAAGAACAACTAGACATTTTTAAAAATGTTTATAGGCCTCAGGTCGACTCAGCTTGAATAAAATGAGTACCTTGGTTAAAACCAGGGGTAATAGTAGGCGGTTGAAGCGTAGCACTGGCCCTCTTACCTTCCTTGTATACCGTAGGACCTAGATATAGCAGACTACCCTGCTATACTCCCAAAGCCACGTGAGCGGTATAAAACGGGAGACTATTATTATTATAATTTAATGGTAGGTAGAGTGTAGAGGATCCGAGTAGAGGTCGATTTGCACCGATCTCTTTAATGGATCAAAATTATTGGATATGTAAATTAGCCTGTTAACAATTAAAAAAAACAAGGGTTGTCCGATCTAATCTTGTTCTAACTTTTTAATTGATTAATAATTAAAAAATGACATTTTCTTATGAGTTTAAAAAAAATTTCGACCCGGGTAGATAGTATATGAGATTTTTTAGATCATTCTAAACAAAAAGGTATTTTGTAATTTTTCTCTAAAGTTGACAATTTTAAAGGCTCAAAAACACAAGTAAAAAATATCAGTTTTGTAATCATAAAGTACATAAATTCAAATTCAAACCTTGTTCTATCAGGTCTCGATAAGAATTTTAGCAATGTTTTATTCTAAAACATATTTTTTTAATTGTTAATGAGGAAGGTTTCTTATGGAGAGACGGGCATTAACAACTAAAAAACAATGTTTCAAAATGAAATAAGTCCAAAAGGCTTATCAAGAACTGATAGAATAAGGTTTGAACTTGAATTTAGGTACTTCGTAATTTCACAAATTATGTTTTATACTTAATGTTTTTGAGCCTTGAAAATCGTCATCTTTCGTTATTTTTTCAGTTTTCACTTTCATCTCCGTGCTTGGGAGGTGTAAATCCGGCGGTCCCTCCTACGCCCTGAAAAGGGCCTTACAGGAGTAGTAAGTGAAAGAAAGAAAGAATATCATTTGTCCTAGTGATACACAAAATATTATGTTTCAATATTTTATTTATTAAAACTACTCTAAAACAATAATCAAAATGTATTTTTTGTTATCTTTATTAATAATAAAATTTCTTTACATGTTTTATTGGACAAAAAGTTATATTAGGAATTGAAATTCATTTTTTGTTGTAGGTTTGTACAATAAATATTTTTATTTTCTCCCATGTTTTATTTGAATAAAGTTCCGTGTTATCTTCTTCCAACATCAAACATTCATTTTTTTGCAGCAATTTTCTGTTGAACATGATTCCTAAAATACTGTAACAAAATAATTATTGACCTACCCTCGTATACCAGCTCCCGTCTCCGGACAGACAGAACACTATCGATGTTTCGAGATACGCCGATGCAGCGCCGATGACGTGCAAGCGGTCACATGGACATAGCTGGAGATATATAGATATTTCTGGAATATCTGTATCGCATATATAAATAGGACATATTTGTAAATAGAGTTAGTCTTAAGCTAAAGTTTGTAAAGTAAACTTGTATAAATAAAAAATAAAGTCGTATATAAATTACGAACCGCTAGTTTTATTGTAATTAGAAGTAATTACAGTAAATAACCGCTACAGTGGTGTTAACGGTGTGGAGTGTAAATAAATGAAAAGTGAAAAAAAAGACTTTTGAACTTTATTCGTCGAGAATAATCGGAGTGCGTTAATTGTTCGGTATTCGGAGAGACTTTTAAAAGACTTTTGAACTTTATTCGTCGTTAATAATTGAAGTGCGTTGATTGTTCGGTATTCGGAAAGACTTAGACATTTTGAAAAGTACGTGTGTGCCGACCAAAGATGTTGCTACAAGAACTGACCATAAAACAGCTCCGTGAACAATTAGAAGAGTACGAATTAGACAGCAGTGGGTGCAAGATAGTCCTACAAGCACGACTCAAGGATGTCCTCACGAAGAACGGAGATGACCCAGAGACGTTCCACTTCCAGTCAGCAGAGCAAGTAATCTTATCGAAATTAAAAACTGTTTCTGAAACGATCGATGAAACTTCTAGAAAAAACAACGAAAAACTTGAAGAAGTTAGTAGAAAAAGCGACGATAAATTCGAAAATGTTGCTAAAAGATTCGACGAGACTTCTCAAAAGATTGATGAAACTAGTAGAAAAAGCGACGAGAAATTCGAAAATGTTGCTAAAAGATTCGATGAGACTTCTCAAATAATTAAAGAGGTCTGTAGGCAAAACAACGAAAAACTAGAAGAAGTTTGTAAACAGAACAATGAGAAATTTGAAGAAGTTTCTAGAACATTCGATAAGATGCAGAAAAGTGTAGAGACCGTAGAAGAAAAGATCAAACAGCTAGAGAGCAGGATAACCGATACAAAAGTACAACCATCAGTTAATGCAGCAGCGTTAGATCCTTTAGTGAAAGATGAACTACCGAGAGACGAAACGTCGCATAATATGAGATTCAAATTACCACCATTTGATGGAAAGTCCTCTTGGTCCATATATCTTAGACAGTTTGAAGCTATTGCGACCGCCAATCATTGGACCGAACAAGAAAAGGCTGTTTCCTTGACTGCTGCTTTACGAGGTGATGCTGCAGATATATTAAGGTCAATTCCCAAGGGTCAAGCAAATTGTTACCAGACCTTGTTCACTCGTCTAGAAAAACGCTATGGAGATGCCCATCTACAACAAGTATACAAAGCACAACTGCGAAGTAGAAGTCAACGAGCAAGTGAGAATCTGCAAGAATTTGAAGCAGATGTGGCTCGTGTGGTGCGGTTGGCTTATCCAGAGGTGCCAGACAGCGTTTTAGAAGAAATTGCAGTAGATACCTTCGTCAATGGGCTGAAAGATAATGAACTACAGAAAGCTTTACGACTAGCAAGACCGAAAGTTTTAGATGAAGCACTTGCTATTGCATTGGAACACGAAACGGCTAGTCAAACTTCACGAGGCCATAGAGTAAGAACCATTGAAGAAAGTGACGAACACAACGATGAACGTCTGGAGGAAATGATACGGAGAGTATTAAGTAATCAGATGCCAAAGAGACGCGAGCCTAGATGTTGGAATTGTGGAGACGTAGGCCACATTCGTCGTAATTGTAAGAAGATCGTACAGCCGTCGGAAAACTAGAGCGGGTCGACACCAAGGGGCAACTGCCGACCTCGAGAACTAGAGCCCCCATAGTAACTGTTAACCTTACGTCCTCCGGTGGAATCCACAACTTATACATCGAAGGTCGTATCAGTAATAGATGTAGATCATTTTTGGTGGATACAGGTGCAACGAGAACTATCGCACGTCCAGATGTAGTACGAGACCATAATAAATTATCACCTGCAACAGTAAAGCTTAGAACAGCGACTGGTGAGCTAATTAATACATATGGCGAGGCTAATATGTCAGTATCCATTGGCCAGACCACAGTTGAACATCAAGTATTAATTGCCGAGATCTCCGACGAGTTCATATTGGGGATGGACGTACTACGAAAAGTGGGGGCAATATTGGATGTTCAAAATGGAGTTCTCAGGATCAACGGTGAAGAGTTGCCCTTTCACGACGACAAAGAAGATGTCATCCGCTTACTAACTGCATGCGACGTAACCATACCCGGTAATAGTGAGAAAATTCTGATGACCATGCTTGATGGACACTGCCGAGAGGGAAATTTAAGGATGGTCGAAGATGTAGAAAATGTCGAGTTCCTAACGGCGAAAACTTTGGTAAAAGTTCGAGATGTCATCCCTGTAAGAGTTATGAATTTAAGGGAAACTGCTATTAAGTTAAGTAGAGGAGCTTTGATCGGACAGTGTGTTCCCGTGGCTTCAATTTGCTCTATGAATACCAATGAGAAATCATCAAAGTCAAAGTATCCAAAAGACCTTGTCGAGATGATCATTGAAAGATGCCAAGACCTTGACTATGAACGAACGGAAAAAGTAAGGTCTATGCTGATAGAGTATCAAGATGTTTTTGCTATTGATAAGAAGGATAAGGGCAAAACAAGCATAGTAACGCATAAAATAAATACCGGAGACGCTCAGCCAATCAGACAACGGCCTAGACGACTTCCATTTGCGAAAAGAGATGAAGCCGAAGAGATTATCAAGGATATGGACAAACAAGGGGTAATTGAACCATCGAACAGTCCATGGACATCACCAGTAGTTCTGGTAAAGAAGAAAGATGGTTCAACGCGTTTTTGTATCGACTACCGCCAGCTCAATGCGGTAACAAAAAAAGATAGTTATCCTTTGCCCAGAATAGACGATACATTGGATACTCTCTCCGGTTCTCGTTGGTTTTCCACACTCGATTTAAAAAGTGGATATTGGCAAGTAGACATGGAGCCAGCCGATCTGGAGAAAACCGCATTTTCGATAGGATCAGGGCTTTGGCAGTTTACGGCTATGCCGTTTGGTTTATGTAATGCCCCTGCCACATTTGAAAGATTAATGGAGGCAGTTTTAAGAGGTCTAACATGGAAAACATGCCTGGTTTACTTGGATGATGTAATTGTGGTTGGAAGGTCCTTTGATGAACATGCCAAGAATCTAATAGAAGTCTTTCAACGATTGAGGGCAGCGAACTTGAAGTTAAGTCCTAAGAAATGTCACATGTTTCGACGAGAAGTTAAGTATTTGGGACATATTGTATCGAGTAATGGTGTAACAGCTGATCCCGAAAAGATTGAAGCAATTAAAGATTGGCCAGTACCAAAAGATAAACATGAAATTAGAAGTTTCCTTGGCCTATGTACATATTACCGACGATTTGTCAAAGGATTTGCCAATATCTCCAAGCCCCTCACAAAGTTGACGGAGGAGGGCAAAGAATATACATGGAGTGAAGAGTGCCAAAAAGCTTTCGAACAACTACAAATGGCTCTGATCAGTGCACCGATATTAAGCTACCCGGGACAGGCAGGAAAATTTGTTTTGGATACCGATGCTAGCAACAGTGCTATAGGAGCTGTTCTCTCCCAAATCCAGGACGGACAGGAAAAAGTCATCGCTTATTTCAGCAAAGTCCTGTCGAAACCGGAAAGAAACTATTGCGTTACCAGAAGAGAACTGCTGGGTGTAGTGAAGGCTTGCGAACATTTCCATAAATACTTGTATGGCAGAAAGTTCCTTCTTCGCACCGATCACGCTGCTCTAAAATGGCTCATACAATTCCGTAATCCAGAGGGCCAGATGGCAAGATGGTTAGAACGATTACAAGAATATGATTACGAGATAGAACACAGGGCCGGAAGAGTTCACTCAAATGCTGATGCCCTTTCGAGACGACCATGCAGTGCGAATTGTAATCACTGTGCCAAATTAGAGGAACGATTTTGCCCCGTGAGACGAACCACCGTAATTAATGAGCAATGGCAGCCCCAACAGTTACAAGACGCCCAAGAAGATGATCCATGTATAAAAAGAGTATTGGATTGGATGCGGCAAGGTGAGAGACCTAGTTGGCAGAACATTAGTGCATGTAGTCCAGAAGTCAAGGCCTACTGGAGCCAATGGAATTGCCTGGTACTAAAAGATGATCTTCTGTACAGAACCTTTGAGAACGATGATGGTACAGAATCTAAGCTTCAGTTAATTGTACCTAAAAGTAAAGTGTCAGAGGTATTGCGTCAGTTGCATGACGGTACATCAGGTGGACACTTTGGTATTACGAAGACTCTGCAAAAGGTTCGAGAACGGTTCTATTGGGTGAACTGTAAAGATGATGTAAGAAGATGGTGCCGAAAATGTGAACCGTGTGCATCTGGTAATGGTCCGGTTGGTAAAAAGAGAGCACCCATGAGACAGTACAATGTTGGAAGTCCTATGGAAAGAGTAGCTATCGACATTGCAGGTCCATTTCCAGAAACCGATGCTGGAAATAAATACATCCTGGTAGCCATGGATTATTTTACAAAATGGACTGAGGCCTATGCATTACCAAATCAAGAAGCTGCTACCGTTGCAGAGGTACTTGTTAAAGAATTCTTTAGCCGATTTGGTGTTCCCTTGGAGATCCACTCCGACCAAGGGCGAAACTTTGAGTCAGCTCTTTTCCAAAACGTTTGTAAATTGATTGGTGCCAATAAGACCAGAACAACACCCCTGCATCCTCAATCAGATGGGATGGTCGAGAGGATGAACCGAACGATGGGTAAACACTTGTCCAAAGTTGTATCTGAACATCAGCGAGATTGGGACCAACACATTCATTTATTCCTGATGGCCTACCGCTCGGCCGTAAATGAAACTACAGGTCAAACACCAACCTGCCTGATGTTGGGTCGTGAAGTTCGGTTGCCCTGCGACCTAGAGTTTGGCTGCGGACCTTCCGAGGAACATGTTGCAGGCGAAGACTACGTTGACCGCCTGAAATTACGAATGAACAACATTCATGAACTTGCCCGACAACACATCCAGATAGCCAGTGACAGAATGAAAGATCAATATGATTCTCGATGCAAGAATGAAAGCTTCGAAGTAGGTGATCTTGTCTGGCTTTATAATCCGCAACGTCGTCGAGGCTTGTGTCCTAAACTGCAAAGACAATGGGAAGGTCCGTATGAAGTTAAGAAGAAAATAAATGACGTAATATATAGAATTAAGAAGTTGCCAAACGGTAAACCAAAAGTTATTCACATAAATCGTCTTGCACCATATGCTGGCTCAAATGAAACAGAAGAAGCACGAGTCCTCCAACAGGAGATGAAAGATGTCGCACAGCCAAGTTTTAATCAATTTATGTCAAATTACGCAGAAAGAAAGAGTGCTAGATTCGGCGTGACCACAGAAGTTCAGCAAGATCTGTTTGGTGTTCCAGAAAACGTCTCTCTAGCCCACTGTGTTGCACAAGACCTCGAGATGACTAAAGGAATCTCGTCCGTATTCAATAGAAAGTTCGGCCGCCTGGACGAGTTAAGGAATCAACAACCTAAAATTGGAAGAGTATTGCGATTGGAAGATGGTCCTCGATCTTTGCTGTATATAGTGACCAGGAAGTCTTATACGGACACGCCAAGCTACGAGAACATATGGCGTGCTCTAACTAATTTGAAGAAAATGGTCTGTAATTATGACATCAAAGATTTGGCTTTACCAAAAATTGGCCATGCAGTAGAAAATCTGGATTGGAAGATTGTGAGAAGCATGCTGGAAGTGATCTTCAGAGAAACTGGCGTACGGATTACTGTGTGTTGCATGAACCCGAAGATGTCATACCCTTCAAAGACAGTAGACTGTTACTTCTTTTCTAGGGGTGTATGCAGAGCTGGAGAATCCTGTAGATTCCGCCATCCTGGGCCATCTAGAGTTGCTGATCGGGACGCTCAGATCTTAAGAGGGGAGCAGTGTAACAAAATAATTATTGACCTACCCTCGTATACCAGCTCCCGTCTCCGGACAGACAGAACACTATCGATGTTTCGAGATACGCCGATGCAGCGCCGATGACGTGCAAGCGGTCACATGGACATAGCTGGAGATATATAGATATTTCTGGAATATCTGTATCGCATATATAAATAGGACATATTTGTAAATAGAGTTAGTCTTAAGCTAAAGTTTGTAAAGTAAACTTGTATAAATAAAAAATAAAGTCGTATATAAATTACGAAACGCTAGTTTTATTGTAATTAGAAGTAATTACAGTAAATAACCGCTACAATACGTTAGAGCTTTTTCTTTCTGCAAATTGTTCCAAGGTTCCAAAATTTGTTTTTTCTTTTAAATTACTTTGATTGGATTTATAATATTGTCTTTTTCCTAAAACGAAATACTTTATAGAAAACATTGAATACATTTTAGAAAATAGAAGAATTATTTTTTTTTTGTTTCTAGACCACCTTCTATAATCTGTTTTAGTTATAAGAGAGGTAAATCTACATTTCTTAGGCGTACCTACCTGTTTATTTAGGTACAAGAAGTGCTATTATTATTCCTCGTATAATAGATGTATAAATATTAAATATTCACGTCGATATTACTAGGTTTTTCCAGAAAAGTGAATTTTCTTAATTTTGTAATTTAATTGATTGCTTTTAATTGTTTTAAGGCTAAGAGTAAATTATTGTTTATAGTTTATTCTAATTTTTTTAAGACAGAAATATTTATATTTATGAAAATATTTATTAATTCGCATCATTTAATGCCACAATCAAAAACGCCTTAATAGTATCCTAATGACCGGAATAATGTTTTATTCAGGCAAAAATGTTCATAATTTTGGCAGTAGGATTTAAACCAAATATTTATACAGGGTGTTTCATTGGGAAACGGAAATACTTTAATTGAGAATAGAGGTCACCGAGGCGGTTCTAGGTATACTACATTTTTTGCCCTACCGACTTTTATAACCGACTTACAGGGTGTTTTATCGATTTTGCCAATTTCCTTCTTAAGCCGTAACTTTAGAACCACCCTGTATATTTTTTTGATATTTGGTACACATATGCCTCATCCAAATCCCAAACGACCAACATACTAATCACAAGAAAAATCCAAGTCCGGATTAACAAAAAATTATAAAGTAATTGTGACCTTAAAACAACACCCTGTATATTAAAATTCTGAAAATCTGTTTGCATGTTTGACAAGAGCACAAAAAACTAAGTCTAACCGTTTGCTTCAATTTTTCGGCCAGACAATTTTATGACTTTAATTTTGAAATTATATTGAATGTTTTAAGAACTCTGACATTAAAAAGCAGATATTATTAACTTTTAATTATAAATTATTAAAGCTATTGAATAAATACTTACTTTAAAATTAATCAATACTTATTTACCACATTGGAACGACCCAATTATTAATCACAAGAAAAATCCAGGTCCGGATTAACAAAAAAACATAAAGTAATTGTGACCTTGAAAGAGCACCCTGTATATTGACATTTTTAAAATTTGTTTGCACATTTGAAAACACCACAAAAATCTGAGTTTATCGGTTTGCTTTAATTTTTTGTGGAGGAAATTTAATTACTTTAATTTTGAAATTAAATATATTGATACTTTTAAGAACACCGAAATTAAAAAGCAGATTTTTAAAGCACTTTTAACAATAAATTATTAAAGTTATTAAATAAATACCCATTTTAAAAATAATCAATACTTATTTACGACATTCGAACGACCCACTTACAAATCACAACAAAAATCCAGGTCCGGATTAACAAAACAATATCAGGTAATTGTAACCTTGAAGCAACACCCTGTATATTCAAATTTTCAAAATGCGTTTGCACATATGTATGAAAAGAGCACAAAAAACTAAGTTTAATCGTTTGCTTAAATTTGTTGGCCAGATAATTTAATGAATTTAATTTTAAAATTATGTCGAAATTTTTAATAACTCTGGGAACTTAATAAAAATTTCGATATAATTTCAAAGGTATTGTCATTAAATTGTCTGCACAAAAAATTAAAGCAGGACCTTAAACTTAGTTTTTCGTGCTCTCTTCAGGTGCAAACGTATTTTAAAAATTTCAATGTACAGGGTGTTTTTTCAAGGTCACAATTACTTTGCATTTTGTTGTTAATACGGACCTGGATTTTCTTGTTATTAGTAAGTGAGTCCTTCTAACGCAGTAAATAATAACTGATTATTTTTAAAATTAGTATTTATTTATTAACTTGAATGATTTATTATTCAAAGTGCTTTAAAATCCTGCTTATTAATTTCAGGGTTCTTAAAAATTTGAATATATTTAATTACAAAATTAATGTTAATAAATTTTTGCACAAAAATCAAAGTGTACCGATAAACTCGGACTTTTGTGGTCTTTTCAAATGTGCAAACAAATTTTAAAAATGCCAATATACAGGGTGTTGTCTCAAGGTCACGATTACTCTATGTTTTTTTGTTAATCCGGACCTGGATTTTTCTTGTGATTAATAATTGGGTCTTTCCAATGTGGCAAATAAGTCTTGGTTCATTTTAAAATGAGTATTTATTCAATAACTTTAATAATTTATAATTAAAAGTTAATAATAATACCTGCTTTTTAATGTTGAGTTCTTAAAAAATTCAATATAATTTCAAAATTGAAGTCAAAAAATTGTCTGGCCGAAAAATCGCAGCACACCATTAGACTTAGTTTTTTGTGCTCTTTTCAAATATGCAAACATATTTTCAAAATTTCAATATACAGGGTGTTTTTTTAAGGTCACAATTACTTTATAATTTTTTGTTAATCCGGACCTGGATTTTTCTTGTGATTAGTATTCCTGTCGTTTGGGTTTTGAATGAGACATATGTGTACCAAATATTAAAAAAATATACAGGGTGGTTCTAAAGTTATGGCTTAGGAAAGAAATGAGCAAAATCGATAAAACACCCTGTAACTCGGATATAAAAGTCGGTAGGGCAAAACATTTAGTATACCTAGAATGGCCTCGGTGACCTCTGTTCACCATTAAAGTATTTCCGTTTCCCAATGAAACACCCTGTATAAAAAGAAAGTGTATTATTTTAGGTCATTTACAATATTTTATTAATATGTTATTAAACTTTATTGCGAAACAGGCAATATATTATAATAAATGCATTTTTGTTATTTTATATTCCAATATACCAAACTAACCTCAAAAGGAAAGTTTCAAATCATTAATATAGTGAGGACGTTTGAGTTGGAATAAATTCATTTTCTCGAGAATGGGCGACTCTGGAGATAAATCCCTGAGCGTGATGACTTAATCGATGATTTTTTTTAAATGAGAATAGGGATCGTGTCATAGCTCATTCGAAAGGTTATTCAATGCTCTCTTCACTAATATAAACATTGACATAATTATTTATACAGAGTGCCCAAAATTTTTTTTGCAAGAAATTAATTGGGAAAAAAAGGAGAATGTATATAATTTATTTAATTCAAAATAAATTTTAATGTTCTCCGAAAACAGGGAAAATGTTTATTTGATAAATAAATATTGTTCTTCGCTTAAATTCAATATTAAATCTGTCATCCACATTACATTTGAAAGGGTATTTAATTATCTTTATATTTAAAATAATTTTCCATAATTTTTAAATTCACACAAAGAAGAATATATGTAATTTAGTTAATTCAAAATCCATTGTACTGCTGTCAGAAAACATAAAATAATATTTATATGACAAATAAACATTAATTTTCGCTTCAATTCAATGTTAAATATGCCACCCACCTGCCTCTTGGTAGTTTGAACCTCCAATTTAAGCGAGAAGCAATGTGTATTTGTCATATAATAGTATATTGTACAACAAGAGAGAAAAAAGACATATTTCTCACGAGCGCAGAAGTTTGTTGGCCGCAAATCAAGCGAGAGAGAAATATGTCATTTTTTCTCGTGTTGTACACTGTACTTTTTCTATGGATGCGTTTTTGTCAAGAGTTCTAATTTCAAAATTAAATAATTTAGGTGCTTTTAGGTATATTATATGCCTAAATTGAAATAAAATACATATATACACATAGGTATTTAATATTCTTAATATTTATATATTTTATTTATTTAAAATTATAATTCACAGTTGAATGGTCTTAAAAGGTAATTTTTGATAAGTTTTGACAAGTTTGAACACATTTTATTTGACAAAAATAATTGTGTTTGTATTAGGCATGTTACCATGGAAATGGCGATCCTATTTATGTAAACCGGCGGTGAACCCGTGAGAAAAAATATTTCTCACTGCAATGGCCGACTTTTCTCACTGCCTGAGAAATTGTTCGTTTTGAATGTATGTAAGTAGTGAGAGAAGTTACACATTGTATAGCATCCACAGAAAAATATTTTTTCTGTTTTCTGACATGTAATGTAAAATGTATTTTGAATTAAATAAATTACATACATTCTCCTCGTGAGAATTAATTTAATTTAAAAATTACTTTTTTTGACCAACCTGTATAAATAATTATGGTAATGTTTATATTCTTGAAAGGAGCATTTAAAAACATTTTAAATAAACTATCACTCGACCCCTATTCTCATTTAAAAAAATATCTATTACGTCATCACGCCCAGATGGAGGATGTCACTAGTATGATATAAATATACAGTGAGCACGTAAAGGTTGGAATAAATTCATTTTTTTGAGAATAGACGATTTTGGAAAAAATCCTGAAACAGGTCAATTTTTATTTTTAAATTACGACTTTTTGGGATATATAATGTACTAGTGACGTCACCCATCTCGCCGTGAGGACGTAATCGATGATTTTTTTTAATGAAATAGGGATCGTGTGATAGCTCATTTGAAATGGTAATTTAATTCTCTATTCAGTAATATAAATTTTAACATAATTATTTATACAGTGTGTCCAAAAACATTTTTTTAAATTAAATTTATTGATAAAAAGAAGAATGTGTGGAATTTATTTAATTCAAAATACATTTTACTGCTATCAGAATATAGGAAAAAAATGCTTATTTGGCAATTAAATATTGTTTTTTTGCTTAAATTCAATATTCAAGCAGCCACCCACCAGCCTCGTGACAGTTTGAACATTTAATTTAAGCGAAAAGCCATGATTTATTTTTCAAATAAACATTTTTTTCTGAGAGCAGTAAAATGTATTTTAAATTAAATAAATTACATACATTCTTCTTTTTATGTTAATAAATTTAATAAAAAAAAATTTTTTTGGACAACCTGTATAAATAATTATGTTAATGTTTATATTACTTAATATAGAATTGAATGACCTTTCAAATGAGCTATCACACGACCCCTATTCTCATTTAAAAAAATCATCGATGACGTCATCACGCCCAGATGGGTGACGTCACTAGTATGATATATATACCAAAAAGTCGTAATTTAAAAAAAAATTGACCTGTTTCCGGATTTTTTCCCAAAGTCGTTCATTCTCGAGAAAATGAATTTATTCCAACCTTTACGTGCTCATATATGCCAAAAAAGTGCAATTTAAAAATAAAAATCGACATGTTTAGGGATTTTATATACGATAAATATAATTTGGTATTATTTCCAAATAAAAGAAAGTCAAGAAACATAACAAAAATGATGACTAACGAATTCCAAAGAAGGGGAAAGGAGGGCAGACGATGGACATGGACAGTAGATGAAATATGGAAGAAGTGTTGGCACAGCTCCAGTTTTCGGTTATATCAAAACAATTAATTCATTTTTACACAACACACAAAACAATTTTATTTTTTTAAGGTTAAAAATAAGTTTATTCTCGTTTGTGAATAAGATCTATACAATTACAACTAATTATGACTGCACAGCTGATTAATACCCACTATTTTTTTATTCCTAAAAGGATTCCCCAATTCAACAAACAAGACGTGCTTACTTTCAAAATCATCAAAATGGCCAATTCAGCCTATTACATTTTCTTAAATTATTTCAGTGAGTGTAAAAGTCATTAACCAATATTAAATTAAACAAATCATGAATATTGAAGAATTTAAAACAAACAATAGTTGTTTTTCTCTCAATTATTTTTTTCAGAGGTATAATAACTTATTCGGTTTTTCACCGGGTATTACTTTAAAATGAGAGAATATACAACATTAACGATAATAATACATATATGCAAGCGAGAACTGAATAATTCACAAAAAATACGAAAACAAAAGACACGAAAACAGACGGAGGAAATGGGAGGATCAACGAAGAAAAGACGAGGCAGGCCAAATCAAAAATGGAAGTAGAACCTAATAAAGCTACTTGATCCCATTTAGAATTAACATCAACTGCACCACCACCACCCATCAAATTTAGAGCTACAAGTACCTATAGTTTAATTTTTTAGAGAAATTTAAAACACATCCTTTAAAAGAAAAAGATTAATTTTTATAAAAAGAATAAAATAAAAATACTCTAATAAAATAGAAACAACTTACCTGCAAATTTAAGTCGCCTCAGACTTCTTATTTTATTTAAAATTTGTTTCAATTGTAATTTCCTAACTTCACATTAAAAACTAAACACGATAACACGAATATAATATCTCAATATTATGTAGTTGTTCTAAAAATAGATTTACCCCACTTACATTATTTGGTGGGTCTCACTTAGCGCGCTGTATATCCATCGAGGACCTCACTTGGTTACATTTCAGGTAAAAACTCATGCGGTCCTCTCTTTGATAGTTCTTTAGTTGGTCCTCACATGGTAACAATATATTCCAAAAAAAAAACTTCTTCCCTAATAATATTTTCGGAGTATATTGGTGAAAAACACTTTCGATATTATTCAAACATTATATAAATCTGAATGCGACTCACGTATTACGTCTATTTAATGGTGTCCTCATTTGGTAGGGTAATCGGTGAGGTCTCACTTTGATAGCTGGCCGTAAATATATATATATATATATATATATATACATCCCGCTATTAAATTGGCATCTTTTCACGTTGCAGTCATTTGGCATCACCTAGAAATGCTATCATTTTCTAGGTATAATCCGTGAATGTTCGCTTAGTACACTTCTTTAAGCTTGGCACCGTTGTCGGATTTTCAGTAATCCGATTTATTTATATATTTTATTCCTTACACTATAACGACAATTTGACCCCCGTAGGTCAAAAACATTGCTTAAACATCACTTTGGCAACAACAGGATGTTGCCAAGATATACATTTTTACGGAAAAGACAGTACCTAGTTAGATACATAATATCGATCGCTTCACGTTACAAGTCTTCCACTCGCACTCAGGTAAAAACCAGTTGTAGGCTCTTTTGTCTGAACGGGTCCCTGAATGAGTTTAATAATTCACTTTTATTGTGTATTTTGTTTCGTTTAGTTGAAATATCAGATTTTGTTTGTAACGAATTTCATAATAGATATTTAAATTATTTTTTTGTTAACAAAAACAAATTTTAAAGTTTGACATTTGAAAAATTAATTTTATATTGCCATTTTCATGACATGGTCAATGGTTAATTGCATTTATAATAATTTAATGGGTCATTGCGAAACAATATACAGTGCGTCCATAAAGTAACGCATAAATTCATTATTTCACAAACCGGACACTTTCAGGAAAAATACCGAAACAGGTCGATTTTTATTTTTAAATTACAATTTATTGGCATACATATCATACTAGTGACGTCATCCATCTGGGCGTGATGACGTAATCGTTGATTTTTTTAAATAAGAATAAAGGGCATGTAATAGCTCATTTGAAAGGGTATGTAATTCTCTATTCAATAATATAATTGTTAATATAATTATTTATACAGGGTGTCCAAAAAATGTTATTTAAATTAAATTAATTGGTATAAAAAGATGAATGTATGTAATTTGTTTAATTCTAAATATATTTTATTGGTGCCAGCAAACATAAAAATGTTTTATTTAAAACCTAAATATTGATTTTCGCTTAAGCGTAATCTTAAACTTCCAAGAGGCAGGTGGATGGCAGCTCTAACATTTAATTTTCTGACAAAAGTAAAACGAATTTTGAATTAAATAAGTTACATACATTTTTCTTTTTGTCTCAATTAATTTAATTAAAGAATTCTTTTTGGACACCCTGTATATATAATTATGTTATTGTTTGTATTAGTAAATAGAGAATTAAATACCCTTTCAAATGAGCTATCACATGACCCCTATTCTCATTTAAAAAATTCATCGATTACGTTATCAAGCCCAGATGGATGACATCACTAGTATGATATGTAATATGCCAAAAAATTGTAATTTAAAAATAAAAATCGACCTGTTTCGAAAATTTTCCTTAAAGTCGCCGGTTTACGAAATAATGAAATTATGCGTTACTTTATGGAAGCACTGTATGTTACAATGTGTAAATTTTTCAGGAAACGTAAAAATCTTTCCATTAGTAGTTAGAGATTCTGATAGTAATACTATATTTTATATAAGTATTATGGGTTATAAATGCATCTATTAGGTCTGGATCCCGCGTATGAAAAAAAAGTTGATTAATAGCAAGCTGAAAATTTGTTAATAGCTTAAGGGTGTTTAGTCGGATAAACTTTTATATATGGGAACACTGGAACAGGGGCAGTTTTAATTGTGAAACAGGTTGAAAATTTGGAACGGTCACACCACGAAAACGGCACATTTATTTTGTCCGACATAACAGACTTAAACTCTCCGAATAGAGATTAAACTCTCATGCAAAAATTAGACTGCTATTTATCACCTGTCATAATTCCTGTCATTTGACATATTCTACATGCTCTACTCATTAAAAGGCCCATTTGGTGATAAATAGCAGTCTAATTTTTGCATGAGAGTTTAATCTCTGTTCGAAGAGTTTAAGTCTGTTCTGTCGGACAAAATACATGTGCCGTTTTCGTGGTGTGACCGTTTCAAATTTTTAACCTGTTCCAAAATTAAAACTGCCCCTGTTCCAGTGTTCCCATATATCAAAGTTTATCCGACTAGACACCCTTAAGCTATTAACAAATTTTCAGCTTGCTATTAATCAACTTTTTTTTCATACGCGGGATCCAGACCTATATCTGAAAGACCAAAAAAGTTTAAATGTTGCTTATTTTTTTGATATTATGTTTTAAAGTTTGTGGACTTATGTTGTTTTCGAAATAAAACCATAATTGGTAAAATTTTTTCTTTATTCTCAACAAGAAACAGTCATAATACGGACAACGCACACATCTTATGGAAAATATAATGTCACTCAAATTCAATAAAATTTATACGAATAGATCCGTTTTAATTTACCGATCAAATCTTATCATTGCGCCAACTCTTAATTATGATTAATTACGGCGCAAATTGCAATTAAAGTTTATCGAAATCACATTTTTGGAGTCCATAAAGTGTTAAAAGTGTTAAAGTTACAATCATTATTGCTCCGAGTGCTATTCATAAGAGCTTAAATCCCGCTGGGCCTAAGCGGATTAGTGAAACTAATCCGCTGATTTATGGAGTACCGAAAATCTGGGTAGTTTAAAATATTTTTTCTCTCTCTAACTTATGTACCTACCCATTTGATTTCAGATTTATTTGTATCAATTTCTGCTCTTATTTTTGAAAATAGAGAGTTGGCGCAATGATAAGATTTGATCGGTAAATTAAAACGGATCTATTCGTATAAATTTTATTGAATTTGAGTGACATTATATTTTCCATAAGATGTGTGCGTTGTTTTCGAAATGAAATCATAATTGGTGAAGTTTTTTCTTTATTCTCAACAAGAAACAGTCATAATACGTAGAAATTTATACTAAATTTAAAATCCAGATTCAGTAGAAATAAACAAACCAAGACACGTTAAATGCTACTAGGAGCACTCCCGAATCATAATTATTTACAATGTATTGTTATATTTCTATTTGATATGAAAATTAAATTTTGATGGTTGTAAACAGGATTCAATTTAATATAAAATATTTTCAATTTTCTCAACCACGGGCATATAAATTTAGAACACCCTGTATACAACAAATTGTTATATTTAATTTTAAGAAGTGATTAGACGGAACTCGGGACAGTGCGCTTAAAATAAACAAAGTGAATGACGCGTACCATTATCGTTCTTCTCGGAAGGTCGATCATTAGCCTATGCTAAATAAAACTCAGTGAAATAGATGATAGTTCATTATCGTTTTTCGCGGAAGGTTTCGATCATTAGCCTATGCTAAATAAGACTCATTTGAAAGAGAGAATAGGTCATTAAAATTTGTAAATAGTAGAAAGTGATTTTAGAATGGGAATTAAATATTTTCTTTTGAAATCCATTGAGCATATTTATAAAGATTAAAAATTGGTTTTTGAGGAATACTGAGAATGAGAGTTGGTGGTGGAAGGTTGATTTGTGAATCTGGAAGGGATATTGAGAAAGTAGGTGAATGAATGACAAAGTGGGATCAGAATGTTTTGAGCTGTCGAGAAGTGAAGTCGAGTAGTAGACGGTAGTGTTCGAGGAGTGAGAAAGCCGGTAGTTCCGTGAGTGTGGAGTATCTATCGTGGAACGAGAAGTAGGCCAGGTCGAGAGTAAAAGAACCTCCTTGAGCCCAGAGTGTCCCGGTAGCTGATAGCAGTTTCGAAAAAGGTAGAACACAGCATCACGACAAAAGCAGGAACGAGAGCTATTCGAGCTAGTTTTTCAAAGGAGAACATCACTGGAAGCCAGGACGAGGTTTGATCGCAGCCAAGGATAGCAGGAAAGGGTTTTGTGTGAGGACATTTTCAGTTCACCAGGAAAAGGTCAGTCTCATTTGTTTGGACATGAATGTATGGGTTTTTCGTATTAAATTCCACATAAAAAATTGAATAACATAATCAATAATATCAGAAAAGCTTCATCAAACTTAAATAGAGTTGTCCCTAATAACTCCTAATAGTTAAATGTTAATAAAAACTTTCAATAGAAAACCAAAAGGAAATAAAATTCCCAGTTGTAAATGTTATGTTTAAGAATAATAAGAAATAGCAAATATTAAGCATTGATTGCCTTTTGAATAAAATAAAAAATATTTTGATTATAATTGTAACCCATATTTGTATTTTTTTTACTCTTTTCTTTTCTATCCCGATTAGGAACCATTAAGAAATATTCAGAAGCCACGAAAGTAAGTAATTAATTTATAATTCGCCCTGAGATTGAAAACATATTGATATGTGATCTGGTTAATTAATTAGATTAGTATTAATACATTGATTAAATTAAGTGACATATAAGAATATTATCTCATATCAATAATCAAGATCACATCAGTATATACATTGTAAATTCCAAGTCATGATTTCCAAAGTTTACACATTGTAAATTATGATTCGGGAGTGGTGCTCCTAGTATCATTTAACGTGTCTTGGTTTGTTTATTTCTACTGCATCTTTACTGTTTCTGTTAACTAATCTAAACGTAGAGATATTTTTTGAGATTCTTTAACTCTTTCAATGCTGGGGTTTGTCACATCCCACCTGTCTGTTAGTGGCAAAAAAGTTCACCTGTCGGATGCCGGGTTAAAACATGACAAATTAGATGTGGAATGAAAGCTTATAACCCAAAGATGGTACTAAAGGTGAGAAATTTGGCCTCCGACTTCAGGATAAAGAGTTGCAACCCGAAGTATTGTTCTAAATTCGCAGAAATAGTACAAACTATGTATTACTCGACGCGCCTTAGAAAGACGAGAACAAATATTTATGCCTGTCCGGTTTTATGCCTGTCTGTCCGTCCGTCTGTCAGATATAATCACAGAGGTTGAATGAAAGATTATAACCCATAGATGGTACTAGCGATTAGAAATTTGACGCGCATTAGAAAAATGAGAACAAAGAAATACTTTTTTTAGTTTTACACCACTTCCGGTTAAAATGGTGTACCCGGAAGTGACACACATAGTCACAGAAAAATATACTTGATCAATTTACGTGTATTAAGAGGTCGAAGCCGAATTTTTTTAATTCTGGTTTTGATGTCATATGCGGTTAAAAAATTGTCTGGAAGTGGAAGAAACCAGTTTAATAGTTGTCCCCTTCGAGTAGCGAAAAATAAACAATACTTTGTAAAAACATTCAACATTGGTTGATATTCCGCTGTTTTCATATTATTTATTGACCTAAGTTTTTGTAAAATGCACTAGTCTTTTTTAAAGATATCATTGGACAATTTACTCACTGTTTTTGGATTTTACAAAATCGCTTGGATTGGCATGAAATTTGACATAAGCATAGCTAACATGTCAAAGAAAAAAGTGATATTGTGCCAGTGTGTGCTTTTTTCTGGGGATGAGTACCACCCCCTTCTCGAGTGTGAAAAAATATAGGTAAAAATATGTCCGTAAGTGGATAAACTAATTAAATTCCTTGTATTTTTTGTTTTTAGATGGTTTTTCGTAAATAAATCAAAAAGTAAGTATTTGATCGAAAAAACTATTCTTAGCAAATATAAAGCTTATAAAACAGTAAAAAAAATTATGTATGTATGAAGTCTGGACACACAATAAAAACAGAGTTGGAGCTGAACAACAGTTGGTTCTTATTCGTCGAATTCCAAATCGACTAGTTCAACGTAAAATATCCAAAAAATAACGCACTTTTCGGGGAAAACTCGCCACAAATTTTTTAAAGTGTTTAAAAAAGTTTTATTTTTGTTATTTAAAAAGTATCTATTCTATCACCATCAGCATCAAAAGTAAGTTACGCTTTAAATAAAATATGTCCCTTTTTTTGCTAAAAGAAATCGTGAAAATCACCACCTAATTAGCATTCCATATGAAATTAATAGTTACCGCCCTAGTTAATTTACTTATATTATACTGTTTATATGATCTATAAGATTTATTGGCAAGAAATGCTTATTAAAAAAAATTGGTTTTAAAATAAAAAAATTTTAATTTTGAAAAAAAATGCGTTGGTTTAAAATAACTTAAACATTAGTGATACTAAATATCTCAAAGAGTAAAAAATGTACATATCACATAAACAATACATAAGTAAATTAGGCGGTGATTTTTACATTTTTTTAACAAAAAAGAGACTTCATTTTGATGCTAACTAACTTTTGATGCTAGAAACGTTTATAAAAATACAAATAAAACTTTTTAGACATTTTATAACAGTTGTAAGTCATGAGTTTTTCCCGAAAAGTGCTTCGTTTTATGGTTATTTCATGTTAAAATATTCGATTTGTATTTTGACGAAGTAGAACCTGCTTTTCATTAAGGTGATACAGTAGCGATCAACAGGTAGCCAAAACGCGTTCCAAGATTGCGGCTGTAATTTTGAATATTTTTTCGAGATATTTGGCACACGTATTCGTAATATAATAAAGAATGGCGGTACAGAGCCGAATTTGAAAAATATATTAATATGTGGAAATTACTCTGTAATTAAATATAATATTAAAAAAACGAGCCTGTACCGCCATTAAGAAGAACAAAAAAATACACTTTCTTCAAATAAACTTTTTATCCGATGCCTAGATTTTGTGTCATTTTGGAACTACTAATGAAATACAAAATTTTAGTAGTTCCAAAATGACACAAAATCTAGGCATCGGATAAAAAAGTTCATTTGAAGAAAGTGTATTTTTTTGTTCTTCTTAATGGCGGTACAGGCTCGTTTTTTAAATATTGTATTTAATTACAGAGTAATTTCCACATATTCATATATTTTTCAAATTGGGCTCTGTACCGCCATTCTTTATTATATTACGAATACGTGTGCCAAATATCTCGAAAAAATATTCAAAATTACAGCCGCAATCTTGGAACGCGTTTTCGCTACCTGTTGATCGCTACTGTTTCCTCTTAACTACAACTCTACTTTTACAGGGTCTACAGACTTCATACATACACCATTGTTTTCACTTTTTTATACGCTATATTTTTGCTAAGAATATTTTTCGTTAAAATACTTTTTGAGTTTTTTTCTAAAACCGTCTAAAAACGTGACTTTTTTGTTGAAAAACGAACATAATATATTCACTTGCAAATAACTCAAACAGTATGTTAAGAAAAAATCTATAGAACAAAAACTAGCTTAGAATTACTCAGTTTATCCACTTTAGGACTTATTTTGAATGTATGTCTTTTCACATTATAAAAGTGGTTGTACTAACTCCCAAGGCAAAAGCACACGTCGGCACAATATCACTTTTTCTTTGACCTGTCAGCTATGTGCATACCCAATTTCATGTCAATCCAAGCGGTTGTTTAAAATTCGGAGGTTTTGCAATATTTACCGTGAGTGGATGGACTACAGATATATGTATATTAGATAAAAATTATAGTCTCAGCGAATCTTTGAAATATCTCCATTCCTTTGAAATGTTACATTTTTTAAGCCTTGAGGGAGTAGGCGCAAAATTATGACCAATGCTATTTAAATGCATTCAGTTTATTCGAATCCTGAGAAAACTAATAAGAATTTTGGAAAAATTTAAACGCAGAATGAAAGATTACATTATAACCGAGGGCGAAACTCTCTAAAAACTTTTATGTTTATATTGATAAGTGAAAGGGTGAAAAAAAAAGAAAATTTAGTGTGATTTTTTATTTCAAATATTTAATTCAAAAGAAATTTTTGTTTATTCTATTCTTTTTGACATGAGGCTGTATTTGATTTCTCTATGTCATTGTATGCTATTGGTTAGTTCCTATCATTTCAGCCGACGTACGTCACGATTGGATCAATAGGGCCGAACATACATAACTAAGGCCCTTTTGGCATGATGCTGTATTATTTTGAAGTCGATACAGCCTGAATATTTTTTTTTATTTTTTTACGTTCTATGTGATTAAAAAAATTAAGAATCACCGCAATTTTAGCCCACCACCCCCTTCCCCTTTCCCCACATCAAAAAATGTCAATTTTTCGATTTTATTTTTTTTTAAGTTGGTTTGCAATTAAATTATAAATTACAAAAAATTCACACGCACAGCTGAGGCTTTTACAAAACATATATTTTTATGGACCCGAAGGTCGAGTGTACATAACCTCAATGTTTTTTGTTTTTTTAATAGGTACGTATAACTTTTTTTGGCGATGGCTGCATGTCTAATTTTTTTGCGTTTTGTGAATTTTATCAAAATCTGTATTTCTGACTTTTTTCAGATTTATTCGTAAGGTGCGCCATCTTCAAAAATCCGGAAAACTGGTTTTTTCGGTAGTTTTTTGGGATTTTCTCCATTTTATATACTTCAAAATAGACTAACTCAAGGTTTTTTATAGGTTACGTATATATAATTTGAAATAACTGAGTTTTTAGGGATATTCAAAAATTGTGTAAAACACCTAAACCCCCCAAAAACTATGTTTTTTCAAATTCTTAAAAGTTTCTTAATTCTTTCGTACCCCATGAAGTTAAATTACAAAGCCATTAAAATATAACTAGAGGTGATTCATACCTACTTACCATCTCAATTGAATGCAATCATCGGCAAAGCCATCTTTTAGTGTCATTGTGTCATCCCCAAAAATCTACCTGGGTCTTAAAATGCAGGTATGCATACTTGTTCCGTTATAACTCTTATCTTTTAAAATTTTGTAGTAAAAGCATTTCTATAGCTATAGTGAGTTTATTGCCCTACCTCTTTATGTGGCTTAATGATTTGGATTGTAAACACAGATAAGAAAGGGTGTGATAGACCAGAGAAATTAGCAAATAAATGGCCTCTTTCGTGACATCCGTTGATACAGGTATCTAAGAACTGCTTATGGCATTAGGGTAAATTTAGTTACAACAGTATCCAATATAAAAATTATGCAAAAAATCAAACGTACTTTTTAACTTATAAACAATATATAAACAATTAAAGATCGCTATTTGATTGTAAATATTAAAGGTGGAGACCGGTATGCTGTATGGAAAGGTGATACAATTTTACTGAAGAGCATAGAAAATTCTTTAAAATGAGTGTTTGGAAAGTTCTTTTTGTTAATTTGTTGCTTAGTTATTGGGAAAATAGCTTCAAAAGTCGATTTTTTGAAAATAATTAATAACTTTTCTAAAAATACACTAAAAGCTTTATTTTCGCGTAAGTAAAGGAACAATATTAGAAGTATTCAGCCGTTAAAATTTCAAGAAGTTTTACCTAATAGTTATTGCAAAATTGAAATTGTTTATCCCAAAAAGCTTCTATCTACAGCGTTATTATGCATAAACTATTAGGTCAACATAAATTCTAAAGACATCAAACCAAAGAGAAAGGTTCAATTTATCAAATTAGATCAAGTCTTGAATAAAAAGTTTATAATAAATATTATAAATAATTATAAAATAATTTTGAAAAAGTAGTGTTATTTTAAGCTTATTCGCGAACTCAAGCGAGGGTGCTGCCGCTTATTTTGAACTAGAGAAATTGGGATGAAGATTTAAACAAAACATCCGTTAACCTATATATCAATGTCGATTGAATGCTTGTCTGGTGTGTTCATTTAATGAATGATTTATTTATATTAATTAATTACATCAATAAAAATATTAATTATATCAAAATGCATTATCCCAATTACATCGGCCATTTTCATGCAACTGCACTGCCACCTATAGTCGATTGAGTTCGCGAATAAACAATTAAAATAACAACCGCATTAACATGTGGGAATTAACTAATTTTGATGGGAAATAAGCCACAATTTTACTAAAAAAAATGGTTTTATTTTGACAACGACACCCGATTTGAGCGTCGAAACGTTAATAAAATCAGTTTTTTTAGTAAAATTGTGGCTTATTTCCCATCAAAACTAGTTAATTCCAAAAATGCCACAAGAAAATAGCTTCAGAACAACAACACGTAGGAAGTTAATTTTTTTTATTCGACATGTTGGTATTCTTATAGAAACTGAAACAAAAATTTAATGCCCTACAACCCTTAAAACCCGAGTTAGCCACTTTTTTCAAAAATTCACCGGGGCTTTGTTTATAAATATTAGAAAATTTGAAAAGCAACATTTAAACGAATGAAAGAGCATGTTTATACAAAAAAAAATTAAAACGATTCTTTTAAAAACGAGCCGTCCATGATGCGCCAAAAGTGAAGAGTTTAAAAGTAAAGCGATTCTTACCCTCTTGATTTTATTATCAAAAACTTAATTCACAACTACACATTTATAAAAGGCGCAATACCTCCGGTAAAATTTAGGTACAAAATTAACAAAACCCAAAAAAAAAATATATAATACAATATTCCAGTTACCCGTCGTTTGTCACCATTAATCCCTTTATCCTAAAGATAAATAACAGTTTGTCGACGAAAATTCCATTCGATCAAATGTTCGTCGATGAATTGTCCATTCGATGAATTGTGCATTCGACCAACTGTTTGTCGACCAACTGTTGTCGACCAATTTTCCGTCGACGAAGTGTTCTCGACCAGCTTTCCGACACCGGATTTGGGTGTCATTGTATTCTGTTGGTTAATTCCTACCATTTTAGCCACCGTACGTCATGATTGGAAAAATAGCAGCGAATATACGTAACTAAGGCCCTTTCAATATTTTACTGTAATTGATTTTTCTGTGTCATTGTATTCTGTTGACTGATTCCTATCATTTGAGCCGCCGTACGACACGTTTGGACCAATGGGAGTGAAGATACGTAACTAATACCTAACAAGAGGTTTACTCAAACTTCTTTTTTGTACTTATACCACTCGGTAAAAGTACAAAAAAAAGTTTGGGTAAACTTTTGCACAACTGTGTAAATACTAACGAAAAATCTAAAATATTAAAAAAAATTAGTGGAATCCGTTAATCTGTTCTCGAAAAAATTAGCTATGAAAATGAGCATAATTTTCTATATCCCTAACTTTTGACGAGCAGTTTAGCTTAAATGGGGAAAAGCGGTAAGCTTAGACCAAACACCAGTAGGAGGCATTCAATTAATTGAGGAAAAAAATTAAATGGATAACAATATTTATTTCAGTTACACAAAAGGCATTGTCCCGCTAGAATGTTTGAAATCACAATTAATAGTCCTACAAAAAAGACAGGCGTTTAAAAGTGATAAGACCATTGAACAATAAGCCTGTGAGCTACCTTTTAAACACATTCTTAAAAATAATCCATAACACAATTAAAAAAAGGTTTGTTAAGAAATTCTTTTATAGACTTCAGAAATTCAACAACTTCTCCTGATTATGTTTAAAAAACGTACGGAATGCACTAAATGAAAAAAAAAAAAAAAGAAAAAGATTTATCATACCGTTATACTATAATATATCCTTACGTTGAATATTTGATGCTTCCCTGTGGAGTATAAAACGGACAGTTGTGTTTTTCCCGTGATCTGCCTTGTTTAGTCTTCTTTGTCGTTTTATTCGTTAAATCCTATCCTCTTAAGTCACAGCGTCAGAAAGCAGTGGGTATATGCAGTGAACGGGAGGCCTATGTCGAACAGTGAACGTTGGGGCCCTTTCGCGTTTATCATATGTAGAGAAGTCGCTTGTCAAAAACTGGACGTATGTAATCGTATTCTATTTGTTAAATACTCTCACATAATATGTCATACCATGTGCGTTAATCCATTTTATTTCTACAATTTTAAAGTGTTATTACATGCCGTCATTTTCATTTGTCTACACCATCGTATTCTGCCAGTTAAATCCCATCGTTTCAGGCGCTGTACGTCACGATTGAACCAATAGGACCGAAGATACATAACTAAGGCCCTTTTGACCTGCTGCTTGTTTGATTTTTCTGTGTCATTGTCTTCTATGATGCCTAAGGCATATTTATGACATGTCTTATTTTTAAAGAAAACAAGTAATTGGACTTCGTAAGTCCTAGGTTTTCACCCAAAGTAATCGAAAGTAGAATTGGAAGTCGATATTTGAATTCTTCGTGTAACTTTGCGTGGATTGATATACAAATTTACTAATTTTGAGTCATTTTTACTAAACTGTTTACACAGAAATAACTCTAAAGATTCAAACCTTTCAATACGCTTCGATTTATGTGTTCGTATACTATTTCTGAGTCTATTGGGACCGTGCAAGTTCGGCAAAACGACACCTGGTTTCTACGCTCTGCAACTTTATTCGCACTTTTAATTATATTGGCCAATTATATTAGTCCTGGTTACTGGATAATTGTCAAGGCCATAATCCAAAAAAATAATAAGAAGAAAAAATAAGATTCAGGTTATGTTATTAAAACGTAAACAATTGTATGTAGTAAATAAAATTAGTTATTAAAATGCAGTACTGCAAGCAAAATACAATTAATTTAATTTGCCTTCATATAATAATTGCATATAATATCAATATTGCAGAGCAACATATAATTTTTCTTCTTCAATGACAGTAGGTATGAAATGTACGTCAATTTGACAATTTCAATGGACAATATGAATTATTTAAGAAAGTTGCAATATTTCTCCGCTATTCGCGCACGATCGTTTCTCGTATCCGTTCCAAGTACTTGCACACCGCGAATAATGGCATTTCCGGTTATAACTTTTTAAGCGGAAATTACGTAAAAACCAAAATTTTACATTTGTTCTCATCTTGCTAAGCCACGTTGAATAATATATCACTTATTCTCTTTCGGCAACTTTAAAATAGTAAATACTTACGGTTGCAACTCTAAAACCGGAACTCCGACGTCAAATTTCTCATCTTTAATAATACCATCCTTAAGTTAAAAGCTTTCATTCGACACCCGATTTGTCATTCTATCTGTATTAATAACGGAGGAGTTGTATTCGCGGATGGACAGACATACGGACAGACAGCCTAGGTAAAATTTTTCATCTTTAATACCATGCTTGAACTATAAGCTATCATTTGGCACCTCATTTGCCATTATACCTGGTATAATGACGGAGGATTTATACTCGCGGTCGGAGGGATCGACGGACAGACAGCCTAGGTCAAATTTTTCACCTTTAGTATCATCCTTGGATTATAAGCTTTCATTTGACACCTCATTTGTCATTCTACCTGGTATATTGACGGAGGAGCTATATTCGCGGTCGGACGGACCGACGGTCAGACAGCGTAAGTCAAATTTCTCACCTTTAGTACCATCCTTGGATTATAAGCTTTCATTTGACACCTCTTTTGTCATTCTACCTGGTATAGTAGAGGAGTTATATTCGCGGTCGGACGGACCGACGGACAGACAGCCCAAGTCAAATTTCTCACCTTTAATACCATCCTTGGATTATAAGCTTTCATTTGACATCTCATTTGTCATTCTACCTGGTATAATGACGGAGGAGCTATATTCGCGGTCGGACGGACAAACGGACAGACAGCCTAAGTCAAATTTCTCACTTTTAGTACCATCCTTGGATTATAAGCTTTCTTTTGACACCTCATTTTTCATTCTACCTGGTATAATGACGGAGGAGTTATATTCGCGGTCGGACGGACCGACGTCTCACCTTTAGTACCATACTTCGATTATAAGCTTTCATTTGACATCTCATTTGTCATTCTACCTGGTATAATGACGGAGGAGCTATATTCGGGGTCGGACTGACCGACGCGACGGACAGACAGCCTAAGTCAAATTTCTCACCTTTAGTACCATCTTTGGATTATAAGCTTTCATTTGACACCTCATTTGTCATTCTACCTGGTATATTGACGGAGGAGCTATATTCGCGGTCGGACGGACCGACGGTCAGACAGCGTAAGTCAAATTTCTCACCTTTAGTACCATCCTTGGATTATAAGCTTTCATTTGACACCTCTTTTGTCATTCTACCTGGTATAGTAGAGGAGTTATATTCGCGGTCGGACGGACCGACGGACAGACAGCCCAAGTTAAATTTCTCACCTTTAATACCATCCTTGGATTATAAGCTTTCATTTGACATCTCATTTGTCATTCTACCTGGTATAATGACGGAGGAGCTATATTCGCGGTCGGACGGACAGACGGACAGACAGCCTAAGTCAAATTTCTCACTTTTAGTACCATCCTTGGATTATAAGCTTTCTTTTGACACCTCATTTTTCATTCTACCTGGTATAATGACGGAGGAGTTATATTCGCGGTCGGACGGACCGACGTCTCACCTTTAGTACCATACTTCGATTATAAGCTTTCATTTGACATCTCATTTGTCATTCTACCTGGTATAATGACGGAGGAGCTATATTCGGGGTCGGACTGACCGACGCGACGGACAGACAGCCTAAGTCAAATTTCTCACCTTTAGTACCATCCTTGGATTATAAGCTTTCATTTGACACCTCATTTGTCATTCTACCTGGTATAATGACGGAGGAGTTATATTCGCGGTCGGACGGACCGACAGCCTAAGTCAAATGTCTCACCTTTAGTACCATCCTTGGATTATAAGCTTCTATTTGACACCTCATTTGTCATTCTACCTGGTATAATGACGGAGGAGCTATATTCGCGGTCGGTCGGACCGACGGACAGACAGCCTAAGTCAAATTTCTCACCTTTAGTACCATCCTTGGATTATAAGCTTTCATTTGACACCTCATTTGTCATTCTACCTGGTATAATGACGGAGGAGTTATATTTGCGGTCGGACAGACCGACGGACAGATAGTTTAGGTCAAATTTCTCACCTTTAGTACCATCCTTGGATTATAAGCTTTCACATTTTTTCAAAATTGGGTGAAAACAACTTGATGCCAGAATGATTTGTTGATGAAAATAATATATACATTCTCAAATTGCCTATTTTTCGTTGTGGATAATATTGTATTCAACAGTGATGCCAAATTTCTGATGCCAAAATGATTGATAATGAAAGTGGGATATACGTTTTCATGTATATAGCGGCAGCGACAAAACGGTAAAACACTGAACTAAATGTATATAATATTTTCACTGTGCCATCATTTTGAACTCAAACATTTTATGGAATAAACTTATATAAGTCAGTAAGGAATAAACAAAGAAAGCTGATATATTAAAGTAACATCAAGGAATCAAATCTCTAACTACAGAGTTGATTAGACTTCTGCTAACAAGTACAGGAAAAAAGTTATTAAGGTAGTGTAAAGTGGCATCGATATACAGATGCCACTTTGCAAGACGATGCCAAATTGATGGTAAATGCATAATGTATCGATGCCAAATTGATAGTAGGATTTATATATATATATATATATATATATATATATATATATATATATATATATATATATATATATATATATATATATATATATATATATATATATATATATATATATATATATATATATATATATATATATATATATATATATATATATATATATATATATATATATATATATATATATATCATTAGAGAAAATCATGTATTGTATTTCAAAAATATTTTTTGGTTTTTGCATACCTAATCGATTTCAATAATGTTGCGTTTACGATAGGGATGGCGGTTTTCTGTTTTTTAAATCCAATAGGTTACAAAGTTACATTTACAATGCACTTTAGTTTGCGATACTCCATTCGACTCGATATCAATATGATCAAAATTAGTACTATCGAAAGGACAACAATATCAATATAAATAAAACACAATATTTAATAAACCCATTTTATTCTATTAATTAATATATTTATTTATTATTTTAGTATTATTATATATTTATTGATTATTATTAAATATAATATAGCGTAAGATTAATATATACATTGGATCGAAATAAAATTTAATTTATACTACTGCTCAACAGAGAGCGCTGAAATAATTCAGGTTCTATCGTCATTGAATATATTATGAGAGTAGAATATAATATGCAATTATTGTATTCAATTAATGATGCAAATTTAATTTACCATTTAAAAATATAATTCTCTAAAATACCCACCAATTCTCCTCTACTCCCAAACCCAAAAAATTCCCCAACCATTTCAACTTATAAAAAATTTCCCAGACTCTTTGAAATGGGATTTAAAAAAATGAAAATCAACATAAATATTTTACTTAAAAATAAATTGGATAATGCAATTTATCTTTTATTTTTACTACCATCAAAAAAAATTTATCATGTATTACCTACTTTTAACACGTTTGTATATTTGTAGAATAGGTACATTTTAACTCATTTAATACTTTCTGTATGGGTGTATCGTTTTGAAAACTTGGGAAAATTTTTGAAGATTCGTATTCGTAATCAGTAATTCGATATTCATAGTCATTCATCAATTTTGGTAATCAGAAAAAGTCATTCACCCACTTTCAATGAATGTCAAGAGTTAAGTGTGAAAAATAGATGATGTTTTCGTCTAATTCAACCAGATCACTTGTTATGTATATATTATGATTACAGATACCTTTTCAAGAGAGAGAGAGAGAGAGAGAGAGAGAGAGAGAGAGAGAGAGAGAGAGAGAGAGAGAGAGAGAGAGAGAGAGAGAGAGAGAGAGAGAGAGAGATTTCAAGAGTGAGATTGCACTTTCAGTTTGCTTCTGTATTTATAAATTGAAATAAAATTTGAATTATGGTTTTGTTTGGAATAATTACTTGAGAATAATAATTATGATTGTGATCCAAAATAATATCTTACCTAATCCTAATCACCGTAAAAACCTAATAACCGGTTTTTTCTTTAAAAAGAAAAAACCGGTTATAACCGGAACAAAAAAACAACCGGTAAAACCGGTTATTGCGAAGTAAAAAAACCGGTTTTAGCTTTAAACCGGTAGGTTTTCCCCATCCCTAGTTTACGGGACGTCGGGATTTCCCGTAAGAAGGGGCAGCTGAGTCGACTGACAAACTTAGCACCGACAGATTTAGATAATAATTTAAATTTTGAATTTATGTCAGTTTTGTGTAATAATTTAAGTGAAAAAATGCGTAATTTCTCATAATCTATCAATCGATGAGGAAATTATGCCATATTTTGGAAGACGTAGATGTAGAATATATAGACGAAAGATATAATATAGAAAGCAAATTAAGTCTGGGTTCAAACTATGGTGTCAATGTAGTTCAAATGGTTATTTATTCAAACTTTTAACTTATGGTGTTATGGTGGAAAAACAAGTTCTTATGAAAACGAATTTTGTTCTTATGAATTAATATACTTCACTGAAAGATCCTATTTTACATTCTACATTACACATCATATCACAGCAATCACCCAGACAACACTGCAGATGCTGGTACTGCTATCCTAATAAAAAACACAATAAAGCACCATAAATTTCCAACATATGCGAACAATTTTCTACAAGTCACAACTGTTAATGTCGACATTGACTCAAATAATCTAAAAGTTGCCGCCGTCTACTCTCCACCTCGACACAACATACAAAAGGAACACTTTAGTCATTTTTTCGATACATTAGAATAGAAATTTATTGCGGGCGGTGCGCGGTGATTACAATAGCAAATGCATTTTATGGGGGTCTAGACTTACAACAACCAAAGGTAGAGAATTGGCATCAGTGATTCAAGAGAAACATTACTCATACCTGTCAACAGGAACTCCAACTTACTGGCCAACTGATCCTGCTAAAACTCCTGACTTGCTTGACTTTTTTGTGACAATTGAGTTACCAGCTCGTTACTTGGACGTAGTACCAAGCTATGATCTTGAAAGTAAAAAACGACAATAGACTACCTCACCTAATTGAAACAAGATTCGAAAATAATATTTCAATCAACTTCTTCTTTATGTGGCGTCTTCTACCGAAGGTTGGCGACCATCAAACGATAGGTTTCTCTGTTTTGTGCCGCATGTATTATATTCGCAGCTTCTGGTATTTGAAACCATTCTCTCCAGTTTCTCAGCCAGGATTTCTTCTTTCTGCCCAATCCTCTTCTATCTTCAATCTTGCCTTCTACGATAAGCTGTAGCAGACTGTACTTATCATTACGGAACACATGGCCCAGGTATGACGCTTTCCTCCTTTTAACAGTTGTTAACAATCCCACCTCTTTAACCATTCGTCTCAATACCTCTGTGTTGATCACTCTGTCTGTCCAAGGTATTCTCAGTATGCGTCGATACAGCCACATTTCTAGAGCCGCTAACTTCTTTATAGTTGCTGCTGTTAACGTCCACCCTTCTACTCCGTAAAGTAGCGTAGCTTTCTCATTTTTATGAATTTGGATCTTGCTATTTCAATTCGGATCCTAATCTCTACGTCTGGGTCCCACTTATCATTTACTGTATATCCCAGATATTTCAATCGGTGTACTCTTTCAATACGTTCGGCTTCAATATTCAGGTCGCTATGTTGAATGTTCTTTTTACTAATCACCATAAATTTAGTTTTCTTTCTATTTATCTTCAGTCCAAATTGGTTGCCAGTTGTATTTACTCTATTTAGCATCATCTGTAAATCCTCGATGTTATCGGCCAGTATAACAGTATCATCTGCATATCGAAAATTACTTATTGGTACGCCATTAATCTTGATGCCCTCATTGTACTCTTCCAGTGCCTCTAGAAATATTTGTTCCGTGTACAGGTTGAAAAGCAGTGGCGAAAAAATACAGCCCTGTCTAACCCCTCTAGAAATGGTTATGTTTTCACTCACCATATGTCCATTCTTTATGTGGGCTGTTTGATTCCAATATAGATTTTTTATAATCTGGATGTCCTTAGTGTCAAGTCCTGAAAGATGTAATAGTTCTATGAGTTTGTCATGTTTGATAGTATCAAATGCTTTCCCATAGTCGATAAAACAGGCGTAAACATCTTTCTGTTAATCCAGGCATTTTTGAATCAAGACTTGTATTGCAAATAGGGGCTCTCGAGTTCCAAAACCGCATCTAAAACCAAACTGTGTTTTACTTATGCTGTGTTCTAATTTTTCTCGTATTCTGGAATAAATAATACGCAAGAATACTTTAAGGGTATGACTCATTAAACTTATAAGGCGATATTCGCTACACGTCTTAGAATTGGATTTCTTGGGAAGGGGCACAAATGTAGATTTCATCCAGTCCGATGGAATTTGACCAGTATCATATATCTTATTAAACAGTTCCAATACTACATTCATGTTGTTCTCGTTAAAAACTTTTAAAAATTCGACTAGTATTTCATCGCATCCTGTTGCTTTCCCATCTTTCGTTTGATCTATAGCTTTTATCACCTCACGTAAATTGCCCAAGTCTGTAACTGTTCTTCTTTATCTACAATAAGTTTGTTGTTCTCGTCTATTAACTTACCAAACTGTTTTTTCTTGTAAGTATAAGTAAACTCCTTAATTTTTTTATGCATGTTAAAACTATCGTGTCTTCGTTATAGCTCTTCTATTTCTTGACATTTTTCTTGTAACCATTTCTCTTTGGATTCTTTTATCTTTCTGCTGACAGTTCTATCCAGTTCCCTTCTGTCCATGAGGTGTAATATTTCATCTGTCATCCATTCGTTCTTCTTCTTCCGCTAGTAGTCACCAATTACTTCTTTCGCACCGTTGCATATAGCGTCCCTTAAGTTGATCCAGTCTCTTTCAATATCATCAGTATTGGTTGTTAAAGCAACATTACTATTAATGCTATTTGTAAGCTTGACTTTAACTCGGGATTTCTAAGTTGATCCATATCTAATCTTTTGTTATTCTGTTTCTGGATTAAGGTTTTTAGTCTGACTCGTAATTGGGCTACAAGAGGACTATGATCACAGTTTATATCAGCTCCAGGATATGTTTTGGCTGATATTATTGCGTTACGGAATTGTTTGTTAATTGTTATAAAGTCTATCTGATTTCTAACGATATACCTAGACTTGTCCTGTGGTGACCTCCAAGTGTACATAGGGTGGAGCGCAAATTTATTTTTTCAAATTTCATTTTCGCGGGGTGCGGAATTGATGCGTCTTCCATTTTCGAATGAAAAACTTAAATGACATTTTTTCGTATTTTCAGTCTAAAAAGTGCCCGAATGCGATTGAAATTTTGGAATTTCTTAAATTTTTTTTTAATTTAATAGAGTCAACGATGATGTTTTTTATTCATTTATTAGAGCTATTAGAACTATATTATGAGGAGAAAAGGATAAATAGTAAATATAAAATAAACAATATATATATATATATATATATATATATATATATATATATATATATATATATATATATATATATATATATATATATATTGATGTGATCTTGATTATTGATATGAGATAATATTTTTATATATCATTTAATTTAATCAATGCATTAATAATAATCTAATTAATTTACCAGATCACATATCAATATGTTTTCAATCTCAGGGCTTTTTATAAAATTAATTACTTACATACGTGGCTTCTAAGTATTTCTCAATGGTTCCTAATCGGGATAGGAAAGAAAAGAGTAAAATAATAACACATATGGGTTACAATTGTAATCAAAATATTGTTTATTTTATTTAAATGGCAATCACTGCTTAATATTTGCTATATCTTATTATTCTTAAACATAACATTTACACATGGGAATCTTATTTCCTTTTGGTTTCCAATTGAAAGTTTTTATTAACATTTAACTATTATGATTTATTAGCAACAATTCTATTTAAGTTTGATGAAGCTTTTCTGATATTATTGATTATGTTTCTTCAATTTTAAATGTGGTATTTAATACGAAAAACCCATACATTCATGTCCAAACAAATGAGACTGACCTTTTTCTGGTGAACTGAGAATGTCTTCACACAAGACCCGTTTCCTGCTATCCTTGGTTGCGATCAAAACCTCGTCCTGGCTTCCAGTAATGTTCTCCTCTGAAACTAGCTCGTATAGCTCTCGTTTCCTGCTTCTGTCGTGATGCTGTGTTCTACCTTTTTCGAAACTGCAATCAGCTACCGGGAACTCTTGGCTCAAGGAGGTTCTTTTACTCTCAACCTGGCCTACCTCTCGTTCCACGATAGATACTCCACACTCACGGAACTACACCGGCTTTCTCACTCTCCGTACACTACCGTCTACTACTGGACTTCACTTCTCGACAGCTCAAAACATTCTGCTCTCTATTTGTCATTCATTCCCCTACTTTCTAAATATCCCTTCCAGATTCACAAATCAAACTTCCACCACCAACTCTCATTCGCAGTATTCCTCAAAACCAATTTTTAAACTTTCTAAATATGCTTAATGGATTTTAAAGAAAATAGTTAATTCCCATTCTAAAATTACTTTCTACTATATACAAATTTTAATGACCTATTCTCTATTTCCACTTAGTCTTATTTAGCATCGGCTAATGACCGATCCTTCCGCGAACAACGATAATTACCTATTATCGATTTCACTTGAGTCTTATTTAATCACTTCTTAAAATTAAATATAACAATTTGTTGTATACAGGTTGTTCTAAATTTATATGCCCGTGGTTGAGAAAATTGAAAATATTTTATATTAAATTGAATTTTGTCTATAATTATCAAATTTTAATTTTCATATCAAATAGAAATATAACAAATCCCCGCCTTGTATTCGATAAAATTTATCTGCATTTTTAAATAAATTTTCTCGAGGCAAAACCAACTCCCTGTATATTTCCTTACTTTAATCTACGTCTTATATCCTAACTTACTATCTACTTCATGTAATTCTGTCTTTTATTCGTGATATTTGTATACATCGTGAATATTATAAATTCCTCGGATCTTTTCCGAGTTCCTGTGCCTCAACTCATAACTATTTATCCCATTTTCATTATTCACGATATACGGGCCTTCGAAAACAGGCATCAACTTTGCGCAAATGCCCCCAGGAAGATTTGATACTCGTAATGCCCTCACGAGTACTTTTTCACCCTTTTGGAAAGTCACTGGTCTTCTTTTTCTATTTTGTTCCTGTCTTTGGATATATTTTTCGTTGCTTCGCCGTAATCTTCTCTGTACGGTTTCAATCACCTGTTGATATTCTTTTGGCTCTTGGTCTTCCCATGGCCTTATCGGCAATACACCCTTCATGATGTATTCTGGGGTCTCTTTTGTTACTGTGCTCGGAATTGTATTTAGATACCTTTCTATTTCCGCCATTTTCCTGTCCCAGTGGCGATGTTGACCATCTGTTGCAATGCGAAGAAATTTCGTCACTTCCTGTATGAATCGTTCCGAAGGATTACTCTGTGGATGCCTGATGCTGACAAAATTTGTCTCTATTCCTCGTTCTCGAAGTTGTCCCTTGAAACGATCATTTCGGAAATACGTTGCATTGTCCAGTAGAATCTTTTTTGGTGTTCCTACTATGGCTATAAAATTGTCGATTTTTCTTAATATTTCTTCCCCCTTTGTGGTGCGGCAACTATATAATTTTACGTATTTTGAAAACACATCCACCATTACCAGAATATGTTTGTTCCTTTTAGTGGTCATAATTAGATCGCTTAACATATCTATTGCTACAATGTCTAGTTTGTTTCGGGCTTCAATATTTTTGGCAACATTTTCGTTTTTGAAATTCCGACTCTTATATTTTTGACATACATCGCACTTCTGGGTAATTTCCTTTGCAATGCGGTAATCCTGTCGGCTTATGTAATTTTCCCTAAAAACGAGCCAAACTTTTCTGCTACCGATATGCCCATTGTCCTCATGTAATTTCTTTATTATCTTTTCGGCCAATGTCTGTGTCACTAAATATAGTTCCTTTCCGTCTATTCTCTTAAAATATATGTTATTTTCTACTTCCGCTCTTCTTTTCTCTCTTTCCTCTAGGTCTTCCTGGTTTGTCCTTATCTCATTTAAAGAATATATCCCTTCTTCTTGTATTAATCTGTTTAGTCCCACCTGTAGAGTAATTGTTTCCTTTTTTCCGGTGTCCTCATCCCGTGTTAGAGCGTCGGCTATTATGTTGTCTTTTCCTTTTATATATCGGAACTCAAAATCATACTCCTGTAATAATAGAATGCCTCTATGTATTCTATTATTTACTAATCTATTCTTCATGATATGTACTAAAGCTGCATGGTCTGTTTCGATTGTGAATTTTGCTCCCAATAAGTAAAACCTCAATTTGTTTACGCAATATAGTACACTGGCAAACTCCAATTCTGTAACACTATATTTTCTTTCATGTGTTTTAGTCACTCGAGATATAAAACATATCGGTACTTCTTGGTCGTTTTGTACTTGAGACAGAACTCCTGCAAATTTTTGTATGGACGCATCAGTTCGGAGTATAAAAGGTAAATTGTAAATGGGGTGGTATATTTTCGTTCCTTTTGAGAATTCTCGTTTTAATGTTTCGAAAGCTTCCTCCTGTTCTTCTTTCCAATTCCATTTTATTCCTTTTTTAAGCAATTTTATCAGAGGGATTTCCTTTTGGCTCAAATCGGGAATCAGCTTTTTAAAATAATTTATCGTGCCAAGAAAACCTCTCAATGTTTTCAAATTCGTTGGTCTTGGGTATTCATCTATGAGCTTGACTCTGTCTTCGGCTAATCTTACTGTTTTGGTGTCCAATTGAAAACCCAAATAAATGACTTCTTTTTGAAAAAATTGACATTTTTCAATGTTTAATTTCAATCCCGCTGTGTCCAATTCTTTCAGAATTATTTCTATGTGTTCCAGATGACTCTGAGTATCTTGTGAAAAAATTAATAAATCATCGATATAATGAACTATGAAATCTTCATGGCGATTCAAAATGGTATGTAGAGCTCGGACGAGTGCAGCACAAGCACTCTGCAATCCAAATGGCACTACCTTAAACCGGTAGACAATACCATCAATAGAAAAAGCGGTGTAGTTTCTACACTTTTCAGCTAACGGTATCAACCAAAAACTGTGTTTTAAGTCAATTTTCGAAAATATGTGTGACCCGGTGATTCTTCCAAAAATGGCCTCGATGTTTAGAGGTGATTCATATTGTGATACAGTGTGCTGGTTGATATTCCTGGCATCTAAACATAATCTCAATTCTCCATTGCTTTTCTTTACTATCACAATCGGGTTAACATACGGTGAATCACATCTTTCGATGATTTGATCTTCCAACATTTTATTTATTTCTTCTTTCACCTCTTGTCGATACTTGTATGGAATCGGGTAAGTCTTTGATCGAAAATTTCCCAAGTTTTTCACCTCAAATGAATGTTCGTACTTTTTAGCCACTCTGTTTTCCTCATTGATCAAATTTTCGTAGTTTCTTAACATCAACCGCAATTCTTTTTCTTTCCCTTCTCCACATATCAATTTTCTGTCTTTTTTTTCAGATTCTTCACACATGTTTACCGTGCATTCCGCATCCTCGTATGCATATACCTCCTCTTCAAATACCACTGTTTCAATCATATTCTTTTCACTTTCATTTTTTAGCTTTATTTCTTCTTCTCCTGAGCTCGTCTCTTCTTTTGAGGAATCCCAGGTTTCCTTTGTTTCTGATACTCTCAAATTTTCTTCTTCTGGGCTCAACTCTTCTTTTGAGGAGCCACAGGTTTCATTTTCTTTTATCCTTTTCTGACTTTTTCTCCCTTTTCTTCTTTGTCCTTGCTTCGTTGCCAAATTCATTTCCACTGTTTGTTCTTTACCTGATTCGTCCGTATTTTGTTTCTCCTGTTCCTTGTCCTGTTCCTTTTCTTTTTCTTCTGTTAGTTTCATCGTATTATTTTTAAAATCTATCACTACATGTTTTTCTGCCAATTCGTCAACTCCTACTATCATGTCATGTGACATATTTGGCATTATTACACATTGTAGTGCATACATATTCTTACCCAGTCGTACCATTACTCGTATGCCTTCATTTATAGTTGCCAATGTCCGTTTGTTTGCGCCCACTAAATTTACCCTAGGTATTTTGTAAATTAAATTTGTTAAGTTAACTTCTTCTATTAGTTTTCTGTTGACCAATGTTATTTCAGATCCAGTGTCTATCATAATTTTAATTGGTTTCTCGTTGATAAATCCATCCACAAATTTTAAATTAACTCCATTTTTCTTTTCGTTGTTTCCTGCCAATTTAATAAACTCCTTGGGGTGACAAAAGATTCCTGTTTGATTTTTGGTTTTTAGTGAGCGCCGTCGTGAAAAGACGCCGGTTGCTCATCGTTGTTTATATTTTCGTCATACTGTCTCTCTCCGTCATATTCATCTGTCTGGGTATTATTTACTTCTCTTCTATTTTCTCTTGGTCTCTCGGATCTGTTTCGGTTTTCTCGATATCCCTGTTCATTTTGTCTACCATTATTTCTGTTTTCTTGATTTGAGCGTGTGGTGTTTCTATTCTGGTATTCTCGATTTCTATCCTCATTCCATTGCCTATTTCTTTGTTCATAATTTCCTCTTCCGTTGTCTCTATTTTCGTTTTCCCTTCTGGGATTAAAATCTCGTCTTGTATAGTCCCTCCTATTTTGATTTCTATCTCTGTAATCTTGTGTTTCTCGGGGCCTGTAATCTTCTCGCGACCTTCTTGATTTTCTTTCTCTTAGACGTGATTCTCTTATTTGTAGGAATTGGCATAAACTATCTATGTCTTTGTAGTTTTGCAATGTGATATGGTCTTCCAGCGTTTCCTCGAAATGTCTTGCAATCAGTTCGACTAATTGTTCCGATGAGTAATTATATTGTAAATGTTTTGCATTATTGTAAATTTGCAAAGCATATGTCCTTTCTGATACACCCATCCTATCATTGTATTTCCCATTTTGCAATTCCTTGTTAATTTCCAATTGTTGGACCTTTCCCCAGAAATAATTCAAAAATTTTTGTTCAAATTGTTGCCAATTGCCGAATTCTTCTTCTTTGCTATCGAACCATAGGCTTGCTTCATATTTGAGATGGTTTCTGATAGTTTCTTTTGCTGTTTCGAAATTTCCGATGTGCTGTATTTTCTTTTTCAGGCTATTTATGAACGGCACTGGGTGTAATCTTCTTACGTCCCCGCCAAACCTTATCTTCACGTCATCTGTGCTATGTATAACCATTTCTCTTCTTTCTCCGACATTTTGTTGAGTATTGATTTCCGCAATCTTTCTTTCCACTTCTTCTATGTCTGCTTGAATAGCGTTTTGCAACTTGTTTTCCAAACTTTCCATTTCTTTTTTCTGGCAATTCGTTATCTCCTGTATTTTATTTTGAATTTTCATTTCTTGTTCTTTCATGTGATCCTTAATTTTCATTTCTTGCTGTTCTATCTCGTTTTTCATTGTTGTCAAACATCCTTTTATTTCCTTTTCATACTTTTCTATGCGTTCCTCTATTTTCTTATTGTTCTCTTCTATTGCTTGTTTTGTTTCCTGTTGATTGTCATCCATTTTTTTCTCCACTTTATCCATTTTCTTTGATGTTTCTTCCTGATTTTTCTCCATTGCTTGTTTTGTTTCCTCCTGATTTTTATCCATTTTCTGTTCGATTCTTTGTGACTGGAGTTGCATCATTTGTAATATTTTATCTATTCCTGATAATTCTTGCTGTTCTGATGCCATGATTGTCTTGTCTAAAATATCTTCTTGGTCTGAATTTTTCTCTTGATTTGAATGTTCTTTTTGTTTTTTGTTGTCTTTGCTTTGGCTTCTTGTCACAGACATTTGTTTTCAAGAAGTACTGTCCCCGCCAAATATGAAATTTTACTAGTATGTTACCAAGACGACTTTTTCTCACCCAAATATTATAAATTGTCAATAAATATATCAAATGTAAATATCGTAAAAATAAAATATTAAATCAGTTATGTAAATTTTGTACCTAAAGAGATCTAAAATTTTATGTTATCAAATGTAAGTATCTCACTTTTTACCACAGGCATATAAATTTTCAAATACCGGCTTTACTCTTTCTATCCTTCAAATTTGCCACTAGAAATACTTTACAATGCCCTCCACGTTGGACGACAGTTGATGTGATCTTGATTATTGATATGAGATAATATTTTTATATATCATTTAATTTAATCAATGCATTAATAATAATCTAATTAATTTACCAGATCACATATCAATATGTTTTCAATCTCAGGGCTTTTTATAAAATTAATTACTTACATACGTGGCTTCTAAGTATTTCTCAATGTTTCCTAATCGGGATAGGAAAGAAAAGAGTAAAATAATAACACATATGGGTTACAATTGTAATCAAAATATTGTTTATTTTATTTAAATGGCAATCACTGCTTAATATTTGCTATATCTTATTATTCTTAAACATAACATTTACACATGGGAATCTTATTTCCTTTTGGTTTCCAATTGAAAGTTTTTATTAACATTTAACTATTATGATTTATTAGCAACAATTCTATTTAAGTTTGATGAAGCTTTTCTGATATTATTGATTATGTTTCTTCAATTTTAAATGTGGTATTTAATACGAAAAACCCATACATTCATGTCCAAACAAATGAGACTGATCTTTTTCTGGTGAACTGAGAATGTCTTCACACAAGACCCGTTTCCTGCTATCCTTGGTTGCGATCAAAACCTCGTCCTGGCTTCCAGTAATGTTCTCCTCTGAAACTAGCTCGTATAGCTCTCGTTTCCTGCTTCTGTCGTGATGCTGTGTTCTACCTTTTTCGAAACTGCAATCAGCTACCGGGAACTCTTGGCTCAAGGAGGTTCTTTTACTCTCAACCTGGCCTACCTCTCGTTCCACGATAGATACTCCACACTCACGGAACTACACCGGCTTTCTCACTCTCCGTACACTACCGTCTACTACTGGACTTCACTTCTCGACAGCTCAAAACATTCTGCTCTCTATTTGTCATTCATTCCCCTACTTTCTAAATATCCCTTCCAGATTCACAAATCAAACTTCCACCACCAACTCTCATTCGCAGTATTCCTCAAAACCAATTTTTAAACTTTCTAAATATGCTTAATGGATTTCAAAGAAAATAGTTAATTCCCATTCTAAAATTACTTTCTACTATATACAAATTTTAATGACCTATTCTCTATTTCCACTTAGTCTTATTTAGCATCGGCTAATGACCGATCCTTCCGCGAACAACGATAATTACCTATTATCGATTTCACTTGAGTCTTATTTAATCACTTCTTAAAATTAAATATAACAATTTGTTGTATACAGGTTGTTCTAAATTTATATGCCCGTGGTTGAGAAAATTGAAAATATTTTATATTAAATTGAATTTTGTCTATAATTATCAAATTTTAATTTTCATATCAAATAGAAATATAACAATATATATATATATACTTACAAATTGAAGAATAACATTAAAATCGCTATGAACTATAGTCTCTCTTAGTATCAAACTTAGGCATCAAAAGGCATGATTTGAGCTTATTCTTAATGAATCCGTCTCTCCTCTGTGACCCACAGACGGCAGCACTTGCTTCTGTAACTAATTTGACACACCTTTCAGTGGATTGTGTGTGACACGGAATTTTTCTGATATTTCTCAGGATTTCATTTTCCACAAGCTGTGGCTCTATGATTGCCTGAGATATTATTTCGGTATTAATACTCTTCGTAAGTGGAGGTTCTATCTTGGTTTTCCAATCTATCAGATCGATATAATCATCAGCATCCATATTTAAGGTAGGTACCTGGAAAATACGGAAGACTCTGATCTCTGATGTCTCTCTGATCTTCAATATTCGTCGGAGTGCTAGTTCTCTGACGTACTGTCTGTTGTCGGCTAACATTCCTAGTAGTATATCCTCTGAATGGCCAAAGAATGCATTGCTTTGTATAACTGGGTCAATAACATCCTTCAAATGGTTTGGCAAATAACGCGACAGTTTTATTGTATCATGTAAATGTTTGGCACCAAAAATACAAATTGGCTCAGTCTTGATCTTGAACCACATAGGAGCATACACCGTTAAAATAAATGTGCTTAATATGATTAGGTTTTCTGACGGACTTTGACTTGAGACGTATAATCTCAAAATCCGGTTCGCCATTGTCAACCATCTAGAGTGAACTAGTTTACCAGGATTTCTTCTCGCAAAACTTGCATCACAATGTCCACTATTGATATACTGACATATTTGCAGTAGATATAGTTGATCGGTGCTTAACTCTTGTGTCGATTTGGTAATATCGGGCAACGCACATTGAACGGAACAACTGGTAATACTTCACAGTTAGTAACAGCCTTGCCAATGGGACCTATGAAACCTTTTGGTCCACTTGTTGTGCCATCTAGATGTTGAAAAAGATGACGCAAAGTCAGTTCATTAGCGTGTAGTTGGCATATGAGCCATTGGAGTGGACGTTGAAACTTGATTTTCAATAAACGAATAACGCCACCTTTGATTCCTGTGTTAACAGCAGTCCCATCACAGCGAATAGCCACTATTTGATTTGCATCGATAGACTTGGAGGAAAGAAATGTCAAAATAGAGTTACAAATCGTTTTGGCGTCACCAGTTTTCAAAGAAATATGGCCTAGGTATTCAGAGTCCGGTTCTTTCAATATGGTAATATGCTCCTCCTGAGTCACTCTTCTACGACCATCTTCGTGTATTAAGGTTTTATACTTTCTACCATCGTAAAATAATCCGATGGTGTCAGTATCAAAAATTGTAGGTTCATCTGAGATAGTAGCCCTAGCTTTAGAACGAGCTCTTCGAACTCTGCTTTGGTCTATAACCCGTGATGAATCACTCTCTGTAATAAGACCAATGTCTCGGAAAGCTGCAGAAATGATTGCAGCACCAGCACGATCTGAAACCCCATAACGATCTAATATTCTGGCAACAACCGGAAATGTGACATCAGTCATTGTGAGTGAAGTAGTGGAAATAAGATATGGCGATTGGAAGTCCTCAATTTCATCACTTTTCTTTAATGTATCTGTCTGCTGAACATTCGATCGTGCCTTTGAAGTTGTAGGTGATTTAGAAGTACTAGGAATAGATTCCACCTCTAATTGCAAGGCTCTTTGTTCTTCACGTTGCTTTTGTTGGTGTAATCTATGTAAATTCATCTCATTTTTTTTTATCGTTTCACGATCTAAACTACCAATCATCATTTTACGGTCAGTTCGTTGGTCGATTAAGAAATTTCGTTCTGGTAGTGGAATTTTTCGGTTTCTAGGACAGTTGCAATCTGTGAACTCTAAACATTTGCAAGTAGCAATATCAAATAATTTCTTGCTATCCTCACCAAACTTGAACAGCTTCGCTTTGTAACCGTCTTCGTCCTTCCTGCCTTTATAAGGTTTCAATTATGTTTTATACTTATCGTGGTAAGCTATAATTCTAGATAATATTGTTTTGTGTTATACGATTGGTATTGAAGCTTTGCGCCACATCTCCTCTACTCTTTCCGTCACAATTTCACTGGTTTTCCGCACACAGTTTTTATACTGTCTTTTATAGTTTTGAGATACGAATATAAAAAACTTCATTTTATCTTTAAACGCAGGTAACACGTTTTTAGGGAGCTCACTGCCAGAACCAAATATTGGACAAGATACTTCACTCCGGAGTAATGCCATAGTTGTTTATAACAACAGTAAACGAATTCACACAAAATTTGTCACAACACTAAACTTTGACGATTAAACTTTGAAGCTACAGAAAACGGTACTAAACCAACCGATTATCGAAACAGTACTGAATAGATAGTGAATAATTAATACCTACTTAGAATTGAACTGTAGTGGGAGAGTGAAGGTCCACTCGTGTGACAGGTTATAACTGTTTCTTTGCACCGTTAGGTCGGGGGTTGGCCTGCAAATTCAAAATAGACCAATTTCAGTAGCGCCGGGGCAGTTATTCTAATAGAAATAGAAAGAAGTGTTATTGAAGTTTTCGGTTGGTGTCCTAAAAGCGAATTGATACCGCATCCCGCGTATGTAAAAAGGCAAAAAAAATTTTTTTTTATAATTTCAAAATTAAAATCACGTTGGGGCAGTTTTTAGAGTAAAAATATAAAAAAATGACAATTAACTTTTCGAATCCTTTCCCACAGTTGCATCGATTCCGCACCACGCGTTTGTGAAAATTGTTATTTCATTTTTCCCCATATAACAGCGCTCCACCCTAGGTACAATCTTCTTAATGATAACTTAAACCAAGTATTAGTGATAATTAAGTTTTTCTCCTGGCAAAACTGTATTAGTCGATCACCTCGTTCATTTCTTGTTCCCAACCCATACTTGCCAACTACGTCACTGACTTCGCCTTTTCCTATTTTGGAATTAAAATCTCCCATTACCATGGTTATGTCTTGTTTCTTTAGGTTTTTTATGATTCCGTCTAATTGTTCGTAAAACTCTTCAATTTCTTCATCAGTACTCTCAGATGTGGGAGCATAAATCTGAATTATATTTATGTTAAGATAGTTATTGTTTACCCTAGCTTAGCTCAGTCTCTCAGGGTGTGTGTTCGTCTTGTCCTAATCTTAGATTTTAAGTATGAAGATTCGGAATGAAAGCAAACAAAACAGTATTTTAAACCAATCATGTTTATTGTTCAATGATGAAGTCTCTTTTTTTTCATAAGCCACGATTTACCTCTTACTACCAAAATCTCTATCATCAGATGCTATGTATTTTCTACGTTATTATACGGAGTAGAGGCCTGGACACTTTCCCAGGCTTCTTTGAGAAAACTTGAGGCATTCGAGATGTGGTGTTACAGGCGCATTTTGAGAATTTCGTGGGTGGATCGTGTGACTAATGTTGAGGTTCTACGTAGAATAAACAAGAAATGCGAGATTATTAACAAAATCAAAAAGCGCAAACTAGAATATCTTGACCATGTTATGAGGAATGAACAGAGATATGGCTTGTTGATTCTTCAAGGCAAGGTATTCGGAAAGAGGGGATCTGGGAGAAGAAGAATATCTTGGCTTCAAAACCTGAGAAAGTTTTTTCAAAACATCGACAACCGGACTATTCAGAATAGCAGCAAGCAAAGTTAGGATAGCCATGCTGATCGCCAACATCCGGAACGGATAGGCACCTTAAGAAGAAGAAGTTTAATGAAGATATAATCAAAATGTGACTTATTAAATGCATTACCAAATATATTCAAATTCTTGCCAAAAACTAACAATTTGTAGATTATACCTACTTATGCATGGCTTGTGGTATTTGATGGTAGATCGTCTTGATGTCGGATGGTACAGCTGTAGACTTGTAGACCTGGGCAGATGTTGTGGCCTTAGGTCGCTGCAACTAGAGATGTCTGGTGCTGCTGTCTGTTTGATGCATCTTGTTGTTTTCGCCTTTAAGTGTGCATCACCGGTGATGAAGGCAGGTGGCTCCCGAAGGGAGAAAAGTGATTTCTATCCAAAAACTAGAATACAATACGTGTATAATTTTTGACATCAAGAAGAAAGGTAGGTTACCTTGCCACAAAGTATTCAAAATGTAGCAGATGGCAAGAAGTAAATCAAATGGAATTAAGATGAGGGGAATATTTAAAATTTGATTTACACGTGCATATATAAAAATTAGAAAGAAATAGGTATTTAAAACTGACCATGTGCTAGTAGACATGGAAGGTTAGGTATAGGGAAAAAGAATGTGTGTGTACTTTGTACGCACGTAAGAAGTTATACTTCTATTATATGATTATATGATTATAAACGAAATTAATATACTTTTTATTTATATTTTATTTAAATATTAAACTAATTTATACTCACTACTTCTCAAACATTTTTATTAGAACAGTGCCAAAAATTAAAATAATAAAAGAATAAAACACACACACACACATTAAAAGTTGGATAAAGAGACTTTGTGGTGCATGGTGGTCAAATGAAGCACAAGGAAAAATAAAAGAGAAGGGAAAATTATATAAAACGTGGCAAGAAACCAGATCGGACATACATCTTCAAAACTATATGGTCGCCAAAAAGGAAGCGAAAGTAGCAGTAGCAAAAGCTAAAGCAGAAGCATATTCCAACGTATACGATCAACTTGATACCAGAGAAGGCGAAGCTAAGATATATAAAATAGCCAAACAGGGAGCAAAGAAAGCAAGAGATTTTAATTAGATTAGATGTATCCGAGATGAAAATAATAGAATACTAATTCACGAAAAGGATGTCAAAAAGAGATGAGGAAAGTATTTTGACAGTTTATTAAATGAATAATTTGACAGACAGCCTGTGGAGTTAACGGAGACAGTAACAGCAATGGTTACCAGAATAACAAACGAGGAAGTGGCTCAGTCGTTTCAAAAAAAAAAAGAAAGGAAAAGCAGTCGGACCAGATGATATTACTAAGGAAGTATGGAGAGCATTGAGAGAGACAGGAATAAGTTATCTAGCAGGTCTATTTAATACAATTATGGAAGTTGGACAAATGCCAAACGAATGGAGAAGCAGTATATTAGTACCTGTCTAAAATAACAAGGGAGACATACAAAAATGTATAAACTATAGAGCTATAAAACTACTTAGCCACATCATGAAAATATGGGAGAGAGTAATTGATAGACGGATATGTGATGAAACCGAAATAGCCGATAATCAATTTGGCTTTATGCATGGCAGATCAACAACTGATGCAATTTTCGTTGTAAGACAACTGACGGAAAAATACAGGAATAAAGAGACCAACGCTCATATGGTATTCATCGATCTTGAGAAAGCATATGATAGAGTTCCTCGAGATATTCTGTGGTGGGCACTCAATAAGAAAGGAGTCCCTGGCGAATATGTAAAGATTGTGGCTTAGTCCTTGGTGCTAAGTCCTTATTTATTCTCATTAGTTTTGGACCAAATAACAGCAAAACTACAGGATGGCATTCCATGGTGCCTAATGTATGCTGATGATGTAGTGTTAACAGGAAATAGTGAAAGAGACTTAGAACAAAAACTGCAAAATTGGAGACAAGCTCTGGAGGAAAAAGGTTTATAATTTTGTAGGATAAAAACGGAGTATTTGGAATGTTCATTTAAAGATGGAGTTATTACAAATAAAATAGTAACTTTGGATGGTGAAATGATTGTGAAAAGCAATAGTTTTAAGTACCTAGGATCGGTATTACAGAGTAATGGAGAAATAGATGGAGATGCATGTAGTGGAATTAGGGCTGGATGGATAAAGTGGAAAGAAGCGAGTGGTGTGTTGTGTGACAGAAAAATTCCAATGAAGCTGAAGGGAAAATTCTATAAAACAGAACGATAATGTACAGAACTAAATGTTGAGCAGTGAAAAAGAAAGAGGAACAACGAATGCATGTGGCGGAAATGAGAATGCTTAGATGGATGAGTGGAGTGACAAACAAGGATACAATTAGAAATGAGTATATTAGGGGAAGTCTAGGTGTGGCACCAATTGATCCCAAAACGAGAGAGCATAGGTTAAGATGGTTTGGTCATGTTCAACGTCGAGACGTTAATTACCCAATACGAAGAATAGCTGAAGTGCAGATTCATGGAAGAAGTAGGAGAGGAAGACCAAAGAAGACCTGGGGGAGACGATAAGGCAGAAGATGTTGGTAAAGGGGATTAACATTGATATGACCCAAGATACAATTGTGTGGAGAAATGCAATTAGGGAAGCCGACACCGCATAGGGATCAGGCAAAGAGAATGATGATGAATCAAACCAATATGGATTTATAATATCGAAGTCTGAGGATGTTCAAACAAATCTAATATTGCTATCATCAAAAGAAGCCAGTCAAAAATACTACGCATGATCATAAATGTACCTTGGTTCGTGTCTAATTTAACATTACATGAAGATCTGAAAGTTCCATTCATCACAGATGTCATTAAAGATAATTACAACAAACACCACGAGAAAATGGCAACACACCCCAACACAGTCTTACAGCCACTTGTACTACCACCAATTTTCCGAAGGTTAAAGAGACTAGAGGCCAGCTGACATGAAGACAACATAGGACTCCTTCACTGAAGGAATCCCTTCACGCCAATGAGCAGCCCAGCTCCCAAGTCAATAGTTTAACTTATAGAATGTATATTATTCTGATTGTTAAATAAAGTTTTATTAAAAAAATAGCCAAATAGCCCAACACCTAAAGGTGTTAATGGTGTTGGTATAAAAAATAAAAATAAATAAAAGATATGAATAAAAAAAATATGAAAAAAATATTTTTAAGAATCGCTTTTCTTTAGTTACGAGTGACTAAAATTAAACGTATTATAAAAAAATCAACTTAAAAGCAAAAAATAATAAAAATTGAAAAAAACTAACACATTCGTCAAAGAAAAGCGTGGCGCATCTCCATCGAATAAACGGTTTTCTCACCACGCCTTTTTTTAACGAATGTGTTAGATTTTATCTTTTTTTTTATTTTTTGCTTTTTAGTTAATTTTTTATAATATGTTTAATTTTAGTCACTCGTAACTAAAGAAAAGCATTTCTTAAAAATATTTTTTTCGAATTTTTTTATTTTTTACTTTTTAGTCTTACACTTTTCAAACATTAAAATATATCGTCATGTTTATTAAAATATGTATAAAACATATTATGGTGTACAAACATGAAAAGTAGACGGAATCAGCAAAAAATTTGAAACTTTATTGTTTATTTATGAAGCATAACGTAAACAGTTAACGTAAAAAGTGAAATTATGTAATTATGTATAGTTCATATAATTAGCTACAATCTATAAAAGATTCAAGTTTCTTCATTGTAAAAAACAAGAGAATTTAAGCATTTTCCGTTAAAATCCTTTTTATATTTAAACAATTAATAAACAAAAAAATTTTTATTGACTATTCGAGTATTGTTTCCGCGAATGCATGTCTGCAAATTTTTAGTCATTTGCATTGAAGAAAAGGCAGTCAAATTAACGTCCAAAGATTTGACCCAAACGATTGAACTAAATAAAAGCATTTAATTAATTAATACGACAAAACGAATTCGGGTCTAGAAAAGTTGGTCGAGAACACTTCGTCGACGGAAAATTAGTCGACAACATTTGGTCGACAAACAGTTAGTTGGTCGAATGCACAATTCGTCGACGAAAATTTGGTCGAACGGATTTTTTGTCGACAAACTGTTATTTATCTTTAGGATAAAGGGATTAATGGTGACAAACTAATGATTATTGGGTTTATTTTGTTAACTGGAATATTGTATTATACATATTTCATTTATTTTTTTTGGGGTTTTGTTAATTTTTTTTTTCTAAATCTTTATTATTTTCAAAATTTAATGAAAAAATTGGCTGCGGTAATAAAGTAGACAGCAAATATGAACCGATATTTTAATTAGTGATGTTATACCGTTCTTCTTCTTGGTGTCGGCGCACAACGGAGCATTTCCGGACAAGTCAAGTTTGGGGGCACTTGCGGACAAGACGAAATATGCGAGATACTGAGGTAAATAAATTGTTAGGGATTAGAGGCATTTCGGTACAAAGTTTTCGACTGCAATAATCAGTCAATATCAATGAAAAAATAAAGGAATCGTGAGAATAAACTTTCTTTCACGCTTTATCCAAGACTGGCAATCTATAAAATATTTTTTTTTTTGATATGGTACAAGAAACTAACTTTATATATTGGTGTGTCTCCGCCATTTATTATTCACTTTGGGTCTGTGTCGACGAAAAATCCATTCGATCAAATGTTCGTCGACGAATTGTACATTCGATTAATTGTGCATTCGACCAACTGTTTGTCGACCAAATGTTGTCGACTAATTTTCCGTCGACGAAGTGTTCTTGACCAACTTTTCGACACCGAACGAATTCTAATATTAATTGTAGCACAAAACGTCTCTACCGGTGGTTTTTCTAAGACTACGATAAAAATACAAATTTTTTAATTCGAGTTTTGGTTGAAGATTTGTATCGTATCGTATTGAAATTTGACACGAATAAACGCTGATTTATACAGGGTGTCCCGAAAAGATTGGTCATAAATTATACCACACATTCTGGGGTCAAAAATAGTTCGATTGAATCTAACTTACCTTAGTACAAATGTGCTCATAAAAAAAGTTACAGCCCTTTGAAGTTACAAAATGAAAATCGATTTTTTTCAATATATCTAAAACTATCAGAGATATTTTATTGAAAGCGGACACGTATCATTTTTATGGCAGAGACATCTTAAAACAAAATTATAGTGAAATTTGTCCACCCCATAAAAATTTTATGGGGGTTTTGTTCCCTTAAACCCCCCCAAACTTTTGTGTATGTTCCAATTAATTCATTATTGTGGTACCACTAGTTAAACACAAGACTTTTAAAACTTTTTTGCCTCTTGCTAGTTTTTCGATAAGCCAGTTTTTATCGAGATGCGCCTTCTTTTTTAATATGTTTACATAAAAAATTTGTGGGGTTTTGTTCCTTTAAACCCCCCAAATGTTTGTGTACGTTCCAAATAAACTATTATTGCGGTACTATTAGTTAAACACAGTATTTTTAAAACTTTTTTGCCTCTTAGTGTTTTTTTTGATAAGTCACCTTTTATCGAGATGTGGCTTCTTTTTTAAAATATACCTAAAAATATAAATTATAAATAAATTTTCAGATTATTAACAAGTTTCTATAATCGTACTTGACCATATAAAAATGAAGGGTCCGGTCGTAAAAATTGTTAAGTGACAAAATAAAAAAATTATCACATTTTGAATATAAAAACTAACAAAATAATTTTTCTTGAAATCAGCCGTCATATAAAATATTTTAGAATTATAATGCTCTGATGTTAAAATAAAAAGACATTGTTTTTTATCAAATTAAATTTTTTTTCAAATTTTAACAAGAAGAAATTTGGAAAAAAATGCTACTTAACAAGTTTTTTATGAGTCTTAGTTAAGGAAATAAAAATTTGTATCTATAAAACGACACTATAAAGACACTTAACAGGTTATTAATCACTGGGTCAAGTTAGCATAAAATTGTTTAGTTGATAACTTTATTTGAGCAAAGTTTATAAGACAACAAGAGATGAACAGAATTTAAACAACAAATGAACATAAAAAATAATTTTAAACTGTTAAATCTTGGGATTTCAGTGAATAGTATAAAGAATGATGTACTGGTGGAATCCATTGGAATAAAAAATGCCAGAACTTAGAAAATATTTTGGATCGCTCATCTACTATTATTTCAAAACATTTTCTTTTATATGTACATGGAGGCCCAACAGCTTTCTTGCTTACTTCACCACCACTTCCTCTGTATTTTTTATATTTCTCTTCAGAATCTTTTACTAGTTTTGTTTTCTTTTGTCTGTTTATCTGTCTCTTTCGTTTTCTTCCTTTCTTTACATTAGTATTCTAAAAAAATGTAAATTTAGTATGTTAAATAATGTCAAGTACTAAGTAATATGACTAGCATATTAACTATTTCTGCAAGTAAAACATGTTATATTTATCATATCACTTAACAGATTTTACTAATATAATAAATAAATATCACTAATAGCAAGTAAAACGTGGTATCTGCCATCACTTAACATATTTTACATGCAGTATTAGGATCTTAACTTAAAAACTTACTTGTTCTAAATCGGAACTTTCGATTGAACTTTCTTCGTCACTATAGTTTGGATCCGAATCTGAGCCCTCAAAGGGCTCTTCTGCTGAAGAAACATCACTATTTTTCGACATTTTTAAGCATAAAATAAAATAAAACAGGCAACTTGTTAAGTACACTTATAGCGTCCTCACTGCAGTTCACAGGTTTTACATGCAAAAAAAACATAATATTAGACAGTTAACAGATTTTGACGATGTGAGGTATTGACATCTATGAGCCAAATACCCAATTTTGAAAATTGAAATCTGTAATATGGTTACTTAGCAACTTTTTCATGCAAAACTTTTAAATCTTAGGCAATGTTACTTAACATGTTTTACGACCGGACCCTTCAAATATGTGGTGGATTCGACAAATATTCAAAATATCTCGATAAACACTGCCTTATCGAAAAAGTACTAGGAGGCAAAAAAGTTTTAAAAACATTGTGTTTAACTAACGGTGTCACAATAATAATTTAATTGGAACGTACACAAAAGTTTGGGCGGTTTAAGAGAACAAAACCCCCACAAAATTTTTATAGGGTGCACAAATTTTTTGCACAATTTATGGGGTGCACAAAACCTATTTTTGGCCCCAGAATCTGTGGTATAATTTATGACAAATCTTTTCGGGACACCCTGTATATTATAAACGAATATATGAGCGTTTAAAATTTGAAACTTTATTGTTTATTTATGAAGCATAACGTAAACAATTACCGTAAAAATAAATTTATATATAGTTCATACCATTAGCTACAATCCGTAAAAGTTTCAAGTTTCTACATTGTAAAAAACAAGAGATTTTAAAAATTCTCCATTGAAATTGTTTTTTTTTATTTAAACAATTAACAATTTTTTTTTATTGACTATTCGTGTATTGCTTCCGCGAATGCATATGTCTGCAAATTTTCATTCATTTACATTGCAGAAAAGATAGTCAAATTAACGTCTAAAAATTTGATGCAAACTATTGAAGTAAAGAAAAGCGTTTAATTCAAAATGCAAATTTCCCACTGTTATTTTTAGTAAAAATTCTTTATAATTATAAAACGTCAAGATGTCGGTAACTAATAAATAAACTTACTAAATTTTGAAATAATTCAAACAAAAATCTTGGTATAAAGAATTAAAATCGGAGCGAAGATTGCATGCTTTATCGTGTACTACTCTACTTATATACGCAAAGCGTGCTATAAATTAAATATGGCAGTGAAACAAAAATGTATACAAAGCATTTTTATTCATTTTCCTTTTCATAAAAAACGTCTTCTTGAATTTGTAAAACAATAAAATCTGTGGGAAACTACTTTATATTCAACGTATTCTATATCCACTTTAAAATCATAAAAAGGCAATCAACGTTTAAACTTTTTTCAGCTCGCTCAGCTTTTACCGATGGAGGAGAATTTTCTGCTCTTGTTTCGGTTCGACAATCCCTTGGAGTCCAGTGTGGAATTTATGAAGGTGAGTTTTTTATAGACGTTCTCAAAGTTAGTAGAGTCAGTAACTTTTTCCTGGAGCTCTACTAAATATAACTGTTTATTTCATTTTTGATGGCTGGTAACGATGTTGGGTTATATCTAAGGGGCTATTACGTTTTCATAAAACATTTACAGCTCTTCCATAGTGGCTTCGCCAGCTAGATGTGCAGAACGAAATAGGCTCATAATAGCGATCATTGCTGAAAGCTCTTAAAATAAAAGTCGAGCTGTCATCTACTAACAGAAGTATATATTTTGAGCACATCTATATGATATATTATGTGATTATGAATATGCCGTGACTGTTCAAGTGTATAAAAAACATTATTCTTGGGAAATGCAGTCAATCAATTTGGGCTGATATAAATAAAACTATTCGACTTTAGTCGGGCTTTCAGAAATAACTTAACATATAGATATCCTTTCAATATTTGACATAAAACAATAATGTGCTTATATTTGTACAATTTTTGATGTGTAAATAAAGTTTTAAAAATGGTTTCCGTTTTTGTTATGGAAACTAGTCATACATAAATAATAATATTATATTATATTAATTATTAAGCAATTTAACATTACAATCATAATTTTTAACTTGAAGGTTAAAACAAAATTGACAGTAAACAAATAACCCCATATGTAAGAGCAACTTTTGCTTGTCATTAATTTTGAGAACAGCGAACGCAGCTCTTCATTATCATCTGAGTAACGGTCTTCCTCTAAGGCTATAAATTTGTATCGTGATAAGTCATAGCACACCAAGGTTAAAAACCATGACCTGGCATGCATCAGCCCTGCAGGTGTATCTACCAGGTGAATCGAAAGGTGCATAGTTTAGGGGGTAAAATAAACTTTCTCCTGTAAAGTTTAAATTTAAGTATGTGTTTGAGTAAGTCATTTAAAAGTGTGTACAATGACAGGCGATTCTAAATAGCATAAGACCTTGCCAGGCGAGGGGAAAGATTAAGGTTGTTTTGCTTTTTTCCTAAAATTATTTTTTTTGCATCGAAAAACGTTTTTTAGGTTTTTGGATCATTCCAAACAGAAAAAGTTTTCACTGACTTTTCTCTTATGTTAATAGTTTTGACACATTATAAGCGATTGAAAATTTAAAAATTGCAAAATCGGCCATTTTTAACCCTCAAAAACTCTGTGAAAGACTGAAAATTTCAATGTTTTCAAGGTAGGCAGATCTTCTTTGAAAATCGGTTGATAAAACCCCGGAGAGTTTTTTGTCGAATAACAATGTCAAAAAATACAATGTCGAAAACTCCTTTGTTTTTTAATTTCTAGTCAAGCGGACGCGACATTCTAGGATATGTAGTATGCGTAAATATAAAATGTTATGTGCAAAAAAAATATTCAGATTAAATTTTTTTTCACCATCTTGCTTGAAAATGTTCCCTATTTCCAAATTTCATTGTTGCAAAATTATTGCATAATTAAAACAAAATTTATCTGGCAAATTTTTCGCATGTAAGAAAAATGCACGCCATAAATTAAATCACATATTCTAGGAAAAAATCTTAGATCGATTAAAGCCTAACTTACCTTAGTACATTATAATACATATATTACCTTAGTGCACATAATAGTTACAGCCCTTTGAAGTTACAAAATGAAAATCGATTTTTTTCGATATATCGAAAACTCTTAGAGATTTCTTATTGAAAATGAACATGTGGCATTCTTATAGCAGAAAGATCTTAAAAGAATAACAGTGAAATTTGTACACCCTATAAAAATTTTATGGGGTTTTGCACCTTTAAACCTGGCCCCAAACTTTTGTGTACGTTCCAATTAAATTATTATTGTGGTACCATTAGTTAAACACAATGTTTTTAAATGTTTTTTGTCTTTTAGTACTTTTTCGAAAAGCCAGTTTTTATAATGCATTTTTGTTCGGAAATATATATATTCGGAAAATTTTCAAGTTTAAAAAGTTGTTTAAAACATTTTTGAGCCTGGCAATATGCAAAGGACCCCGCAGAGACCTTATAAGAGATGGATCTCTGTCAAATGGCCTGAAACTTTGGATTCTGATTGTCCTTGGTGTGTAGAACAAGACTCAATGGGTTCCCAGCTCCAAAAAATCATGGTTTTAAGATATAAGCTTTTGAGGTTATAATATGTAGAGTGAGGAGGACGTTTGACTTGGAATAAATTCATTTTCTCAAGAATACGCGACTCTGGAGATAAATCCCAACCCAGGTCAATGTTTACTTTTAAATTATAATTTTTTGGCCTATATATCATACTAGTGACGTCATCCATCTGGGCGGGATGACGTAATTGATGATTTTTTAAATGAGAATAGGGGTCTTGTGATAGCTCATTCGAAAGGTTATTTAATTTTCTATTCACTAATATAAACATTAACATAATTATTTATACAGGGTGCCAAAAAAATTTATTTTTTTTTATTAAATTAATTAACACAAAAATATAATGTACATAATTTTTTATTTCGAAATACATTTTACTGTGGTTCAAAAACAGGAAAAAATGTTTATTTTTGATAAATAAATATTGTTTTTCGCTTAAATTCAATATTAAAGCTGCCACCCACCCGCCTCCTAGCAGTTTGAACATATAATTTAAGCAAAAAGCAATGTTTATTTTTCAAATTAACCTTTTTTTCTGTTTTATGATAGCAGTAAAATATATTTTGCATTAAATAAATTACGTACATTCTTCTTTTTGTTTCAATTAATTTAACTAAAAAAATTTTTTGGGCACCCTGTATAAATAATTATGTTAATGTTTATATTAGTGAATAGATAATTGAATAACCTCTCGAATGAGCTATCACATGACCCCTATTATCATTTAAAAAAATCATCCATTGCTTCATCACGCCCAGACGGATGACGTCACTAGTATGATGTATATGCCAAAAAATTATAATTTCTCCCATTCTCGAGAAAATGAATTTATTCTAACTCAAACGTCCTCCTCACGGTATAACCTCAGAGGCTTATATTTTAAAACCATGATTTTTTTGAGATTGTGGCCCATTTGTTCTACACATCAAGGACTACCAGAAACCAAAGTTTCAGAGCATTGGACAATGGGCCATTTCCCATAAGGTTTCTGCGGTGTCCTTTGTTAACACTAGAAGCACCAACATTTTTGCATACCTAGAAGCACCGGAGCGGTCAAGATGACGGGTATTAGAATTTTCTATCGCCAGTAGTTTTCGTATAGTTTTTTAATTAAAAAAAACCTATATTGAGTTAATACCTACTAACAAAAGACATTTAGTTAATTTAAATAAATTATTTAATCACAATTTATGTAGTAATAAAATTTTTTAATTTTGCTTGAACAAGACCTGCACACACATTTTTTACATAGGTATATGATTTTACATGTTCTATTTTAGTTTTAGTTCCCAGTTTTCCACTTTTTCTTCTTCAGGAGATATCTCTGCTACGGAGGTTGGCAATCATTATAGCTATTTTAATTTTTGAGTCAGTAGCTCTGAATAGTTGTTTTGAGCTGCACCCAAACCATTCCCTCAGATATCTCAGCCATGAAATTCGTCTTCTTCCGATGCTTCTTCTGCTATCTACCCCTCCTTGCATTAGGAGTCATAGGATGCCATACTTCTCGCTCCGCATCACATTGCCGAGATATTGTAGCTTTTGTCACTGCCTACGTTTATTATTTGATTGAGGTGTTGTATCTCTGATTTGTTTCCGTTGATGTTGTCCTGTCCTTAGTCAGATAATATTGTCGCAATTCTTCTGCTAACTAAAGTAGAAAAGTTTGCCCAGATATTTGACAACTAGTAACTTCCTTATACAGAATCCAAGCATTTCTTCCTACCATATCTAAGATATTAAAAAAGCCTGCAACGGCCATCTTCTTGAAACCGATTTGGTTGAGCACTGTATGGCCATCTGATCTACAACGTCTACTCCGTATTTTGTATGGTTGTAGCAGGTAATGGTTTTAGGTTTCTCCTTTTTGTCTATGCCTATTTCAATATTGTTCGAGTATAGAGAATTCAGCGCTAGAACATTTTTCTTTGGTACACCTGGTTAGGTCAAGTCTTCGTGTATGAAAATTTTTGATTTGTATAATTCCATCTTTTCGTTTTTTATTGACGGAGGAATATCCTTCCTTGCTCGGTTTATTGTTCCAGTACTGCTGGTAGCCTTCTTTCGTAATACTTTTTATGTGTCCTGACATTTCTTCCCTTATTCATTAATGGACCCATTAGACGGCTAATTACCTGTTGCCCTAGAAGTTGATTGTCTGGTCGTTGTTAATCTTTCCGTAGGTAAGGAAATTCGTGCAATAAATATTTGGACTAGACATTAGCTGTAAGCCAGAATTTGATTCCAAACTTATCGGGTTTATACGCCATGTACTGGGTGAAGCGACGACTTGCCTTTGTGGGAAAAAACTGTTCGTCGATAGATATATTTTAGCCAGTTGTAGGTGTAGCAAAATATACAATTCTCTATAAATAGGTTCCGTATTTCCGACGCAAGTGCAAATTTATCTGTTGATCATCGCTCAGATCTGGTAATTCTTCTCCGTAATGAGGATCGCATTTTTCTAGGTAGACATCAACATATTCAAAAAGTAATTACACTAAGTACCTACCTGCAAAAGAGAACTTATAATCCTTAAATAGATGTAGCAAAGTCCTAAATTTTCAAGTTTCCAGAATAACTACTATGAATAAGTAGCAATACAGAGGGTCAAAAATAGAAAGCAGTCAAAATGACCGCCCTGGTGCTTCTAGGTATATACTAACACATCTCAAAAAGTAATTACACTAAGTACCTGTAAAGGAAGAATTATAATCCTCAAGTAGATCTAGGAAATGTCCTAAATTATCAACTTTCTACAACAACTAAGAATAAATAATAGAGAGGGCCAAAAATAGAAAGCAGTCAAAATGACCGCTCTTGTGCTTCTAGTGTTAATAGGGAACCTTTTTAAGCAAGATGGTGAAAAAAAATTGAATCAAAATATTGTTCTGCACATACCTACCTATATTTACGCATACTACATATTATACTACATTGTCGTGCCCGCTTGATTAGCAATTAAAAAACAAAGGGGTTTTCGATATGGAATTGCAAAGGAGTCTTCGGGATTTTATCAATCCATGTTTAAAGAATATCCACCTACATTCGCAACATTGAAATTTTTAGTTTATGACATAGTTTTTGAGGGTTAAAAATGGCCGATTTCGCAATTTTTAAATTTTTAATCGCCTATATGTCAAAAACTATTAACCTAAGAGAAAAGTCAGTAAAAACTTTTTCTGTTTGGAATGATCCAAAAAACCTAAAAACACTTAGTTCGATGCAAAAAAATAATTTTAAGAACAAAACAAAAAAAAACCTTAATCGGCTGCCATTGTACACACTTCTTCTAAATGACTTACTCAAACACATACTTAAATTTAAACTTTACAGGAGGAAGTTTATTTTACACCCTAAACTATGCACCTTTCGATTCACCTGATAGATACACGTGCAGAGCTGATGGCTGCCAGGTCATCGTTTTTAGGTTTGGTGTGCTATTACTTATACTCTGGGCTAATTAGCAAAATACAAGGAAAAGTTATTTACCAGCAATTTTATTGCTGGAATCGAATCTTATTATTGTATGTATTAATAATATAGGTATGCAAAGTACGCAGATAGTGTGCTACTTTTTTTATAAACAAAATGGCGCTTGAAAATCCTGTTTTTTTTTAATTTTTGCTCTATAACTCCAAAGATTTTAACTTTTTCCGTTTTTCCGATTCAGTTCGACGAAAACTTTCCCCGGAAAAAGCGGGTTTTTCCAACAAAATCTTTAATTTTCAAAGAAAATTTTAGATAAGTAATTGTTAATCAATATTTAAATAACTTGGTAATGTAAAAGCCCTTTTCGTCTAAAGTATAATTCCAGAAGCCCATGGAAATTGAATAAACAGTTTAGCAACAATTGAATTGTAAATTAAAAATTTACGGTCGCTATAATAACGACAATAATTATGACGCATAAGAATAACTATGATTTTTTCATAAAAAGACACTATGCCCACCTAATGTACTCTACAGAATTGAAATTGGACTATTTAAGCGGCCTCAGGAATATTTTAAAATTATAAACAATTTTTTGGCTTATAATCAAATAGAATATATCGGGAAATATTAAACTGAATTAAATTGTGAAAACGGTATTCGAAATACAGCGGCAGGACACTTCTTTTAAAAGAAAAAAAGTTTAATTATGACGAGTGGTACCTGAGATACAATATGTCAAAGTTGACCGGAATTTACGGCAAAAATATAAACAATAGGATCATAATTTTTAAACCATCACCTTTTTATTTTTGTTCTCTTTCTCCACACCAATTTTCATATCTTTAAAGTACTCATAACATATATTATTATAATAAAAACTATCGATAATACGTGTGAAAATTGACAAAAATAGCAAAATTCCAATCAAAAATTAGGTTAGAGAAAATGTAACCCTCAAAGTTTAAAATCGGTATACGTTAAAAAAATGCATTTTCTCGCCTTCCCATGGAGCAATTTCCTTCATTCTTTTTTGTTCCATAATAACTCGAGTAGAGCCATCGAACTAATGCATTATTAAATGTCAAACATGCTTTTGTTTTGTTATAATAGATTAATTTATTTATAAGAACAGAAAACTACATATTTTTCCAGTTGTAGGCCTTTTTTTAGATAAACTTACTACAAGTGTAGTAAACAAAAAAAAAAAATGAAGGAAATTGCTCCATGAGAAGCCGAGAAAATGTATTTTTTTAACGTATACCGATTTTGAACTTTGAGGGTTACATTTTCTCCAACCTAATTTTTAATTGGAATTTTGCTATTTTTGGCAATTTTCACACGTATTATCGATAGTTCTTATTATAATAATATATGTTATGAGTACTTTAAGGATATGAAAATTGGTGTTGAGAAAGTTGACAAAAATAAAAAGGTGATGGTTTGAAAATTATGATCCTATTGTTTATATCTTTGTCGTAAATTCCGGTCAAATTTGACCGGTTGTATCTCAGGAACTACTCATGATAATTAAACGTTTTTTCTTTTAAAAGAAGCGTCCTGCTGCTGTTTTTTGAATACCGTTTTTATAATTTAATGAAGTTTATTATTTACCGAGATATTCTATTTGTTTATAAGCCAAAAAATTCTTTATAACTTTAAAATATTCCTGGGGCCGCTTAAATAGTCCAATTACAATTTCATAAAGTACGTTAGATAGGTATAGTGTCTTTTTATAAAAAAAATCATAGACATTCTTTTGCATCATAATTATTGTCGTTATTATAGCGACCGTAAATTTTTAATTAACAATTCAATTGTTGCTAAACTGTTCGTTCAATTTCAATCGGCTTCTGGAATTATAATCTATACGAAAATGGATTTTACGTTACCAAGTTATTTAATTATTGATTACAATTACTTATCTAAAAGTTTAGTTGAAAATTATAGATTTTGTTGGAAAAACCCGCTTTTTCCGGGGAAAGTTTTCATCGAAGCGAATCGGAAAAAACACTTCTCTATGCAGAATTTAATTTCGGTGAATTTTTATTTGAGTGTTTTTGGTGAAAAGTTAAAATCTTTGGAGTTATAGAGCAAAAATTGAAAAAAACACGATTTTCGGGCGCCATTTTGTTTATAAAAAAAGTAGCGCACTATCTGTGGACTTTGCATACCTATATTATTAATATATACAATCAGAAGATTCGATTTCAGCAATAAAATTGCTGGTAAATAACTTTTCCCAAAAATGGCCTATTCTCCGATAATCAGCCCAGACTATTATCACTATACAAATTTATAGCCTTACAGGGAAACCTTTACTCGGTGGATTCACTAGCTCTTAGACTAGGCAAGGTTTTTATTCCGGATTAAAGTCCACTCTTTCTCAGAGCTCTCTCTTCGCTTATTTCGCTGAATTACTCCACATTCCTCTTGTGTGTTGTCAAAGTTTGTTGTATGGCTTGGCTTTCGTTACAATTTTCTTCCACTCATTTCGATATGTGCATACTTCCTTATAGTTTCGCACTTTCAGGATTTTGTTATCTCTCGTGACTTTGTCCTTCCATCTCTTTATTGGTCTTTCCTTGGTCTTTTAGTTTCTGGCTTCCATCTGGTGAACTTCTTAACCCATTATCTGCCAATCACGCGCCAGCGCGTCATATGGTTACTTCAATCAGTGCTGTTCACGCGCCAGCGAGGGATTCGGTTATTGCATTCAGGTGCCGTTCAACAAAATGGTTCCTAGCTGTTAAGTTCCATCCTCTTCTATAGGCAGTCAATGGGATAATCAGAAGATCGTTTTTTCTTCTTTCTATATGTTCTAGCCATCTCAGTCTCTGCGCTATAATAAATTTTACTATACAGGGTGTTTCATTGGGAAAGTAACATACGTTAACACGAAAGAGGACACGTAGGCAGTCTCAAAAATTCCATACTTAATGGGTCTTACTTCATTAATAACAAAGATACTGTGTGTTTAATCTATTTTGCCATTTTCTTATTTGGTTCATAACTGTTTAACCACACTGTATATTTATTTCAAATTTGGCACGCAAATATTATTTAAGGTGTACAATCAATTAATTCATTTAAAACTGTAAAAAATCTAGGTCCAGAATAAAAAATATTGGAAAAATTTTCTGACCCCAAAACAACACCTTGTACATTAAATTTTTTAAAATAAATTTTGCATTTGAAAAGAGGATGAAAAACTAAATTTAGTGGTATACGCTCTGAGCTTCGTTGGTGTCGCTCCTAGCGGATTTTAATGCAACTTTCACCGGTAATTTTTAAATTTATTATTTAATTGTTATCGCTTAATATTTTACAACGCAAAAAAAGTAATTAAATTGTAATCGATTTTTTTAAGATTTTGCTAATCATTTTGACGTTCTATTGATGAAATATTAATTTCTTACTTCGGATACTTTCACAGTGTAGATGGCGCTAAGATTAATAGATTAATTTATAATTACATATTACGGAACATTAAAAAAACTTAAATTCAGTATTTAAAACGTAAGTATATTTAAGGTAAAAATATATACCACAGCTTTGACCAACTCATTTTTTTTATAATGAAGGTTTTTTATTTTTAATTTTAAATTAATCACTTTGACATGTATGTCAAATTTCCAGTAAACGTTCACAGACTTGTCACTACTGGCGCTCGCGAATTTTTAAATATCCCCTCTACGTACGAGCTCACAGCGTATACTTTGAATTTTCGGCAAAATTTGAAATTTGAAATTTGAATTCTGAAATTATGTGAATTGCGAAAGTAGAAAAAAAAATAACTACTACACCTTGTTAACCACACTGTATATTTATTTTATATTTATATCCAATTATTTAATTTATTTACAATTATAAAAAATCTCGGGCCGGATTAAAAGTATTGGAAAAATGTTCCGACCCAAAAAAACACCCTGTGCATTAAATTTTTTTAAAATGGATTTTGCACGTTAAAAGGGGAGAAAAAACTAAATTAGTGGAATACTTTGAATTTTCCCGAAAATTCAAAGTATCCGCTATCGCGTCGTTGCGGTCAACGACAGTCTCGTGCGTGAAACTATCACTTTCCACACTAGTTAGGAAAATACCTATTTAAATAAAAATTAATAATTTTTACATAAGGAATCCGAATCTGCAATAAAAAATAGGGGCTCTTATTTAAAATTTTAGAGTAACCCCCCACCCCACATCCGTGGGGGGTCGTGTTTGGTGCAATTCCATAGATTTTTCAAACAAATTCAATAAGTGTATTTTTCAGTTTTTCGATCTGATGTTCATTCCACGAAATATCGCGGAATTCGTATTTAAAATTTTAAATTTATTCTCACCGCGGGGAGTGGTGTTTGGTATCATTCGATAGATTTTTGAAAAATATTGAGCTCGTATTTTTTAGTTTTTAGATTTATCCTTCACTTCAGTGAAATATTTGCTTTTTTCTTGTGAAACTTTATGACTCACCCATTTCCTTACCAAAATCCCAAATCGTCAGATTTTTGAAATATACACTGTTTTGCATGTACTTAACTTACCTTATCTTAATCTGACGATTTCGAGTTTTTCTAAGAATATATATCTTTTTTTCGGCCCCCCCTTAACGAACTCCCATGTGTTTAGAGCCAATATATGGTAGAGGTACATCTACAGGGTACCAATTTTCTCCCCATATGATAATCTGACGCGCTCGAGTTACTGCAAAAATCCCCGCTTAAGCTCCCCTACCACAATATTATTTGTATACTCTTTGACGTATAAAATCAAGTTTTAAAAAACATTTTTGTTTGAAACTATTAGTCATAGATAAATAATATTGAGCAATTTAACATTACAATCATAACGTTTCAACTTGAAGGCTAGAACCGAAGTTGGCAGTAAACAAATTACCCCATACATATATGTAAGAGCAGCTTTTCCTTGCCATTAATTTTGAGAACAGCGAGCGCAGCTCTTACAAGAATGAATATTAGGTTTCCGTCAACCTCCACTACAAAACTTGGAAAGTTTTCCTGCACGCTATGAATCTTCTAAAGATGATTACTTCACTAACACAATACTATTATTTTATGTATAGCTGGATATTTTACTCAGACATGACATTAGACTTTTTCTAAAAATAATGGGTCAACTCTAAAAATTAGGCACTCGGAGCAACAGTGGCTTAACCCACAATTAGTATAGTATGGTTGATCCAAAAGATGGCATAACCCAGACATCCAAAGTGAAAGTTATCCTTCAACACCAAATTGTTCTATATGGTCCACACAATGTCCAGAAAAAAGTCACACAACTTTGAGTGTCGGGTTTGGGGGGGAGAGGGGGGAGAAATCGGTAAATTCGTAGTTTTTTTAAGTTTTTCGCCAATATTTCTAAAACAATGCATATTAGCATGAACAACCCTTTATACAAAATTGTACTACATTAAATTTAAAATAAAAAAGGCCCTATGCATAATCTTTCTAAAATGAATGGTTCCAAAGTTACGGAGGTAGTTATAGTATAACTGGTCCAAAAAAAAGGCCTAACCCAAACATCAAAAGTAAAAGTTTTCCTCCAACACCAAAATGTTCTATATAGTCCACATATTGTTCAGTAAATGGTTACAACATTTTGAGTGTCTGGTTTGGGAGGAAGATGGAAGAGAAGCCGTTAAATTAGTAGTTTTTTAAGTTTTTCGTCAATATTTCTAAAACTATGCTTTAGCGTAAACAATGTTATATACAAAAATGTGCTACATGAAATTTAAAACAAAAGATGTTCTATATATAATTGTTATAAAATCAACGGTTCCAGAGTTACGGAGGGTGAAATGTCGAGGTTTTCGATACTTTTTATATATTTTGGGCAATATTTATGATATAACTATACCAAAAACCCAGACATCCAAAGTGAAAGTTATCCTCCAACACCAAATTGTTCTACATGGTCCACATAATGTTCAGAAAAAAGTCACACCATTTTGAGCGTCGGGTTTGGGAGGAGAGGGGGAGAAATCGGTAAATATAAAAAGTATTGAAAACCTCCAATTTTCACCCTCCGTAACTCTGGAACCGTTGATTTTATAACAATTATATTGTATAGAACTTCTTTTGTTTTAAATTTTATGTAGAACATTTTTCTATAGAAAATTCCTTACCCTAAAGCATAGTTTTAGAAATATTGACGAAAAACTTAAAAAAACTACTAATTTACCGACTTCTCCCCCATCTCCCCCCCAAACCGGACGCTCAAAATTGTGTGACTTTTACTGAACAATATGTGGACCATATAGAACAATTTGGTGTTGAAGGAAAACTTTTACTTTGGATGCCTGGGTTAGGCCTTTTTTTGGACCAATTATACTATACTACCTCCGTAACTTTGGAACGGTTCATTTTAGGAGGGTTATGCATGAGCCTTTTTTATTTCAAATTTAATGTAGAAGAATTTTGTGTAGGAGGTTGTTCATGCTAAACCGCTAGTTTTAGAAATATTGACGAAAAACGTAAAAAACTACGAATTTGCAGATTTCTCCCCCCCTCCCCGCCCCCAAACCCGACGCTCAAAATGGTGTGACTTTTTTCTGAACATTACGTGGACCATATAGAACAGTTTGGTGTTTGAGGATAACTTTCACTTTGGATGTCTGGGTTTGGGTCTAACTATACCATACTAAATCCCTAATTTTACCAAAACACTTTTATTACATTAAAGTTATCCCTTATTTAAGTATTAAATTGCGAAAATAAAAATTGCTTTGGGAAATCAGGGAGTATTCAAGATCTCTCGTGAGGACTGCGACAAATAGTACAGTGGACAGACAATGTCATCTAAAAAAGGGAATATCTATCTTCCCTGATATAATATGTCATAAACATAGGACAAAAAACATAAATGAAACGATTTTATAGGTCTGGATTGTGCGTGCCACAAAAAGTTTAATAATAGCAGGCTAAAAATTTATTTAGGCTAACGTTGTCTAGTCGGACAAACTTTGATGTACGGGAACACTGGAACAGAAGAAGTTTTAATTGTGGAACAGGTTACAGGTTTCGAACGTCAGACTACGAGAAGGTTCCATGTATTTTGTCGGACAGAGCTTCCAATAATTGATTTGGTACCCTTTCATTAAACTCTCATGCAAAAATCAGACTGCTATTTTGCGCCAATATAATCCCTGTCATTTGACATGTTCTACGTGTCGGACTTATCAAATTGCCCAACATATTTGCCGGACACCATTTTCTCATATATTATCATCATCATCATCACTGGCTCGACAACCCTTTCTGGGTCTTGGCCTGTTCCAAGATTCTTCTCCATTCTGATCTGTTTCGAGCTTTTTTTCTCCAGTTTTTTATTTTTAAGGTTATTATATAATTTTATATTTTTTCTAAATATGCCAGCTTCGGTTTTCCTCTTGTTCTTTTTCCTACTGGCATCTGTTTGAATATTTTGTTTGGTATTTCGCCTTCTTCCATTCTTTCTACATGTCCCATCCAACGCAGCCGTCCTATTTTAATGAAAGTTATGATATCTGGATCCTGGTATATTTTGTATAGTTCGAAGTTGTACCTTCTTCGTCAAATTCCGTTTTCTTTTGTGCCCTTATATATGTGTCGCAAGATTTTTCTTTCAAAGGTGGCTAGCAATGTTTCCTCTCTTTTAGTGAGTTTCCAGGTTTCTGAGCCGTATGTGAGTACCGGTCTTATTAAGGTTTTTTATATTTGGCATTTTGTTTTTCTGACGACGCCGACGTTATCTGATCTGAGTTGCCGAATTAAGCTATAGTAACTTTTATTGGCAATAAATATTCGCCTCTTCACTTCCTCCGCTACGTTATTATCAGACGTGACTAGGAATCTCAAGTATGTAAAGTTTTTTACCCCCTCAATGTTGTATTCTCCTACTGTTATATTTTGTGGCTGCCTTATTTCTGCGTTTTTACTTACCTGCATATATTTTGTTGTGTTCTGGTTGATTTTAAGGCCACTATTTGGTGCAGCTCGTTCTATTTGATTGAATGCTTAGTTCTCACATATTATATAAACTTAAAAACAACCTGCTGGTTTTCACAATCATAAACTTTTCAGGATGACAATGTTTCACAATTAAAATCACGTTTCACAATTAAAATTTCCCCTGTTTCAGTATTCTCATACATCAAAGTTTGTCGTACTAGACACCGCTAAACTATTAACAAATTTTCAGCTTCTTCTTCTTCTTCACGTGCCATCTCCGCGACGGAGGTTGGCAATCATCATGGCTATTCTAATCTTAGATGCTGCTGCTCTGAATAGTTCGGTTGAAGTGCATCCGTACCGTTCCCTCAAGTTACGCAACCATGAGATTCTTCTCCTTCCCACACTTCTCTTGCCCTGGATTTTCCCCTGTATAATCAATTGAAGTATGTTGTATCTCTCATTACGCATAACATGCCCCAGGTATTGCAGCTTTCGTGTCTTGATGGTTTCCAATATTTCCAGTCTTTTATTGACTCTTCTCATGGCTTCGTTGTTTGTTATATGCTCGGCCTATGACATCTTCAGGATTATTCTATACACCCACAGTTCAAATGCTTCCAACTTTTTAGTAGTCGACGCGTTAAGTGTCCATGTTTCTATCCCTTAAAACAGGGTCGACAAAATATAACACCTTGCCAACCTAACTCTCAAGTCTAATTTCAGTTCTCTTGCACAAAGTACCTTTCTCATTTTATTGAAGATTTTTCTTGCTTTCTCTATTAGAACTTTGATTTCTTTGGAGTACTCGTTTGTGTGATTAATTATTGTGCCAAGATAGTTGTAGTTTTCAACTTGTTCTAAAGTTTTACCTTTAATTGTCAGGCTTTCATCATTATTTTGGGTTTTTGATATCCCCATAAATTTAGTTTTCTTGATATGTATTGATAATCCATATTCTTCTCCATACTCAACTATCTTGTTCATTAGTTTTTGGAGGTCTTTAAGGTTGTCTGCTATCACGATAGTATCGTCCGCATATCTAATGTTTTTAATTGGCGTTACATGTTCCATTTACCTTTATTCCTGCTGTTTCTCCCTCAAGAGCTCTTTTCATAATTTCTTCAGAGTATGCATTGAATAGTATTGGTGACAATACACACCCCTGCCTCTTTTAATTTCGAACTCCTCTGATGTGTGTTCATTAATGCGTATGTGTGCTTGCTGTTTATAATATAGATTTGTTATAATTCGAAGGTCATTGTATTGTAATTGTTTTGCTTTGAGGACGTCCGTTAGCTGTTTGTGGCGGCCTTTATCGAAAGCCTTGTTGTAATCTATGAAACAGACGTACATATCCTGGATCACATCCAAACATCTCTGGATTAGTACGTTGAATGCAAAGAGAGCTTCACGGGTACCTACGCCTCTACAGAATCCAAATTGGGTTTCTTCAATATCCATATCAAGTGTTTGGTATATGCGCGTATGAATGATCTTTAAAAACATTTTAAGTGTGTGAGACATCAGGCTTATGGTGCGGTGGTCGGTGCATTCTCTAGCATTTTTCTTTTTTGGTAGACAAATAAATGTTGAGGTCAACCATTCATTGGGTATGTCACCCGACTCATAAATTTCATTAAAGAGCATTAAGAGGACATCTATGTACTCATTTTCTATTCTTTTAAGGATATCAATAGGCAGTTGATCTGGCCCTGGGCTTTCTCCGTTACTGGTGTTCTTTAGTGCATACAATATTTCTTCCTTTGTAATTTCTACACTTGTTTCTCTGTTTTCGAAAAATATGTCTTGTAGGTTTCCTCTTTCTTCGTCGAAAAGCTCTTCCATATATTCTTTCCATCGTTTTAGCTTTTCGTCAATCGTTATAATAGTATTATCATTTTTGTCTAAAAGAGTTGTGTTGTGGTTTCTTTTTTGCAGACCTGCCATTTCTTTTACCTTTTTATGCAGGTTGAATAGATCGTATTTGTTCTGAAGATCTTCGATCTCTTTACATTTTTCCTCATAGTAAGTTTGTTTTGTCTCTCTTATCTTTTTTCTGATTTCATTGTTAATTATTTTGTAATTGTGACTCTCTTTGTTCTTGGCTTGTCTTCGTTTGTCCATCATCCCGAGTATCTCGTCGGTCATCCAGTTGTCTCTCTTTCTTATCGGTTCTTTTAATATCTCTTTGCATGGAACAAGGAGGCAGGTTTTTAGTGTTTCCCATTGTTGGTTTATCTCGTAGGTGTTAGTATATAATTTATCAAAGTTTTCGTATATTTTTTGTTGAAGTTTGTTTTTTATATCAACTTCTTTCAGTTTTCCAACATCTCTATTTGGAGTTCTTTGGGGTTTTCTAATACGTTTAAGCTTAAGCGTGACATTAGCAATTAGTGGGTTATGGTTTGATGTGACATCTGCTCCTGGATATGTTTTAACTGATTTGATGGTGTTACGATACCTCTCTTTAATCAGTATAAACTCGATTTGGTTTCTTACCACTTTTTCCGGTTTATCTGCTGGTGAGCGCCATGTATATAACCGTCTCAATGGTAATTTAAAGAACGTGTTTGTGATTATTAGATTTTGTTCTTGGCAGAATTGTATTAGACGATCTCCTCTATCGTTACGTTCCCCTAGTCCTTGATCTCCCATTATTGTTCCAGCACTTCCCTTAAAAATGAACATATTCACTATTCACTCGCAAATAATTCGAAAATTATTGACTTAGTGAAAAAACTCTGTAGAATAAAGGTTGTTTAGAATTAGTCATTTTATCCAATTCGGACATATTTTGAATGTACCTATATTTTTCACCCCCTAGAAGGGGGTATTTTCATCGATTTTTTTTTAATTGAGGGGATGTAGTATTGTAAACTTTCTCTTATATAATAATATACAATTTCAGCAACCTATCCCCAAATTTTCATCATCCCTTTATTTTTTTTTGGTCAGATTGTTCTTTGATCTGGTTAGTATTCTTATCTTATTTCGTCATTCTTTAAAAAATCCTACTAATAAATAAAATAAATGTACTAAAGTATTATTTTAAATTCTCAAATTTACTTTTTCATCTAAAAAACTAATTGAGGAAGTGATTCTAGTGATGACTAAATGAAGAAGTGATTCGTATTTTTTTAAATCGAAAGGGACTACTGTTTAAAATGAAATTATAATTTCCCAAACAATTTTTTGTTGGTCTATAAGTAAATAAAGTTTCGTATAAAGGAATATTCAAGCATATTTTCCAATCACGAAGTTTACAAACTCTATTTAAATGCGATGTTCCATCCCAAAAGACCATGCAATCGAATGCTGCAACTTAAATAATGTTATCTTACCACTGGAATTTCATCTGCTAATGGGGATTAGCATTCCTTACTCTCTTGGTCAATGCTTTGAATTGGCGGATAATTTTAAATCCAATCGAACTAAATGTATTCATAGTTATTTCGTTAAATAGTTAGTATTTTGTGCCAAATCTGGTCATAGGATGTTTCAATTACTTTAAAATTCATCGAGAAAAAAAAATAAATATAAGAGGGTACAAGACAAAAATAATTACATGCCCTTATGCAAAGTTATTTGAACCAGTATTTAATTAACTATGTAAATTGTATATACTGTTTATGTGATTCGTGTTGTGCACATGCCTATAATAATATTATGTATACTGAAAATAAATATAATAAATGAGGTGCGTGTCTTAGGCTCTGTCAATGTTTTTTCGTTAATTATATTATACAGGAATATAAAATATGTACATTATCATTGTAGACACTTAGATTAATTGGGCGTTTTATTTCTAGATTTTTAGTTATTAAACGGTTTAATATGAAAATATTGAACACTTACTTACTTTACGTTCTCGCATTTGAAAAAATATATCTTCTGAGTATAATTTCCCAGTAGTATGCAGAATCTACTGCTAGTTGGTTACCTGTTCATATAAGTGATCGAGAGTGCATCGATGCAGATAGTTTGGGAGGCTAGGAGATGTTCCGTGTTTCGCATTGCTTCGTAGGCACACCTATCGTCATCTCTCTTCAGTGGACCCCATGTGATAAGGTTTGACTTGGTCGGTGTTATAGTTACTTCTTAAGGAGTTCAGCATGCGCCACCTCTACCAGTCTCTTTTTAAATCATGCTTTGTGGAGTTAGTGGGTAACAAGCTGATAAGTTGGTCTAGCAAGGCATCAAAAAAAGCTTACTTTATTTAACTCTGCAAGGATAGGGTCGTGTCCAAAAGAGGGTGGCGGTTGTCGAAGGTCTATTTAGATGGTTCAATGAATTCATTAGCTTTTCTACAGAGTCAGGATCTGAGAGGCCGGAAGCTTTATATAGTTTATTTAGAGGCCTCAAGCTTTATATAGTTTATTTAGAGGCCTTGATTTCACGAACTCGGTAGTGAGTTTGCACGATTTGTTCAGACTGGCGTATTCCGTCGTTAAGAAGCATACTAGTGTACATAAGCATGCATACGGGTCATATTACCCATATGCACGCCAATGGTGAATATACAATTACTAGTTTTTATCAAAAATGCGCAATAATTACCTCTTAAAACTTACGAAATTTCATTTGCATATCTCAACAGGTCTTAGAGCAATAAACAAATAAATCGTCAGTTTGTATGAAAAATTCAACATCCCGTATCTCGGAAACGAAGGATTTGTGGACCTTTGTTTATAAAGCAAACGGTGATTATTTTTTCATGTAAAATTACCCCTTAAAGTTTGCCGCACTTATTTAGAAACACCCTGTTCTGATGATAGGCATAACTAGTTGTTAATGTTCCTAACTTTTTATTATCCAACATAAGCAAATGTGTAAAACAACAGAATGTTAAGAAAACCCGAGGCTATAGTTCGATTTTAATTTCAGTATTTTTTTATAAATGCTAGAATATTCCACAGAGTGTTGCAAATTTTGAGCAAAACATAGTTTGATTGGTACACCCGGTATATAATTAAAATTTTCCTATTTGGCAACAACATTATTACAGCTATATTGTTAAGGAGCAAGGCTATAACATGTTATTACTTCTTATCCTACCTACGCATTACAGCTAATGTACATACTATGTTAATAAATACTATATGTATTATATCAAGAATAAAATTCAAAAATCCACAAGGAAAAAGTTTTCCTGCAGTTGGCTGTATACGATATAATACAAAAAACGACTAAGATCCTTTATAAAAGGAATATATTTAAAAAATCCCTAAAAAAGGCTACATTACAGAACTAGTTTTCGATTGGATGAGCAATCATCATCAGTGCTTACGTGATCTAACATGCTAACCACCAAAACACAATATTAAAAAAATGTATGGGTAAAAACCCTTTAAAAGTGATCCGTCAATTAAACATAGATGAAATATGTGTACTTAAACATAGATGTTCATAATATTCAATTCAATATGCTCTAGATACCATGAGCTCTAAATCGACTTGTTCACATAATATTGACTGTTCGGTGGCAAGTGACTTGCCACCAGACAGGTCCTCTGGTCACTTGCCACCAGACAGTCAATATGTGAACAAGTCGATTTAGAGCTCAGATGGTACCTAGAGCATATTACATGGAATATTTTGAACATCCATGTTTAAGTTCACATATTTCTTCAATGTTTCCTTGACGGATCACTTTTAAATGGTTTTTACCCATATATTTTTATAATATTGTATTTTGGTGGTTAGCATGTTGGATCACGTAAGCACTGATGATGATTGGTTATCCAATCGAAAACTATTTCTGTGATGTAGCGCTTTTTAGGGATTTTTTTAATATATACCTTTTATAAAGGATTTTATTGGTTTTTTGTATTATATGGTATACAGCCAACTGCAGGAAATCTTTTTCCTTGTTTATTTTTCAATTTTATTCTTGATATTATAATATAGTATTTATTAACATAGTATGTACATTAGCTGTAATGCGTAGGTAGGATAAGAAATTACAAATTGTATTATTATTATAATAACCAAGTTGGACTAATTGACAAATTCTTTAATATATTTACTATTGATTGAGACTTGCTGAATCACTATAGTCCAAGCCAAAAAAAATAAAAAAAATACACTGAAATACATTTTTATTATATTAGTTTAATGTATATTCACTACTCCTATTGGTTACTAGTACTTTATTATTTATATCAATAAAAAGACAAGTGATAAATAGTACACTAAGTACACAAGATTAGTGTCACAAAAAGAATTTACGTCATAGAATTTATTATTTTTTCATTAACATAAATAGCTTTTTATTTAGTCGATGGTAACTAACTACTTTCCTTATTACTCTACAATTAATAAGACTAAGGATTAATTGATCTAAATATCTTAATTAAATAAATATTTTGTTTTAACTAATTTTTTTTCTCTGATTCTGGCCTTGGTTTAGAACTAGAACCTTTAGCCATGTAATTGTATAACTTATCTATCACTAACTCAGGTGTAATGTGTAGTGTGTGTGTTGAGTAAGTATCTTGTTACTTTGCAAAGTCGACGTCATTGTCTTTGCAAAGAGACGCTAATTGTATCCGAACGTCTGCGGTCCCTCCGGTGAGTACCGATCCCACAAGTACAGAAACTATTTTCATTTATTAATTTATAATAAATGAAAAAATTTCTGACCCTGGTGAGATTCGAACTCACTACCATTCGGAACTTTCGATCCAAAGGTTAGGCGCTCTTACGTTTTAACTAATAAACTATATTGATTAGGGTGTGTCGAAAAAGGGAAGAAAAATTTTTTTTTGGAAAATGAAGTTGGTATAGTAAAAAAAAAGTTGCAAAATGGGCAGACAATCAAACAGTTTTTTTTTTATTTTAATTAAAAAAAATTTAGCCCCGCCCCAAGGGGTCGAAAAAATTTTTTTTTCTGAATTTTTTTTTTGATTTGGTATAGCATAAAACTAAAAGATATAAGGCCCAAGTATAGCCCATTTATGATGAGAAAAAAATTTGGTCAAATTATTTTAATATTTAACCGCGCCCCTGGCGTTTTGAAAAATGCACTTGAATAAAAAATTCGAAATATGCAGCTCTTTGCTTGAAAAAATAATGATTTATTTAAATTTTGCAATAACATTCTATTTTTGTCATCATTTATTCAACCCACAACTCACCACGGGGAGGTGGCTGCATGTCGAGTTGCACCCGCCTCCCTCCCTTAAATGTTATGTAGTAAATCTAAATTTAATAATAGTAAATCAAAAGTTAATTATTTGATGTTTTTACCTTTTTAGCTGTAAAATATTGTGACTTATTCTCGAATGTAGGTAAGTTCTGTCTTGCCTCTAGTCTAACTCTTATAAATCCATCCCTAGCCGAGTGACCACAAACTTTGCTAGATGCCTTTGTTACAATCTTTATACATCGCTCAACGGCTTGAGTGTGACTTGGTAATTTGCTTATATTTAAAAATGACCTATTTTTAATAGCTGCTAGCAGTTCTTCATTTTTAAAATCCATAGTTAGCGGGGGCTCTGTTAAAAAGCATTCATTCCAATGAATTAGCTCACTATAATTCTCGGCATTCCAATTTATGGCAGGGATTTTAAAAACACGAACTTTTTCTGGTTGATCTCTAGTTCTAGCCTTTAATATGCGTCGAAAACCAAGTTCTCTAATATGATATAATATCTAATATAATATATTGTTTCGTCGGCAATCATAGCTGTCAGTATATTCTCCGGATGGGCAAAATAAGCGTTAGTTTGAATCACTTTATCTATAATTATTTTCACTTCTTCAGGAAGGTGTCTTGATTTATTTATGGTTTCCCATAAATGTGTGGAGCCATATTCAATTGAAGGACGCGATTTTATGTTAAACCACATAGGTGCGTAAACTTTCGTAATAAACTCAACTAAAAGAAGAAAATTCTGGAAGGATTAGTTGTGGCTACATACAAGCGCAGTAGTCGGTTGTCTGTGGTTAACCACCGCGCATGACTGATTTTTCCAGGATCTCTTTTAGATGAAGCTTCAGAACAAAAACCATTTTTGATTGCACAACAAATCTGATATAGATATCTCTGATCTGTGCTTAAACTTTTGTCAACTTCAGGTAATACGATATCAATTGACTCAAACTTTTGGATGGGTTTGGTTTCGCATGATGCCAGCAATAAACCAATTGGTCCCGAAAACGAGTTTGGTCCTTTCGTTTGTCCATCAAAGTGTTGGAGCAAGTGACGTAGGGGTAACTCATTTGCATGTAGCAAACAAACAACCCATTGAAGTGGCTTTCCAATTTGAACTTCAATTGTTCTAATTACACCGCCCTTCCAGCCAGTGTTGACGTTCGTACCATCACAGCCTATTGCTTTAAGGTTTCTTGGGTTAACGAAATTTTCCTTCATATAAGATAAAATATTTTTCGCTATGTTGTCAGCGTTTGCTGGTGGATTTATTGATAGATGACCAAAATATTTGCTTCCCGGCTCCTCTAATAAGGCTACATATTCCTCTTGTTCAATGTTACGGCGGCCTTCAACTAGCTTCATTGTTTGATCTTTTCTACCATCAAAGTAAATAGCTTCAACGTCTTTTCTTTGTTTGGTAGCATTTTCTTGTAAGTGTTTTCTTCTTTTTTGTAATTCTCGACGAACCTTATTTTTATCCACTACATTAATTAGATTATCTGACGTGACAATTCCAAAATCTTCCAATGTAGCTGTTGCAATTTTGGCTACTGTTCGATTTGATGCACCAGTCATATCGGCAATCTGAGCAACATTTGGTAATGCAACTCTGAGTTGGTTGGATGTTTTTGTTAGTGAATTTTTCTCCTGTGGCTCTTCTAGAGAATATGACCACTTAAAGTCTTCATCTTTGGTAAAGTCTTCTTCACTGGAGGAAATGTCACTTTCGGGTTCGCTTCTATATGATTTGGAATCAATCTTTTGACTACTTGTCGAAGGCATTGAAAGTTTAAGATGCCTTTCTTCCCTTTTTTTATTTTTTTCAGTGTTTAACTTATCTACCCCAGCAATTCGCATTTTTCTATCATTCCTCTGATCCTTTAAAAACCCTTGTTCTAACAAAGGCACTTTATAGAGTTTTTCACATTTACAAGATTTAAAATCACTGCATTTACATGAAGAAATGTCAAATAATTTTTTAGAGTCCAGTTTGAAATTTTGCACTTTTTGTAAAAAAGATGGCGATTTTCGTGTTTTTAGGGGTTTTCTTAGGTTGCGATATTTCTTATGATATGCTATTATCATGGCTATGACGCGTTTGGAACCAACTGTTGGAAGTAAAGCAAGTTTCCATATAGCTTCTATTTTATTGGCAACCAGTTTCGCAACTTCCCACTCAGGCGGCTGCTTGCTCGAATTTCCCTTGATCTGTTCTCTTGTAAATAAATAACATCGAAACACATCCTCTTTGGTCGGCAAACAATTTTTACATTCTAAGTCGGAAGAAAAACCAAATATTGGGCAAATGTCTGTTTTCCTAGTTTTAACTTTATCCATGTTTATGTTATGTGTCCAAATTGCACTATAACACGACCAATGTGTTTTTGCACGGATATTTTATGTAATTTATCACTTATCACTAACTGATTGAATAAAAAAAGGCAGTCCTGGATACGATGACACAACACGGCGTAACGTTCTCAGTTCTCGCGGTAAAAAATGACTTTAATGAAAAATACCATGTTCTAACAACAGTTTAAGACAACTGGTGTCTATCTCGTATTATGTTCCTATTTCCGGTTGCCAACTCAGGCGAATTGCACAGGGGCGGTGCGGCTAAATATTCAAAAGTATTAATCAAATTCTTCAAAGCTCCAGGGGCGCGGCTAAATATTAAAATAATTTAACTAAATTTTTTCCACATTATAAGTGAATCAATATCTTCCAGTTTTTTGGTATAGGTACCAAATTAAAAAACATTATTGAAAAAAAATTTTTTTTCAGCCCCCTGGGGCGCGGCTCTTTTTTGAAAGAAAAAATTAAAAAAAAAAATAGGTTTAATTGTCGACCCATTTTGCAACTTTTTTCTACTATGCCAACTAAAATTTCCAAAAAAAATTTTTTCGGGCCACCCTAATATTGATATCAAGGAAGTGTAACTCAAGTCAGGTTACTGTTACCTTAATATGACGTAACGGATGAAATATTGGTAGTTACTGACCAACAAAAGAATTTATTATTACTTCACTGATTACTTTCTTACTTACAAAAATATTTGAAATACGAATTAAAAAAAAAAGAATGTGTGTGTACTTTGTACGCACGTAAGAATTTATACTTCTATTATATGATTTTTTAAAAATAAATGTATTTTAAACAGTTGTTTTATTTTTTTAAACTCCAAACTAATTTTGTGCTTACCGCTTTCAAAAAAATAAAAAAGTATAGGATTGCACTGGATTCGAATTCAAGACCTCTCGATCTCTGGCCGAATGCTATACCAACAACGCCACGAGAATTGTGTCTGTATCGGTTCGAACGTACCTAATGACAATTCACGGTAACAAACAGACAAGGTGATGTATAATAAATATACAATAAAATGTTTTAATAATACTCATCTTACTCCTGAGGAAGACAAATCCAAAAACACAAAAATTATAATAATTATATTTACTAAAAACACTAATAATATTCTTTTCACACCTAGCAAGCAAGCAATTTGATTCAACCCGACCTGTGGGAGATGTCCACCCTTTCGAAAAAAGTACATTCGGGTGTAACAAATTCATTGGGGCGAGGTGTTTTAACCCGAGTTTAAAAACAGGGATCACCCCACCTCGCTCCAATGCCCCAGGCCATCCCTTTCCCCCCATAGCACGCTGATGCGCGATGGGGGCACAACTATCGTAGCCAAATGCTCTTCGCAATGGAATCCTGGGTAATAAGATTCCAATGTGGTGCCCTAATCGAATGCAAAAACTAGGCCAGCGTGATGCGCTCTATCTTCTTACTTACTTATCCGCGGAACTAAAATTGCTTGCTTGGGCCCCAAGTCATTGTACCAAGCCCCACTGAGCTCAGTCCAATGGCTTGGAACTCAAGAATTATTATGATTTTTTTGTTTTTATGATTTTTTTGGTGGCTTACGCCTTTTTTTTGGATTTTTTGTTTGTATACTGGTTTTACCTGATCGTCTGTCTGGTATCTTGGATGACTTCTTGGACTATCTTGGTCACTAGGTTGGTGACTAGTCTGACTAGGTAGTCTTCGTCTGGGAGGATCGCTGTGGTGGCTTGTTGGTTATTGGCTTGTGTGGTTTTGGCATAGGAGACTCCGGTTGCCTGTTGTCGTCTGTTGGTCTGCTGTTGTGGTGGTCTGCTCCAGGTTGGACATCTAGGGCATCCTCTGTAGCTTGCGGGATGGCTTCCGTGGCAGTTGGCGCAGGTTGTCTTTGTTTCTCTGGGCCTTTTACATTGCTTCGAGGGGTGATCTCCGCATTTCACACATCTGGGGTCTTTGTGGCACGCGTTCTGTGCATGCTGGAAGCCCTGGAAGTTGAAGCACTGTGTTGGCCCTGTCGCTTTTCGTAGGTCTTCTACTACTACCTTCATGTGGCACAGATTGGTGATCAGCTTAGCCTTTTCTACGTCCTCGCGATTCAGAGTCAGTAGTCAAACATCGGTAGTTTCCTTTTGGGGCCGGCTCTTGTGGTCATATTCTTAGCTGCTTGGCAGACTATTTGGTGTTGTACTTCCATTTCTTCTTGGATTTCCTCCTTGGTGGTGTTTGAGGGCAATCCTCTTAAAACCACTTTGGGTTTTATATCCACTTCTACTGGGAAGGCTACCCATTGTAGCCTCTTGTCTTTGTGTGCCTGCGTATTCTTCTATTATCCTCACCATTTTTTTATAATCTTCCAGGCTTTTCGCCTGGATGAGTGTTTCTTTGCCACTCTTGGAGATTTTGTTTGTCGTGTAAACTTTTAATTTTTGGGCTATGGTGAGGATAGCCCCTGTCTCATTCACGCTCTGTAATTTAATTACAGGCGGCTTTCTGTGAGGTGTTGCTTGTTGTTCGGGCAACACGGTGGTTTCTTCGTTTGTTTCCATGTCTTCTGTCTCTGAATCGCCAGATCGTCTCAAGGTAGGCGTCTCACCATCTGTGCTTTGCTCTGGGGGGGGGGGGGGCTGGCTTTCCGGTCCTGGTGACAGTGGTGGGAAGTTTTCTTTCTTCTTTTTTGGCTTCGGTTCTTCAGCTGGCAGTGGCTTTTTGGTCACTGCTCGGTAGCTTTGGTGGCTGCTTCTCCTGTTGGTGTTGCTTCTCTATCAGTTTCCGAGTTTCTTTCAACTCTTTCAGCAGATCGTCCATCCGAGATGACATCTTCGCCATCTCTTCTCTTTGTCGCTCGATTTCGGCAGTTAGTCGCTCCTTTTCGGCCCTATGCCGGGCTGTCTCTTCTTTATGCTTTTTTATCTGATCGTGCTGATCTGCAAACAGGGTTCTTTTGCAAGGCCACCTTCTTCTCAGCCCTTCTTGCTCTTTTTCTCTGGGAGCTCTTTCTCTCTGCCTTTCTGGGGGCTTCATTTTTTGTGTCCTCGGTGTCGGTGTCCTCTTCGGAGTCTTCCTCGGATTTCATCTCGGTATCTTCTTCGGTTTCCTCGTCGCTTTGATCTGTTTGTTCTTTCTGAAATAGGCTAAGAACCACTTTGCGTGGATCTTCATGTGTTGGCGGAGTAGCCATAGGGGGGGTGATCGAGACCTAGCTCGATCAATCGCTAATTTTGGCGAACCTTTTTTTCCGCCGACTGGCCCGACGCCAGCTCGGCTTCAGGGTTGGTTTCCCTGTCCCCATCGCGGTTGTTCACGTACCCAGACAGAACTAAGTACGGGATCCTCCTCGTTCTACTGACCTAAGGGCCGGGGCTGCCCGATGTAGATTCCAAAGAACTACACCTTGCAGTGTCTACCCTTACGGTGGCACAGTAGAAATCCCGAGGCGGGCTCACGTCGAGCCCGCTTTACTTTTTCTGCTAACCGATCTCTAGCTGTGGCGTCTCAGAGAATCCAATAAAATCAAATTCCCTAAGTTTCACCACATCCAGTCAATCGGCCTTTGCCTCTCCTTCTCGCCTCAGAGAGTGAGAAGCGCTCAACTGCTGTCTTGCTTACATTCAAAACTGAACTGAGAAGTTCACAGTCGAGCCAGTTCTACTTCGTTGGCTGTGTCGCTGCTATTCCGCTCCGCTGCTGGTACGTCTTCCTCCGGTGGCTGGCACCGGACAACTTCATTTCACACCTTTTCTTGCACTGATATATTTATATATAACTAGAAAGATTTAGCAACTAAACGCCATACTGTCTGTATGCGCATGCGCGCAGTATTATAAAATTTTACTCTCAATCGCGCCTAAAGAAGTATAACTTCAAAAAACGAATACCAAAGGAAATATGTACTAAAGTGGCAAGCAGCAGGAATGAGAAAACGAGGTATACGGAAAAAACGTTGGAGCGAAGGAATAGACAAAGAGCTAGTACAAAGAGACTTAGAAGAGGACCTATGGAACAACTGGACGAAGTGGTGATTGAAAGTCGGAAAATGACGGAGAACGTTTAGTATAGTAAAATAAGATTACAATACATGTAAATCAAAATGTAAATTCGTAAAGGTTGTAACAAATTTTATATCAAAGTTCAGGAGAGTACAAAAGTTATTTTCAAGAAATTATCCAAATGATATAAGGGGATCATTGTTTAAATAATTAAAAAGGGGTCATTTTTGCACAATATTTACTTTTTTAACTGCTGAGGTAATTTACATTTTAATGAAGGTCTTCAGGCCTTCATGTTTTTTTCTGCAAAGTTGAAGCATAAATATTTCATCTAAGACTTACTAAATTAAATCTAAATAATTATATATATAAATTAAAACTCAAATTTGCAAAAAATTATGATTTGCGTTTTAAGTAAGTACTATAAATTATTTTGTTTTATAGGAGAAGTTGGGCTATGTTATCAGCATTAGGCAAAAAAAGATTGGTTGAAAAATATTTAATAATTTATGAGATATTTCATTGTTGTTTCATTAAGAATGTCCAATTTTTGAGTTGTAGATTCTAGACCTCAAAATATTAAGATTTAAATCAAATCAACCAACTAACAGAATATCGAAAGAGTTTAGCAATATACATATCTCGGCACGAATTTAAATAGCCAGTGGGACCACTCAACAAAAACTAAACAGCGAATAATAAAAGCAAAAGCAGCATACGTTAGAATGAGACCCATTTTCAACAGTCGAGACATATCATTAAAAACACAATACCGTCTGTTGAAATTCTACATATTCACAGTTCTGCTCTACGGAATGGAAGCGTGGACACTAACTGTTGCATCTATGAATCGGCTCGAAGCTTTCGAAATGTGGTGTTATAGGCTCATCTTAGGTATATCCTGGGTTGACCGAAATACTAATGTGGAAGGAAGTCCTGCGTAGAATGGGGAAATAGTGTGAAATTCTCATACCCATCACAACAAAAAAAAAAATATAATATCTAGGATGTGTAATAAGAAATTAAGAACGTTACGGCCTTCTCCAACTGATTCTCCAAGGGAAGGTAAATGTTAAAAGAGGACCGGGAAGAAGACGCATAAGAATTTACGAGAGTGGTATAACACGACTATCACTGAAATGTTCCGAGCAGCGGTAAACAAAGTCAAGATAGCCATGAGGATCGCCAACATCCGGACCGTATAGGTACTTTAAGAAGAAGAAATCAAATCACTCATATAAAATATGGCTCCTTATTTAGTTACAGGGTATTTTATTTAAAAATTTAAAAATTATATTTGCTCAGTATTTTAAATCTATTCGACGTATCCTTTTCATACTTGGTAGAAAGTGTAGGTATTATACACCCTATGAAATTATGTTAAATACACGTTTTCGTCTATTACCAGAGGCGTACGACAGGGGACAGCAAATGGTTGACCCTTCCCAAATTCTACGTCACTGGCGAAATTGCCATTTTAGCGCAATTTTTAGATTCTCCAATACTCTTTATGTAAATAATGTACCCTTTACTGGTAACGATAAAGTCATTAGTTTTCGAGATATTTGAAGTTAAACATGTAACGGCACAGTTATTTTGATTAATGTTTTGTGCCGCTTAATCTTTAATTTCAAATATCTCGAAAACTAATGATTTTATCGTTAAGGCTGAAGAGTATATTATTCTTTCTTAATGATAAAATCATTAGTTTTCGAGATATTTGAAACTAAAAATTAAGCGGCACAATCTTCTTCCTCTAACGGTGAATATCTTCTGGAGATGTTGGCGACCACATTGACCCATCTTATTCTATTCAGAGCAGCTCAAAATACATCAGTTGATGTTAGACCACTCCACTTTCTAAGATTGGTCAGCCAGGATATACGTCTACGTCCAAGGCCTCTCTTACCCTCAATATTGCCTTGAAGAATCAACTGTAGAAGTCGGTATTTATTATTACGCATATTGTGGCCGAACTAAGCCAATTTTCTGTTCTTAAGGTGTTAATTATTTCTTTGTCTTTTCATAGCCTCTGGAGAATAATTATGTTAGTTCTGTGAGATATATGAGATCCTCAACATACGTCGGTAGTACCACATTTCAAATGCCTGTCATCGTTTTATGGCATCTTCAGTAGGACTCCAGCTTTATATTCGGTAGAGGAGGAAACTAAAGACGTAACATCTAAGAAATCTTATACGTATATTGATACTTAAAGATAAGTTGCAGAGAATCTTCCAAAGACTGTTAAAAGAGCTTCTGGCTTTTTCAATATGAGTTTTTATTTCGTAGCTATGGTCCCAAGTATCCTAATGTTGCAGCCCAGATAACATATTTTCTGTACTCTTTCTAGGGGTGTATTGTTTGCTTTGGGCGTTTATGTTGGTGTTCTTACTAACGATCATTATTTTTGTCTTCTTATAATTTAGTTTTAGGCCATATTTGTATCCGTCATCCTTTGAAGCCCCTGCGCCACAATACATTAATCAAAATAACTGTGTCGTTACATGTTTAACTTCAGATATCTCGAAAACTAATGACTTTATCGTTACGAGTGAACAGGATATTGTTTACATAGAGAGTATTGGAGAATCTCAAAATTGTGCTAAAATGTTAATTTCACCAGTGAAGTAGAATTTAGGTTCAACCATTTACTGTCCCCTGTCGTACGCCGCTGGTATTAGCCGGAAACGTGCATTTAACTTAATTTCATAGGGTGTATGTTAGTACTGACACTTTCTACCAAGTGTGAAAAGCATTCGTTGAATAATTTTAAAATATTGAGCAAAAATATTTCTAAATTTATAAATAAAACACCCTGTAACTCAACTAGGAGCCATATTTTATTTAAGTGATTTTGGTTCAATCTTAATATTTTGAGGTCTAGAATCTACCACTCAGAGATTAGACTCTTAATGAAACACCCTGAACAAGCAAAATTATGTTTTTTACTATAAGGAAACAAAAGAAAAAGAAAAAACGACAAAAAAAATTGTTAATCAGTGAAAAATTCCCAGGAATCTGATTATTCAAACGGCATTTCAAAATATTTAATCCCCGCGACCTAATTAAAAAAAAACAAATTATAAACAAATTAAAACAATTTTAAAATGCCAGAGGGGAGTTAAATTTAAATTTGAATTTATCAATGCATGTATCGAAAACATACATAAAAATAAATGTAATGAGACCTTACACAGATTTATATTCTTTTGGCAACAACCGCGTTTTTGCAACGGAAAATATAGTAACATATAATAAACAAACTAAATATCTCATAAATAATTAAATATTTTTCAACCAATTTTGTTTTGCTTATTACTGGTAAAAAAGCGCAACTTATGTACAGTTGAGTCGGTGCGTCATTATTTAAAGCATACGAACTATGTCGATAAGTCGGAAATTGAAATTTACTAAACGCAACATAACATAACAGCAAGTGACATATTGCGTTTAGTAAATTTCAATTTTCGACTTATCATCGACGACATATTTCGTATAAGATTCGGTAAGAGATTTCGGTAAAGATTCAGGGACTCAACTGTACGTGTGCTTATTTAAAACGCAAATAATAATTTTTTGAAAATTTTATTGTTAAATTTTATATACAGGGTGGTTCATCTTATTCGCCTCGGTCTCCCTACTGAAAACCACTTGATGTTTTAAAAAAATTTCTTCACAGAAATATACAGGGCCTTTAACACTACAACCTAAAAATAATGTGAATTATACAGGGTGTTCCAAAAAAGAGTGGTATATCAAAGTTTTATTTTTTCTTATGGAATGCCCCATATCTGATGACATTATTGAATTGACCTTAAAAAATAAGCTATACTTTCATAAGGGTTCCCTATACCTAAATACAGGGTGTTTTGATTTATTTCGATTTATATAAAAATGTAAGGTTTTAGAAAAAAATAAATATCTACGAATCTAAGAAGCAGTAACAAATTCTTTCTTGGATCTTAATAATAGACTACTTAGCATACTTAAACAGATGCTTACTGCAACAAAATTTCTTACAGGGTGGTCAAAATATGAGATTGTTCTATTAACAAATTCAAGCTGTAATAACTTACTTATTTTAAATGGAACACCCTGTATCTTACCAGTCTATCGCGTAGAAAATTTAATTAGCTTTCAACTTGTATTAGGGTTTCCTATACCTATCTTTTTACAGGGTGGTCAAAATATTAGATTGTTCTATTAACAAATTCAAGCTGTAATAACTTACTTATTTTAAATAGAACACCGTCTATCTTACTAGTCTATCGCGTAGAAAATTTACTTAGTCTTCAATTCTAATTAGGATTTCCTATACCTATCTCCCTTCATTTTTTAAATATTTAAAGATTTCCTAATTTGTAAGCTTTAAAAATTAGAATTAAGTACCTATGTCGTGTTTATGTACAACACATCCCAACACCGGCAATATACCTGGAAAAGATACTGTCATTAATAAAATTTTCATTGTTATCATGTAATCACACAGAGTGTTTCATGTCACATTGAATAATATGTTTACATTAAACTGCATACCCTATATTAGGTGCCGTATTCTGGAAGATATTTAAATTATATTTCATTCCGTATAAGTATTTTCCATATTTACATTTCCAATAGCCCAACGGTTATTGAGTAAATTTAAGAACACCACTTTTTGTTTGAATCTTTGAATCGCAATTACAAACAATTAAATGCAATGGCTACTTTGACGAAAACGAGGCTATTGTACAAAAATATGTAAAAATGGGTATTTACAGAATAACATGGGAATTTATATTTATAAAATAACATGTGTATTGAGAATATTTACATGGAATTGAAGAGATTCTAAATATCTTCCATGATAAAGAATAGAATATCGAGTATGTCATTTAAAATAAGAACAGTCTGTGTGATTAAATGATAAAAATGTTAATTTAATTATTGAAACTATCTTGACTAAGATATTTAAGTATACTGCCGGTGTTGGTGATGTGTTGTACATAACCACGACATAGGTACTTAATTCTAATTTTTAAAGCTTACAAATTAGGAAATCTTTAAATATTTAAAAAATGAAGGGAGATAGGTATAGGAAACCCTAATTAGAATTGAAAGCTAAGTAAATTTTCTACGCGACAGACTAGTAAGATACAGGGTGTTCCATTTAAAATAAGTAAGTTATTACAGCTTGAATTTGTTAATAGAACAATCTAATATTTTGACCACCCTGTAAAAAGATAGGTATAGGAAACCCTAATACAAATTGAAAGCTAAGTAAATTTTCTACGCGATAGACTAGTAAAATATACGGTGTTCTATTTAAAATAAGTAAGTTATTACAGCTTGAATTTGTTAATAGAACAATCTTATACTTTGACCACCCTGTAAGAAATCTTGTTGCAATAAGCATCTGTTTAAGTATGCTAAATAGTCTGTTATTAAGATCCAACAAATAATTTGTTACTGCTTCTTACATTCGTAGATATTTATTTTTTCCTAAAACCTTACATTTTTATAAAAATCGAAATAAATCAAAACACCCTGTATTTAGGTGTAGGGAACCCTTACGAAAGTATAGCTTATTTGTTAAGGTCAACTCAATAATGTCATCAAATATAGTGCATTCCATAAAAAAAAATATAACTTTGATATACCACTCTTTTTGGAGCACCCTGTATAATTCACATAATTTTTAGATTGTAGTATTAAAGGCTGTGTATATTTCTGTGAAGAAATTTTTTTAAAATATCAAGTGGTTCTCCGTACAGAGACCGAGGCGAATAAGATGAACCACCCTGTATAATTATTTAAATAAGTAGGGGGTCAAATTTAATATAGTAAATCTTAAGTGAAAGATTTACCCTTCATCTTTGCAAAAAATACCTATTCAAATGTTATTCAATTAAAATAATTCATTAACATGTAAATTACCTCTGCAGTAAAGAAGTAAATATTGTGCAAAAATGACCCCTTTTTAATTATTTAAACAATGATCCCCTTGTGTATTTACCTTGATCTTGTGTATTCACCTAAACTTTGATAAAATTTGTTCCAACCTGTACAGAATTACATTTTGATTTTTTTATTATTTTATTAGGCTAGTTATAAACCGACATGTAGTATTAGCACTAAAGATATTTGTAATAAAAACATCCTGTCGTCAAAACATAAGGTAATTATGTGAATAGAAAAAAGGGACTTACGAATAATAACAAACCTTTATTGGTACCAAAGAGCACAAATTGTAATAGATAACGAACCCAGTCCAGAAATTGAAATCAGGAGAGGAGTTAGGCAGGGATGTATTATATCTCCATTACTCTTTAATGCATATAGTGGACCCATTTTTGAAGAAGCATTACTATCTCAAAGTGAAGGAATAACAATTAATGGAAGATCTATTAACAACATAAGACATGCAGATGACACCGTGATTATGGCAAGCTCTGCTGAACAACTCTAAATTACTACTAAACAAAACAAACTGTTTCTGTGAAGAATATGGACTAAAAATGAATATAAAAAAGACCAAACACATGACAATAACTAAGAAAACAAACATACAAATAAGCATGCATTTGGGAAATGTACCGATAGAAAGGGTTGTAAATACAAATACCTCGAAACCTGGATTTCAGAGAAAAATGATCAAACAACAGAAATAAGTACCAGGATAGAAATAGCAAGAAATGCGTTTGTAAATAAAAATGAAAACAATTTTCTTCAACAAATACCTTAGCTTAGAACTGAGAGTAAGAACTTTGAGATAATACGTGTTCTCGATACTGGAATATGGACTTGAAAGCTGGACATTAGAGCAGGAACACATAAATAATCTACTGTAACAGTCATTTAAAATGTGGTGTTACAGAAGAATGCTTAGAATAGCATGGACACAGAAGAAAACGAACACGGAAGTATTGCAAGAAATGGGTAAAGAATGCGAAATAATAAACACAATAAATATAAGAAAGTTACAATATCTGGGACACGTAATGAGCTGACAGTGATATGAAATGCTAAGACTGATAATACAGGAAAAGATAAGAGGCGGAGTGAGTACAGGAAGAAGGAGAGTGTCCTGGTCAAAGAATTTAAGGGACTGGTTTGAATGCAGTTCTATAGAACTCTTCAGAGCAGCGGTAGATAGAGTAAAGATAGTGATCATGATATCCAACCTCCGATTAGGAGACAGCACTTAAAGAAAAAGAAAAATGATATGAATAATAAATGAGGCGCTCAGAGCAACAGTGGGCTAACCCCAGAAACGAAGTTTTGGGATAAATGCAATATTTGCATTAGTATTTCCATTATGCTCATGGGATTGTGCTACAAATTATGCAGCGCCATTTAGTCAAATATAGACGTGGACGTAGGTTGAGTTAACTATTAATTAATTTAGAAATAATCTAAAAATATTCAATTTGTGGCTTGGGCCACTATTACTCTGAGCGTCTCAAAAATCATTTTCGGGTAATAGTTGATGAACGTGATCATCGCCAATATAATAGGTGATCTTATCCTCCAAGCGAATATATTCGAGAAGATAAGAAGATCAAATAACAAAGTTGTTAGACAGTTATTTTTTAGTCGTTTTCGTGATAAAAACAATGATAACAATAAAATGCTTTAAAATCCTGAACACAATCATATTTTGAGCTTCAGAAGACAAATATACGTTAGTCCTCACAATATCTCCTTACCCGACTCATTCCTTTTAGATTTCGATAATACAACATATCGAATTTTCTAAGAAACTATGGCCTGTTATACCTGCAAAAAGGCTGGACACATCGCCACAAACTGTCCCGATAAAATGGAATCAATAGCAAATTCAAATAACAGTCAACCGATCTCTTCTTCCTCACCCGAAACTATGCCTCAACCTACAGCCAAAATTCTATCTCACGAACAAATTCCTATCGAAGAAAGCTCAGCAAATAATCTGAACAATCCTAATATAGAAGAAAGTCGAGAAGTTAGCACCAAGGACACCTCCATAGCCATTAATGTCGACCCTCAGTCGAAACGTAGTATCAGCGAGTTTCTCACTTCTCCAGAAATAAGTCATACAGAAAAACCCTTTACTGTACCTACACCTAAACCTAAAGCCAAGAAGACTAAAAGCGACGAGGAGCATGTAGCATCGAAATCATCAAAATCATATGTCCTTGAACCTGTCAAAAATTTTATCGAAAATCATTCGACCCGTTTTGTCCTCAATTATGACCAACTGAACCTTCTTATTAGCAATATTATTGGCGCGAAAAATCCTATTGATATCATTATTCAAGATTTTACTCCCGACCTAATGCGATTACACCATATGTTAACTGAAGTTTATACACAATTGAAAAACAGATCATCCAAACGTTTTATCACCACTCTCAGAAAGAAAATCCCACGACACTTGGGTAACGAGGTTTCTGAATCCGAGGGCGAGTCATCTCAGGTTAGCCAGTAAACTTACATTTTCATATAATAAAATTCACTAAGCTACTGGAGTAGAATATAGATAAATTTTTCCATCGACTACCAACCTTTCAAACACTTATTTCTGAATTTTCTATCGCGATTTTATCTGCTAAGCTCTATGCAGTGCTCAAAGCTATCATGCATTTCTAATGGCATTTCTAATTCAGTTAACTTAAGTGACTCACTAAGCGCTCTTCAAACCCTTAAACAGATCTATCCGCAATGTCCTATTGAGAAACACATAAAATTCGAACTGATGCAGGCTCAAGAAAACGCTAGACGAATCAGATTTTTATAGATACCATCCCACTTTGGCATTGCAGGTAACGAAAAAGCCAACCAGTGCGCGAGTGAAATTGCCGTATGTGCTGATATAGAAAAGATGAGTGCCGAAATTCCGCGAGTGATATAAAAGCTTACATTAAGAATCGTGTTTTGTGCAAGTGGACATACCTAATGTATAAGTAATTTATTGGGCACTAATTACTCAATGGACAATATTGTAACATTTCTAAAATCCACAGGAATATTTTATAGAATTTAACTTTGTATTCTGTAGCCGCCGCTAATCACCATTAAGGTGGATGCGGCTATACTTTCTAAATAAAAAAAAAATAAAATGCTTTAGATTTATGTACATTACTTTCGTAAAAATATATCCTTTTGATTTCAACCAATATTTTACCGCAAAAGTTATCTTTACTTATTTGATAAATAGCACCCACATTCAGTGTGACCCTTGAGAAATCTAATGTTAAGATAAATGGGATCTATCTTATATACCACGAAATATTTTTACATTTTCCCTTTATATTATTCTGGTAACGCAATAATATAAAATATTTTGACAATCTTGCAAATAAATGTCAAAGTAATGAGAAACGTGTTGGTAAAATATAATTAAAAAATCCATAAGGAAAAGAATTTCAACTAGATTCACGTTTTCGGCTGCCTAGCATATATCACAATAATTAATTAAAAATCCCAATACTTTATATTCTCCTTCTTCGTCCTCTTTATAAGCAATTCTGGTTGTTCATTGGCGGATGGAAAACTCTATGGAAGGTTATCACTCCATCTTTACCGCGGCCGGCCGATACTTCTACCGATTGGTGATTTATCTCTTGCTATTTTGACCACACGTATTTCCCCTATTTTGGTTCTGTGGTTGTTTCATTATTTTTTTCTATTTGGTGTCCGTTTGTTTATACACTATACGTTACATTGTCTTCTAATAATATCTTCACATCTTCTTCGTTCTCTCAGCGTATTTCCTGTAATTCATTTAAGTACTTTCATCTCTGCCATTTCCAGTAGTCTTTGTGTTGTGGGTGTATCAGGTCTTGTTTCTGATGCATATGCCATTATTGAGCTTACACTGGCTTTATAAATTCTTGACTTCATCTCAATATGTCGGTTTCGCCATATAGTGTTAAGGCATCCTGCCAGTCTATTTGCTTTTTGTAGTTGAATTTTCATTCCTTTGTCTAGGTCTTCGTAACTTGACAATGTAATTGCAAGGTAGTTTACTTCATTACTTGTTTAATACTGATATTTTAGCATCAATTTTTATTTTATATCTGATTGGTTCTTTACTGATTACTATTGTTTTAGTTTCTGAGATGAAATTGTCATATTGAATTCTTTTGCTCTTATGTTAAATCTGTGGACTAAAAGATTTATTTTCATTTTGGGCTATCAATATTGCGTCGTGTGCGTAGCAGAGTACTTTTTACTTCTTTGTCAAAATACTTTCTTCGTCAATCAGACATAGAAATGCTGGTCTATTATACTCGAGTGATTTCTCAGTAATTTGCTTTATGACAAATATTGCATTTGTACACGATCTTTCAGTACGAAAACCCTGTTGTTCATCTGCTAAACTTATCCTCTCATTCGTTAGGTCTTGGAAAATCTTCGTTGTAAGTTTTAGGGTCTCCTTTTTTGAATATTAGCATTAGTTCGCTCCTTTATCCAATCGTTTATAATAGTCTAAGAGCTAGTGAACTCTCCGACTAACGGTCGTCCTGTAAGGCTAGAAATTTGTCTAGTGATAATAATTCATAGCACACCAAGGCTAAAAACCATGACATGGCAGGCATCAGCCGTGCACGTGTATCTACCAGGTGACTCGAAAAGTGCATAGTTTAGGGGTAAAGTAAAATTTCTCTTACTACTACATTGTTTGATTTGCTTGTCTGGATAATGTTCAGAAGAAATGCGTTCAATGTGCTTCCCCGTTTAGGATTTTGTCCTCTTCAGGGTTTGAGGTGAATGTATTGTGTTGGCAGCAAAAGCAAACAGTCCGAAAAACACACTGGGGCAAGCGCCGTGTCCTGGTGTTCTTGGATCCTGGGTTCTGCCGGACGGTGGTGTCCAGAAGGCTAAGAAGTCAACAGAGAAGAAAGTTTGATGGATTGTTGTTGGTTCCATAGACATTTACGTGTACTGTCCGTGCTTTGCTCTCGACCAGTCTCCCTAGAAACCATTGTACAACGACAGGCGAACCTGCGTCCCTCGTCGGCGGTCAGGAGGTGGCTTTGAGCGCAGCGTGGACAGTGTGCGTTCGAGTGGAGAAAATAGTTGCGGCTATTTTCTTGGGACGAACAGGTATAATTGTGCAATGGAGTTGGGAAACCGCAAAAAACCAACTTCTCCCTGTTCGGAAAAAAAATTTCTCTTGTAAGGTTTAAATTTAAGTATGTCTTTAAGTAAGTCATTTAGAAGAAAAGTGTACAATGACAGGCGATTCTGAAGAGCATAAGACCTTGCCAGGCGAGGTGAAAGATTAGCGGTTTTTCCTAAAATAATTTTTTTGCATCGAACAAATTTTTTTTAGGTTTTTTGAATCATTCCAAACAGAAAAGGTCTTTAGTGATTTTTCTAGTAAGTTAATAGTTTTTATTATATAAGCGATTGAAAATTTTGAAAATTGCGAAATCGGCCATTTTTAACCCTAAATCGGACATTTATCTAAAAATTTCAAAGTTGCCAAGGTAAGTAGATATTAGATATTTTTTAAACATTGATTGATGAAATCCCAAAGAGTTTTTTGCAATGCAATATCGGAAACCCCTTTGTTTTTTAATTGCTAATCAAGCGGGCGCGACACTGTAGTATAAGTGAGGACGTTTGAGTTGGCATAAATTCATTATCTCGAGAGTGGGCAAATTTCAAGAAAAATCCTCAGACGGGTCGATTTTTATTTTTAAATTAGGACTTTTTGGCATATATATATATATATATATATATATATATATATATATATATATATATATATATATATATATATATATATATATATATATATATATATATATGACGTCATCCACCTGAGCGCGATGAGGTAATCTATGATTTTTTTTAATGAGAATAGGGGTTGTGTGATAGCTCATTTGAAAGGTTAGTTAATTCTCTATTCACTAATATAAACATTAACATAATTATTTATACAGGGTGTACAAAAAAAAATTTTATTAAATTAACTTTGATTAATTTTGACAAATAGAAGAAAACATTTTTTTGTACACCCTGCATAAATAATTATGTTAATGTTTATATTAATAAATGGAGAATTAAATAACCTTTCAAATGAGCTATCAAACAACCCCTACTCTTATTTAAAAAAATCATCGATTACCTCTTCACGCCCAGATGGATGACGTCACTAGTATTATACATATGCCAAAACGTCCTAATTCAAAAATAAAAATCGACCTGTCTCGGGATTTCTCTTGAAATTTGCCCATTCTCGATATAATGAATTTATTCAAACTCAAACGTCCTCACTTATACTACAGTGTCGCGCCCGCTTGATTAGCAATTAAAAAAACAAAGGGATTTTCGATATTTTATTGCAAAAAACTCTTCGGGATTTCATCAATCAATGTTTAAAGAATATCTACGTACCTTGGCAACATTGAAAGTTTTAGATGAATGTCCGATTTATGATTAAAAATGGCCGATTTCGCAATTTTCAAAATTTTCAATCGTTTATATAACAAAAACTATTAACTTACGAGAAAAATCACTAAAGACCTTTTCTGTTTGGAATGATTCAAAAAACCCAAAAAAATTTGTTTGAGTTAAAAAAATAATTTTAGGAAAAATCCCTAATCTTTCTCCTCGCCTGGCAAGGTCTTATGCTCTTCAGAATCGCCTGTCATTGTACACATTTCTTCTAAATGACCTACTCAAACACATACTTAAATTTTGAACCTTACAGTAGAAAGCTTATTTTACCCCTAAACTATGCACTTTTCGATTCACCTGGTAGATACACGTGCACAGCTGATGCCTGCCAGGTCATGGTTTTTAGCCTTGGTGTGCTATGAATTATCACTATACAAATTGCTAGCCTTACAGGACGACCGTTAGTCGGAGGGTTCACTAGCTCTTAGACTATAAAAGGTATATTTATTAAAATAAACACTTTTGGGTTACATCACAGAACGTTGAAAGAGAAACTGCTGCTTATCTGGAATAAGTATAACAACTTTATTTAAATTAAACGTGAATATTACACTTTGACTAAGATTGAAGCAACATGTGGTTAGTACGTACGAGATTTACATGCTTGACCCACTAAAAATATCTGGGTAAAAGCCCTTTACGTAATTGGTGTAAAGTTGTTATAATGTTAGATGGTTATAATTACCTACTATTAATCTGTTGTTTAAACTTTTACTTGATTGTGTGGGCTGCTGTCCCTGGATGGAACCTCATTAAGTTGACTCTAGATAGCAACTGATCTGCATGACATTTTATTGCTAAAACGAGACTGTCAATAAAACCGGAAGTATGTGTATTAATTTTACTCTATCCCCAGTCTATCTTGCGCCGATCTCATCCACTTTTTATTTAGCCCTCTTTAATCATCGGTCCATTTTATAGGTGGTTAACCGACGCTTCTCTTGTCTTCATTTGGTCTCCATTCCAATAACCCCTTTGTCCATCGCCCGTCTGTCATTCAGGGTATGTGTCCTGCTCATCTCCATTTTAGTCTAGCTGTCCGCCGTTCGGATATACATAATTAACATCTCTTTGTAAAAACAATGAAGTTGACTTTTCAAAGTAAGAAAACATTTACTAAACACACACAGTACACATTACACGAAGTCTCTGATAGCAAAGTCCACTGTACCATGCCAGTGGCCATTGGTTGTCGAGGAATTAAGATAAATAAATAAGTTGATATATTTGAAAGGTATAAAAGATACATTTTTTATTATTTGCCTTTTAGACCAGGGCGCATCTGTAAAAATATTAGTACATTTGGACGTTGAGAGGTGCCTCAAATTTTTTTGCAGAAATTGCTTGAAATAAACTAAATAATATTATTTGAGTTATCCTCCCTCTCAAAAAGGTCCGGAACATTGTTTAAAGAATCAAAATGTCAAAAAATTAAGGAAAAACTCGATTTTTTTCTTCGTTTTTTGATTATAACTTTAAAATTATTCATTTTCGAGAAAAGTTGTACTGACATAAAAGTTGCGTATATAAATTTCCTGCAATATAGTATCGGTTAAAAATTTAAAAAATAGTCACCCTTGTTACAAAATACCAAAAACCATACAAAAACAAGTATTCGTATTTTACGTTTTTAAACCATTTATGCTACACCTAGGACCTTCATATTTCACCCAGAAAAACTTTATGATACAGTAAAACAATATTGTAAATTTCATTAAGATCGGTTTAATAGATTTTGCAAAAAAAAAAATTTGAAATCCAGCTTTCGCAAAAAAATTTCATTGTTTCAAAATGATACAGGACTGAAAATAAAGCAGATAGTGAAATTTTTTTTCGCTTATAGAAGTGTACTGTACCTTTCATCTGCAATTTTGCAGAATTAAAATCGATTAACACCACGGCGTCAGGAATTGTTTTAAATAAACATTAATTATTGGTGCTACGCGCAGGACAGCGGATAGTTTGCTCTGATTGGTCATTCTAATGACCTTTGATAATGATTGATACATTTTAATTTTTATTACATTTCGATGTAAATAAATAAATCTGTTTATTGCAAAATAAAAACACATACTCTATCCTTTGAAATAACATTTTTATTGTTGTTCTGAAGCTATTTTCTTGTGGCATTTTTATAATCAAGTATATTCTAATGGGAAATAAGCCACAATTTTACCTAAAAATGATTTTATTAACGTTTCGACGCCCAAGTCGGGTGTCTTATTTCCCATTTGAATATACTTGAACACTTTTATTAGCAAAAACTTTCTTTGTTCATATATTTTAACTTAGAGAATAAAAGTTTAATATTTTTAAATATATGCAATGGTTTAAACAATATTTCACAAACAATAATAAAATTAGTTTGATTTTTGTGGAATTAAAATATTAAAATACAACAAAATATAGAGTAAGAAAATAATATATTAGATAAAGATTGGAAAAAATTTTGGTGGAAATCAACTTGTGTGAATCGAACACCGCTGTCAGGCGCGTAGCACCAAAAATTATTGTTTATTTAAAAAATTTCCTGACGCCGTGGTAGTTAATAGATTTTAATTTTGTAAATTGCAAATGAAAGGTACAGTACACTTTTATAAGCAAAAAAAAATTCAAATTGCTATCTGCTTTATTTTCGGTCCTGTAACGTTTTGAATAAATGAATTTTTTTTGCGAAAGCTGGATTGCGAAATTTATTTTGCAAAATCTATTGAACCGATCTTAATGAAATTTACAGTATTGCTTTACTGTATCATAAAGTTTTTCTGGGTGAAACATGAAGGTCCTAAGTGTAGCATAAATGGTTGAAAAACGTAAAATGCCAATGCTTGATTTTGTATGTTTTTTTCGCAATTATTGCTATTTTGCAACTAGGGTGACAATTTTTTAAACTTTTAGCCAATTCTATATTGTAGGAAATTTATTTACGCAACTTTTATGTTAGTACAACTTGTCTCGGAAATGAATACTTTTAAAGTTATAATCAAAAAACCAAGAATAAAATCGAATTTTCCTTCATTTTTTGCCATTTTGATTATTTAAACAATGTTCCGGACATTTTTGAGAGGGAGGATAACTCAAATATTATTATTTGATTTATTTTCAAGCAATTTCTGCAAAAAAATTTGAGTCACCTCTCAACGTCCATCTCAAAACAGATGCGCCCTGGACTATTTACCAGGACTAATATATTCTCGTTATTAATTAATATATCATGTCTTATATTTATATATCCAGACATAAATTTTATCATAAATGACAGCCAATTTATAACGGGATATTTCAATGGCATAGCTATATTGATTTTCTGTCAACTATTTAACGTGATATTAGAAAAGGATAATGACTTAGCATATACGGTTAGATTTTTATATATGACGTACAACTCTTATCTAAGCTACAAACACAATCTCGATAAATCTATAAAATAAATCTTTTGACTAAAAAATCTGACATATTTAAGCTTCTTAAATTTCCTGCTGTAATAAGTTTTAGAATTGATAGTATAATATACACTGCGCGTCAGAGAAAAGGGGCACCTAAAAAATAGGCCACTTTTGATGTCTCGTATCTCCTAAACCTGTTGTCCGATTTAAGTAATTTTTTTAATATATTATTGTCTTATTCTTTAGCAATATGGCTGTATTAATATTGTTGCTAAACAGGGTAAATTTTCATTGTAAACCGGATGTACGAATCAAACTGTGTTTTTTTTCAAAGTTCGCAACACCTGTGGAATATTATAGCATTTATAAAATACAGAAATTAAAACCCAACTATAGTCTCAGGATTTATTAACATTCTGTTTTTTTATTTATTCGCTTATCTTGGATAATACAAAAGTTAGGTACTTTAACAACTAGCCATGTTCTTCATCAGTACAGGGTGTTTCTAAATAAGCGCAACAAACTTTAAGGGGTATTGCTAAGAATTGCTAAATCATTATTATTTTCTGAAAAATAACATTGCGAAAAAATCTCTTTGGGAAAAACAAATTAAATAAAATTTAAACTAGTTGACGAATCGTCTTAAAATTTTTCGTGCATTATATACAGGGTGTTTCATTAATAATTGTCCATATAGTAACTGGAGAAACCTTAGCACAAAATACGAAGATTTAACCTAAAACACTTAAATAAAATGTGGTTCCTTACTGAGCTACAGGGTGTTTTATCTAAAAATTTAAAAAATATTTTTGCCCAGCATTTTAAAACTATTTGACGTATCCTTTTCATACTTGGCAGGAAGTATAGGAACTATACAAACTACTAAATTATGTTAAACAAACCTTTCTGGCTATTACCAGAGGCGTACGACGGGGGAAAGTTAAGGGTTACCCTTTCCAAATTCTACGCCACTGGCGAAATTGCTATTTTAGTTTAATCTTTGGATTCTCCAATACTTTCTGTGAAAATAATAAAATCTTCATTCGTAATGATAAAGTCATTAGTTTTCGAGATCTTTGAAGTTAAAAATGAAACAACACGGTTATTTTGATTAATGTTTTGTGTCGCTTCATTTTTAATTTCAAATATCTCGAAAACTAATCATTTTATCGTTACGAATGAAGAGTATATTATTTACATAAAAAGTATTGCAAAATCAAAAAATTACACTAAAATAGTAATTTCGTCAGTGGCGTAGAATTTGGGAAGGGTCAACCAGCCACTATCCCCTGTCGTACGCCTCTGGTAGAAGCGAGAAACGTTGATTTATCTTAATTTAGTAGGGTGTACAGTACCTATACTTTCTGCCAAGTATGATAAAGATACGCCAAATAGTTTTAAAGTACTGGGTACAAATAATTTTTAAATTTTAATCATATGAATCATATCATAACTTAACCAAAATAACTGTGCCGTTTCACATTTAACATCAAATCTCTCGAAAACTAATGACTTTATCGTTACCAATGAAGAGTGTAGTATTTACGTAGAAAGTATTGGAGAATCTAAAAATGGCACTAAAATAGTAATTCCTCCAGTGGCGTAGAATTTGAGAAGGGTCAACCATTCACCATCCCCTGTCCTACGCCTCTGGTAGTAGCTAGAAACGATTGTTTATCATAATTTATTAGGGTGTCTAGTATTTGCACTTTCTGCCAAGTATGAAAAGGATACCTTGAATAGTTTGAAAATGCTGAGCAAAAATAGGTTTTAAATTTTTAGATAAAACACCCTGTAACTCAGTAAGAAACCATATTTTATTTAAGTGTTTTAGGTTAAATCTTCGTATTTTGTGCTAAGGTTTCACCAGTTACTATATGGACAATTATTATTGAAACACCCTGTACAACTACAGTCTGACTCAATTTTTCATGCAATATGAGTCTTAAGGAAATTTTCTCAAAATTTATAGCAAGTTTTTTTATTTTTGTAAATTTTAGTTTTATTTTGAAATTCCGAAGCAACAAATGATCGGACCAAACTTCAAAAAGTGTAATTTTGCTCATCTACTAAAAGAAATATACTATAAATAGGATATTTAATTGCCCTACTTTATCTGTGGCGATTTAAACAAAAAAAACTGCCATTTTTGACAGTTATTTGTTAATAACTAGAATTCTCGTCCGAACTGTGACGGGCATTTTGTATTTATAATGTATTAGGTACAGTCGAAAAAATGAAAGATTACCCATGAACGATCACATCAATCACCTATTTTGGATTTGTTTCTCTCTGGTTTGTTATTTATAGAAAAAGATAGCAGATACAAAATAGGTGATTAATATGATCGTTCACGGGTAATCTTTCATTTTTCCGACTGTATTTTTGCAACCTGGCTGCTCAAATGTTCCGAACATGGTATATTTTTGCCTTATTTCCCTGGCGTACTACGATAATATATGACTATTTGTTTTACTTTTTATTTATTCTGAAGACAGTATAATTATTATCGTTGAAATAGCACCCGTATATTTTATTGGCTTTTAGCCGAAGAGTCACAAAATTTAATTACACATTGTCTATCTCATTAATTAATCAGGATCAAGACAATGAAAATAATGGGTATTAATATTTCTTAAGGGTATACTGAAGGAGGTAACCAAACTGAACTAATGAATACCTAGAATAGAGTTGATAATAAGAAAGTCGTATCATAATTATTACGTGTGTATTGTATATACCCATTTACTATTGTCTTGGTGTTTTTTTAGAAAAATAGCTCTATTAGTCTATAGTCTAAAGGCTGATTCTCACTAGAATGCAAGGCAAGTGCTAGGCATGGGCAAGGCATCGGCTCGGCAAGATACATTTTACATAAAATCTTATGCACTTCACGGGATGTAATTCACACTATGCGCGCCAGGCACCGGCAAGCGACGGACTTTGCATGCGACGTTCTTTTCGAAACAATCTTTGCCTAGCATGTGCGGTGAAGGTCACGACAGTGTGAATACCTTACCGGCAAGCAATCTGCAATATTGGTTGTTTAAAATCAGTTTTATAAAGACGATAGAGAAAAGAAGTATTTTGTTTTTGAAGAGGTCCCTCAATATGCGCTAACTTTTCTTCTTCTTTTGGCATCATAACTCTGGATGGGTCTTTGCCTGTCTGGCTATATCCTTCCATTCGGATTTCTCTTGTGTACTTTTTTTCCATTGTCTTATGTTCATGGTTTTCATGTCGTCTTCCACGTCATCCATCTCTCTCGTTCTGGCCCTTTCTTTTTTTTTCCGGAGCACACTAGTTCGCTCCCATGGTCAAAAAACCCTCTTAATTACATACTAGTTCGCTCCGAAAACCATAACCGAGTTCGCTCCCGTGGTTAAGCGGATTAAGTATTTATCTATTCTATTCTAGGAAAATTAATATCAGGAAAATTGACACTGTGACTTTTGTATTTTATATTAGAAATTATATAAAATATTGGTGGTTACCTATTTATATAAATACAGTGATAAGCGCGCTAATAACCGGCAAAATAACGCAAACGATGGAAAACATATGGAAGTTGTAAGATAAAAGAGATGAAACTAGTAGAGATGAGAAATTAAGAGGTAGAAACCTATAAATTTACATTATAATGATTGTTTCTCATCTTTAGACGTTTGGCAACTACCACTGTGACAGTGACAGTTTTTGTTGACATACTCATGTGATACGGCTAAAGGTGGGAAACAACCAATATAATCATAATCTAAATTTATAGGTTCGTACCGCTAAATTTCCAACCTCTTCTAGTTTCATGCCTTTTTATTCACAACTTAATATGTTTTTCATCGTTTTGCGTTATTATGCCGGTTATTAGCGCGCTCATAACTGACTATTTTGGAGTGTAATTTTCGGCGTTACTACGGATTTGGTTGAAAATTTGGTTTTAGGTTCTACCTATCCTCCACTTCAAAGTTGCACTTGTGCCGTTGGTTGCATTTAATTGAGGGTATAAATCACCCCTTCTCGAGGGCAAAAAATCATATGTTTCAAATAAGTCCAGAAATGGATAAGTTGACTACTTCTAAGTAACTTTTGTGCTATGTAGTTTTTTAAAAAAGTCAATAATTATTTGACTTCTTGTTTGATTTGAATAACATCAAAAACGTTTATTTTTAAACAACAAAAAATAACACGTTTTCAGACGGTTTTTCTCAAATAACTGAAAAAATAAGTATTTTATCGAAAAAAAATTCTTAGCGAAAATATAGCCTATAATAAAATGAAAAACAGTATATTCATGAAGTGTAGGTACAGACCCAGCAAAAGAAGAGTTGCAGGTAGCTTATGAAAAATATGTTCCTACGAAAAATGTGTTCCAAAAATACATTTTTGCTGAGAATATTTTTTTCGATAAAATATTTACTTTCTGGTTATTTGCGAAATATCGTCCAAAAATGTGTTTTTTTGTAGAACAATAATAAAATAAACATTTTCACTCGCAGATAACTCGAAAGATATTGACTTTAAAAAACTCTATAGAACAACAGTTGTTTAGAATTAGTCAATTTGTCTATTTCCGGCAATATTTTAAATGTATGTTTCTTCACCCCCGAGAAGGGGTGACTTTCACCCCCCAAGTAAAAGCAACCAACGGCATAAGTCCAACTTCGCGGTGGCAAGTAGAACGTAAATTCAAATGTTCATGCAATTCAGTGGTGACACTAAAAATTACACGGTACCTATCGCCGGATTTCACGTTCCTTTAGTGGGCTAATAATAATTATTTTATTTACACTAAATATTTTTTTCTATACAGTGATGAGCGCGCTAATAACTGGCAAAATAATGCAAAAGATGGAAAACATATTAAGTTGTGAGATAAAAAGAAGCGAAACCAATAGAATTGGGAAATTTAGCGATAAAAACCTATAAATTTACATTCGATTCACTGCTTCCCACCTTTAGACGTATTAGAGGAGGATGTCAATTAAAACTGTCACTGTTACAGCGGTAGTTGACAAACTCGTCTGATATGTCTAAAGGTGGGAAATAATAAATGTAATGTAAATTTATAGGTTCTACCGCTAAATTTCCCATCTCCACTAGTTTTATTTCTATTTATCTCACAACTTAATATTTCCATCTTTTGCGTTATTTTGCCGGTTATTAGCGCGCTCAATACTATATTTTGAAAAATGTTAATGATTGAATTAGAAATTAGATTAGAAATTTTGAATTGTTTTTAAAAATTACTGAAATAATTTTTGTGCTTATTCTAAAATATAGATATAATAAGAAAGCAATACAAGTATAAAAACTAACATAATAGGTATGGGATATCCTCTACCATTACAAAATTAAACAAATATAAATTAAAACGAGGCATTTATTTTGCTAGAAATCTAAGTGAAATACATTTGACAAATTCAAATCTATTAATTTCATTTTGCTTTAATTCCGCTATTTTGTGATCAACAAATTTTTGGCGCTCTAGAAGTACTTTTCGGTACACTTTTTTTGGTTTCACCGAACTTCGTATTTTTACATAAGTGTCAATTTGAATATCTTATAAGTTATATATTATCGTTATAAGTTTAATATATTTTTAAGTAAGAAGTAGATAGTGTTATATATTAACATTGTTTAAAAAGACTCATTCTTTTAAACAATGATAGTATTGTCGTATTAGAAAAATACAAAGTTTGAGAAATATTTATTAAAAATTTTATTAATAAAATGTATCAAAGTACCTGCTTTATGAAGGCAACATTATCCAGGGTATCCCAGACTAATTTAGCCACGCTATATCTCTAAAACGAATAGAGATTTTCGATTGGGACAAAAAGTGGTCTATTCTACTTGTAATATACTTTAATATGGTGTAGAAAAAAATCATCCCCTAAATATTCATCCCTTAGTTACAACCCCTAACTTTAATTTTTGTAATAGCAGTCTCTATACTTTTTTATAGTTTTGGATGTGGTATTCTATCGTCTATTTAACACATTTTTTGAAAATAAAATCGGTTTGTAAATAACCAAGAAAATATCAGTTTAGTTTTGTTAATTATGTGTCCCAGACTAATTTATCCAGGCTATATTTTTTAAGCGAATAGAGATTTTTGAATGGGACAAAAACTGATCTATTACATTTGCAATACACTTTAATATGGCGTAGAAAAAAAAATATTCCCTAAATATTCATCCCTTAGTTACAACCCCAAACTTTATTTTTTTTTTAAATAGCACCATGTAAGTTCGGGATGAATATTTAGGGGATGAATTTTTTCTACGTATGAAAGTGTATTACAAATGGAATAGATCAGTTTTGGCCCCATTCGAAAATCTCTATTCGTTTAAGAAATATAGCCTGGATAAATTAGTCTGGGACACACAATTAACAAAAGTAAACTGATAGATTCTTGGATATTTAGGAACCGATTTTATTTTCAAAAAATGTGTTGAATAGACGATAAAAGACCACATCCAAAAATATAAAAAAATATACAGGGTGCTATTAAAAAAATTAAAGTTAGGGGTTGTAACTAAGGGATGAATATTTAGGGGATGATTTTTTTTGTACGCCATATTAAAGTGTATTACAAGTAGAATATATCACTTTTTGTCCCATTCGAAAATCTCTATTCGTTTAAGAGATATAGCGTGGCTAAATTAGTCTGGCTGACTATTAGCTGACCCTGGCTATTCATTATTATTCATTGTGTACCCAATAAAGACATTATTCAACTATCTTTTCTAAGAAATATATGGCCGGAGCGAACTTACCTATGCCCCTTTTCTGTGGGGGTATTAAAATCTGACCGCCGGAGCGAACTAGTATACGCCCTTTTTTTCGCCTTCCTGTCGGCTTCAATTGTAATATTTTCTTTGTTGTTTGTTCATTGTATTTTCTCTACACATGTCCCAGCCATGGCAGTCTTTGACTTTTCACAAATTGTACAATATTGAAACCTTCATTCAATTCATTAACCTCGTTGTTTCTACTGATTCTCCATGTGCCGTCTTCCTCTTGCACCTGGCCATATATTTTCTCAGTATTTTTCTCTCGAATGTATTGAGTTGGACTTCATCCCCTTTCGTCATTGCTCAGGTTTCACAACCATACGGGTCTAGTCAATGTTCTGTAGATAGTCATTTTGGTTCTTTTGTTTAATAATTTCGGTGTCATCAATATTTTAGTAGCATACCCCTCTGGAAATACGTGCACTAATTTCGATCCTTACGGAATTCTGACTTCTGTGCCCAGATATGTGAAGGCATCCACACGTTCAAGAGTATAGTTGTCTATTGTGATATAATTTTCATTGTCCGGTGTTCTTTTGACGGTCATGTAATTCGTTTAGCTTCGTTTATTTAAAGCTCCCTTTTTCGTACTTCAGGATCAATGTTTTTTAACGCTTCAGTTAGTCGTATTAAAGTGTAGAACTACATCGTCTGCATATGTAATAATTTGCACTGTCTTGGTGTTTCATTGGTTTTTCTGATAAGTGACTCAAGAACTAGGTTGAATATTATGGTTCAATATGCAGCCATAAGTTGTTAAATTCATCCACTGTCATATATTTAAAAAAATTCTAAAAGTTCGGAGTGTAAGGTTGCAAATTCTCCTTCTTTTGTGCGTTTCTTTAGCATTTTAAGCACCCTGTATCTACCAGGTGAATCGAAAAGTGCAAAATTAGGGGGTAAAATAAACTTTCTCCTGTAAAGTTTAAATTTAAGTATGTGTTTGAGTAAGTCATTTAGAAGAAATGTGTACAATGACAGGCGATTCTGAAGAGCATAAGTCCTTGCCAGGCGAGGGGAAAGATTAGGGGTTTTTCCTAAAATTATCTTTTTTGCATCGAACAAAGTTTTTTTAGGTTTTCTGAATCATTCCAAACAGAAAAGGTCTTTAGTGACTTTTCTCTTAGGTTAATAGTTTTTGTTATACAAGCAATTAAAAATTTTGAAAATTGCGAAATCGGCCATTTTTAACCCTAAATCGGACATTTAACTAAAAATTTCAATGTTCCCAAGGTAGGTAGATATTCTTTAAACATTGATTGATGAAATCCCGAAGAGTTTTTTGCAATACAGTATCGAAAACCCCTTTGTTTTTTAACCTGTTTCGAGCGGTATAATTTTACTCCGGTAACAGACGGCATAGGTACAATTGTACCTGTTCTATATTTTCTTAAAAAAACCTTAATCTAAAGGTAAATTTTTGTTAGTTTTAAGATAATATTATTTATTACTAGCATAATTGGTTAAAAATTGTTTAATATTAAAATAAATAAATAATAATATTCAGCAATTTGTTCGTATACGGATTTACAAACAAAGATTAGAAGCCGCTTTTAAGTGACCCCTGTCAATTACTGCAACTGTAAACTTTGAAATAGTGGTCGTAAACAAATTCTAGGAAGAGTAGCATTGTATTGTATTTTAATTGGAGACATAATAGATTTCATCCACATTTAGTTATTTGGTTTTTGTCAATACGTGTGTCTTAAGAATTATCATGAGTAATAATGATTCTAAATTTAGTTTACCGAAATGCCGACAACAGAGGTATACGTAAAATAGAATCAACAAAGAAAACTTGTAAGAGATGTGAAATATGGAGTATCTGCCACTAATACGTAAAGCAATGTCTCGTGATCGTTTCTCATGCTAAGATTTATAAGATTTGACAACGAAAATATCCGCCAATATCGCAAAAAGCCGATAAGGCTGCACTAATACGAGATACCTGAACGATGCTGAATAAAAAGTGCACTAAGGCTACAAACCATCAAAATGCATAACCATAGATGAGCAACTGTTTCCGTTTAGAGGCCGCACACAATTTATACAATAATAGATATACAGTGATGAGCGCGCTAATAACCGGCAAAGTAGCGCAAAAGATGGAAAACGTATTAAGTTGTGAAATAAAAAGAAATCAAACTAGTCGAGCTGGGAAATTTAGCGATCTTAACCTTTAAATTTACATTATATTGATTGTTTCCCACCTTTACACATATCAGAGGAGTATGTCAACTGAAACTGTCACTGTGACAGTGGTGGTTTCCAAACTCGTCTGATACGTCTGAAGGTGGGACAAAATCAATATAATTAATGTAAATGTATAAGTTTCTATTGCTAAATTTTCCAGCTCCACTAGTTTCATTTCTTTTTATCTCACTACTTAATACTTTTTCCATCTTTTCTGCTATTTTGCCGGTTATTGTGCTCACAAACCCACTATACATGGTATTTTGGGTTTGTAATCTATCAAATCCCATAAAAATTCACCTTAATATTTGAAAAACAGCAAATGGTTCCCGATAACTTAATGTTGGCCAAAGAACAGTTTTGGATCTGGTACCACACGTCTTCTAAAGGTTCTGGGCGAAATATTATCACAGATAACTTTTTACCAGTTTTGAACTAGCTAAAGTCTAGAATTCATGTCACATGAAGTTAGTGGGCTTAATTAGAAAAAATAAGAGATTTTTACTCATCAATATGCAAGCAAGCAAGAAAATAGCTATTTTTTCCACAAATCTTGCATACAATCATGAATGCTCTTATTTGCTAAAGAAAAACAAAGCAGTAGTGTTATTCTCGTCCATGCATATAACAGGACAAGTAGCCGGAAATGATTGAGTATTAGAAAAAAACTAAAGGGATGTTGATACAATGGATAAAATGCCGGGTGAGTATACGGTCAAACGTCTAACATTGCTTTGGCTCTTGGCCTTTTTTTATAATATGATTGACGTCACTGGCCTAGCATCCTACATTATATCGAGATCGAGAGCATATACTCCAATAACCGGAAGTTGCCATATTTGTCAAAACGAACAAAAAAAAAATAACCTTAAACGAGGAAAAGTTGTGTAGTATGTTTTCTACCTTTGTGCGGCACACATTATTTGTCTAAAACGACATATGTATGTGTTGCGAAAATCCACACTAACATTTATTTTTGTATTTTGGTTCATATAAACTCTCATTTAAATACAAAATGTATTGATATTTTATAACATTCATTTAAAAAAATATACAAGGTACAGGTGTACCTATGCCGTCGTTTATGGGGGTAGCAATAATTTAATCTCCCTGCTGGGAACTGAATAAAGATTTCTTTGTTATATTTGGCTGACGTATTCTACTGGATAAATGTAGAGATGTCACAAAATTTCAAGTCTCTATCTCTTTAACAAAAAAAGTATCTCGCAATTTGAAAACTCAAAAGTTACAATTGTACCTATGCCGCCCGACGAAGGGTAATTGCTAATCAAGCGGGCGCGACACTGTTATATAAATGAGGACGTTTGAGTTTGCATAAATTCATTATCTCGAAAATGGGCAAATTTGAAGAGAGATCCTCAGACAGGTCGATTTTTATTTTTAAATTAAGACTTTTTGGCATATATACAATACTAGTGACTTCATCCATCTGGGCGTGATGACGTAATCGATGATATTTTTAAATGAGAGTAGGAGTTGTGTGATGCTCATTTGAAAGGTTATTTAATTCTCTATTCAGTAATATAAACCTTACCATAATTATTTATACAGGGTGTACAAACAATTTTTTTCTTCTTTTTGTCTAAATTAATTTAATAATATTTTTTTTGTACACCCTGTATAAATAAATGTGTTAATCTCTATATTACTAAATGGAAAATTAAATAACCGTTCAAATGAGCTATCACACAACCCCTACTCTCATTTAAAAACATCATCGATTACGTCATTACGCCCAGACGGTTGACGTCACTAGTATTATATATATGCCAAAAAGTCCTAATTTAAGAATTAAAATCGACCTGTCTGAGGATTTCTCTTAAAATTTGTCCTTTCTGGAGATAATGAATTTATGCAAACTCAAACGTCGTCACTTATACTACAGTGTCGCGCCCGCTTGATTCGCAATTAAAAAACAAAGGGGTTTTCGATATTGTATTGCAAAAAACTCTTCGGGATTTCATCAATCAATGTTTAAAGAATATCTACCTACCTTGGCAACATTGAAATTTTTAGTTAAATGTCCGATTTAGGGTTCAAAATGGCCAATTTCGCAATTTTTAAAAATTTTAATCGCTTATATAACAAACACCATTAACTTAACAGAAAAATCACCAAAGACCTTTTCTGTTTGGAATGATTCAAAAAACCTAAAAAAACTTTGTTCGATGCAAAAAAATAATTTTAGGAAAAACCCATAATCTTTCCCCTCGCCTGGCAAGGTCTTAGGCTATTCTGAATCGCCTGTCATTGTACGCATTTCTTCTAAATGACTTACTCGAACACATACTTAAATTTAAACTTTACAGGAGAAAGTTTATTTTACCCCCTAAATTTGCACTTTTCGATTCACCTGGTAGATACACGTGCACGTCTGATGCCTGCCAGGTCATGGTTTTTAGGCTTGGTGTGCTATGAATTAGCACTAGACAAATTTCTGGCCTTACAGAACGACCGTTAGTCGGAGGGTTCAATAGCTCTTAGACTACTAGGAGCCAGTAGGGGTTGAGTAGGCACTTTTTTATGTTCCCTCGGTACCTAGATGTTTGTTTATGTTTATTTTTTCCCTTTTACGGAAAATACATTTTACTTACGTGATAGGGTAACTCGGGTCCTTTGGACCCACCATTGCTCTCAAATCTACCATTCGTATTTATCTATAATAGTTTTTGATATTTTAATGAAAATAAATTTAAATTGTCTAGATTGAGAAAACAATTGATCAATCGATTATTTTTCTTTTCTGAAATATTCACAAACTTTTTTAGTTATACAGTGATCGTTACATACATACATTTCATTTCTACTGCCTATTTCACAAGTTTGTTTCTGTTTCCTGTTATTTTGGTTGGGGACATGTGACACCTATGTTTTGTTAAAACTTAAGGTTTTTTTAGTTTTGGCATTTTATTATGTGAATCACCTTCTTGAATCTATTTTAATACAGTTTTTTGTTTACCGATGTAGTCCTCTTGATTTTCTTTTCGCAATTTAAAGCAACACTAGGTATTGTACTGTCGTTGTAAGAAACAATATTTGCTTTTCATCTTTATTTTCGTCCCATTTGAGATGTAAATTTGTCCAAATAATAAATGAGACCACCCTAGCCACGCCTAAAATATATATAAAAAACGCAAAAGGACAGCAATTTGTCCATCTTTTGCATATTTATATAATTATGAACCATGTCGACACCACGACACCACGTTTGTAGAGAGTATCATACTATCTGGTGTTTTGTAAACATCTTCAAAGTCAGCATTTTTATGCAAGATGAACAGGACTGGGAAAAAATTAATTGAATTTGCAACAGAAAATAAAATGAAAATTGTAAGCACAAGATTTGACCATAAGGATATTCTTAAGATAACTTGGATATCTCCAGATTAAAGGACAAAAAATCAGATAGACCACGTATTAATAGAAAGTAAACATAACAGAGCAATTACCGATTCCAGAAACTACAGAGGGGCAGATACCAATAGCGATCATATTCTAACAATAGCCAAACTTAAACAAGAGCTGCCAAGAAATCCAAGAACAGCAAAAGAAAGATTAACATACAAGATAGAATTACTTAAAGAAGAAAAAACGGCAAACAGATTTGTGGCAGAGATAAATAAAAGACTTCGTTACCCCACCGCAGAAGATATTGATGAAAAATGGAAGAATATACAGATAGCGATGACAGAAGCAACGGAATTATGTCTAGGAAAAGTACAAGCAGAGAAGCGAAGAGACTGGTTTGACGAGGATTGTAAACTAGCATTGATACGTAGAAATTAAGCAAAAATAGGAAAAGACAAAAATAATACACAGGATATTACAGAAAAACATAAAATGGCAAGAAGATAAGTAAAACAAATCTGCAGAAAAAAGAAAAGAGAACATCTTGACAAACAGTTGAAAACAATAGAAGAATCATACATAAAAAAGGAAGTAAGAAATTTCTACCAAGAAGTAAAAAAATCCCGAGGAGCTGCAAAGAGTAGAACAAGTTACTGTACAGGTAAAGACGGTGTGCTTTAAGGAGAAACAACAGAAAAATTGAACAATTGGCCGGAGTATTTTGAAGAACTATTAAATGCAAATAAACAAGCAGAACCCCAGGAAATAAAACAACATCAACAGGATAACACAGAATAACAACGTGAAGAAGAACCTACACTACAAGAAGTAAAAGAAGCAATATTAAAGCAAAAAAATAACAAAAGCGCAGGAGAAAGCGGAATTCCGGCAGAGATTTTTAAAGTAGGAGAAGAAAAGCTGCAAGAAAAAATTTTCCGACTAATATTAACAGTCTGGCAAAAAGAGAAAATGCCGCGACAATGGAACAATGCACTCATCTGTCCAATCTACAAAAAAGGTGATGAAACAAGTTGCGAAAATTATAGAGGAATATCGCTATTAGAAGTGGCCTATAAAATACTTGCAAAAATCAGGTAAATAAGATCATTGGAGAATACCAAGGAGGTTTTAGACCAGGAAGATCAACAGAAGATCAAATATGTTTATTGAAACTAATACAGAACAACAGCTACGAACAAAATTTGGGACTACACATGTTGTTCATTGACTTTAAACAGACTTACGACTCCGTAGACCGAGATATGCTATATGAAGCAATGAGATCCTTGGGTATTTCAGGAAGCTGGTTAAATTAGTGAGAATGACGCTCAACAATACAAAAAACAGGATAAAAATGCAAAGAAATTTTTCAAAACAATTCACAGTGAATAAAGGACTGAAACACGGTGACCCTCTATCCACAGACTTATGTAACTTGGTACTAGAGCACATAGTAAGAAGGATAAAAATTAGTACAAGCGGTACCATATTTAACAACAGACAGCAGTTTATAGCTTACGCTGATGATCTAGTCATCCTAACAAGAACAAAGGAACATCTCCAAAAAATATTCCAAAAGTTCGAAGCGCGGAAGCAAAAAGGTATGGATTAAGAATCAGCCAAGGAAAAACACAATACATGGTAATGAAAGGAGATATAAATAAAGAGGATAACTATATAAAAATGAAAGGAGAAGGAGATGAATATAAATTTAAGGAAGTATCAGAATTTATTTATGACCTGGGAGTGACTGTAACCAGTACTGGAAGGGAAGAAAAAGAAATAGATAAAAGATTATTGAAGGGAAATCGAGTTGTGGGTGCCTTAAACATGATATTAAAAGCAAAAAATGTATCAATAAACGCGAAAATCAGAATGTATGAAACGATAATACGGCCCACAGTGCTGTATGCGAGCGAAACGTGGGTAATGAATCAACAAGAGGAGAAGAAGATACAGATATGGGAAAGGAAGGTCCTGAGAAAGATTTTTGGAGGTATCAAAGGTGAATCATATTTTCATGGCATATTTATCTGACTGCGAAAACATATTATATTGCTTGAAAGGACACCTTCCTCAATGCCAAACAAGTTGCTGATCTACCGTTATATTTTTCCATGGTAAATCGTATTTCGGAATGTTTTGGTTGCCTCCATGCATCGCGAATTGCTGCCAATATACCGTTCCTTGTTCGTTTAGACCTCGTGCCTTCGTCGCTAAATAAAAAAAAATTAGCAAATTTTTGAATCGCTTTATCCGCGTGGTAGTTTTAAATGCAGGAGGTCCATAAAATTTAGTCCACAATTACACTCCACATTAAATTTTGTAATACAGATTTACACTTAAGTATAAAAATACAATAGGGTCTAACAAACCCGTGTTGCCACTTTAAGAAACAAAATTCTTTCGACGCATTAATTTCAAAAATGATAATGACTATTTTGCATGGCTCATGACTATGTTGACGGAAACACATCTCTAAAGAAATTCATTAAGGGATAAAATTCAATATTTTTTTTTAACTTTTTCTTCTTTAAGTTTTATCTTTTATCGAAGGTTGGAAATCATCATGGCAATGCGGACCCTGTTGACTGCCGCTCTAAATAGCTTTGCACTACTGCATTGGAACCATTCCCTTAAGTTCTTAAGCCAGGATGTTATTCGTCTTCCCACATTTCGCTTTCCTTTGATATTTCCTTGGATAATAAGCCGTAATAATGAGTGTTTTTATCCTCTCATCACATGTCTCAAGTACTCAAGTTTTCGTCTTTTGATAGTTAATATTATTTCCGCTTTATTTCCTATCCTTGCTTCCGTGGTTACTTCCACGTTTGACATGCTATGAACTCCTGATATTCGTAGGATTCTTCTGTAACACCAAAATTTAAAGGCGGCCAACTTATTCAGATGGACTTTTTTCAATGTCCACGCTTCCAAGCCATAAAGAAGAGTAGGGAACACGTAACACCAAAGCATGCTTAGGCGTAGTTCTAACCTTATATCCCGACAACAAAGAAACTTCTTAAGTTTAATGAATGATACACGTGCTATTTCAATACGTGTCTTAATATCTTTGGTTTGGTCTACATTTGATGTCATCCATGTTCCTAAGTATTTGAAGTTATCCACAGTCTCGATTGCAGTATCTTCAATAGTCAATTGGGTGTTTGCGTGTGTTGATTCAGTCATGATCATGCATTTAGTTTTCTTTAAATTCATCTTCAGTCTGTACTCATGACAGCGTTCAAAGGCATTGCATTACGTTCTGTAAATCATTGATGTTATTTATTAGTATTACTGGTCTACAAAACCTAAGTCGTTCAAAAGTTCTCCATAGGACATTCATTGTCATTTGTTTCGAGCTTCTTTAATATTAATATACACGGATTATACGACATAATATGGCAGAAGCTCGAAACAAATGACTGTGAATGAAACGCGCTGTTGATAACCTACCTTCTATTGAATTTGCGAGCGCCTCTTGAAATACTGCTTCAATATAGACATTAAAAAATAGTTGGGACAGCACGCAACCCTGACGGACTCTTCTCTGTATTTTGATATCTTGGGTGTCCTGGTTGTCAACTCTTACCTTGGCAGTTTGATTCCAATAATATTAGATATAATTTTCATATCACGACTGTCAATATTTCTTCACGTTTTTCCATCAACTCTGTGCAAAACCATGGAGTTCTTCGACTTAAAACGACTTATTTTATTTATATTTTTCTCATGAAGGACTTCCTTAGCTAGGCGGGGCTAAGATATTAGACTTAATTTTTGCCCAGCGTGCTTGGAACTCTTAAACCAATCACTTTCTGTAATATATCGGTTTCTGCTTCTTTCTTTTATTCTTTTTTGGAATAAGTGTCATCTGGGGTCATACAGTTAGCTCCCAACTTTATGGTGTATTTTATTATCAAACATATTTGTTTTTATTCAGATTTTGTTCAGTACATATTACATTATTGGTTTACAACGTTCTTCGTCTTCCGATACCCGTTCGCCATTCTTCTCTGCCTCACACTGAACTACTTGCAGACCTCTTTCACCCATGGTTTTGTTTATTCCTGCCTGCCAACTTTTCCTCGGTCTACCTCTTCTTCTTCTACCTTGCGGTTTCCAGTTTGGTACTTGTTTTGGGATTCTGTCTTCGTGCATTCTCTGTACGTGACCAAACCATCGAAGTTGTATTTCGTTGATTTCGTCATTTATTTTATGTGTGACCTTCATTATTTCTCGCATCCGTTCATTGGTGACATATTCACTTCTTGATCCTCCTGCAGCTCTTCTCCAGAAATCCATTTCGGTGATCTCTAACATTAGTTTTGAGTTTTCCTTGATGGGCCATACTTCGCAGCTGTATGTTATAATGTTTTTCACTACGGTGTTATAGATCATTTACTTGTTTTGGTTGTTTATCTGCTTGTCCCAGATTACTGAGTTTAGGAGCGTAATTGTTTTCCTGCCCTGAGTATTTCGTTCTTTAATGGCTCCATACAGTGTTCCATTATGCGTAATTTTCATACCCAGGTATTTATATTCGTTACATTTACTGATTGTTTCTCCTCTTTCTAGTGTCAAGTCCTGCTGCGTTTCACAGATATTCATGTTAGGTTTTTCCTATGTTGATCTCTAGTCCCATTTTCTGTGTTCCTCTATTAGCTTTCTTGTCATGTAACAGATATCATCGTAGTCTTGTGCTATTAGTATTTGGTCATCTGCGAAACGAAGAGTATATTATTATAGTGTATGGTCATTTAGTGGGAGTCCCATGTTCTTGCATTTCCGTTTCCAATGTTTAAGAGCTTGTTCCAAATATCTTTTAAAAAGTGTTGGAGACAGGCAGCATCCTTGTTTGAGCCCTGTATTTGTCAGAAATCCTTCGGTGACTTTGTTTTCTTGTTTAATTCTCGTGATCGTGTTGTTATAAAATTTTTTACCTATTTTTTGATTTCCATGTTTATATTTGTATTCTCCATTGCCTCCCATAACTTTACCAAAGGTACACTGTCGTATGCCTTTTTCAGATCAATATATTTATTTATTTTATATTCCATTTCTAAATCCTGGTTGTTCCTCTGCCTCCATTTCCTAGTATTCGTCTTCTATTCGGTTTTTTACGACCCTTCCGTATATTTTGCTAATTGTTGGTGTAACGGAAATACCCCTGTAGTTATGACATTGTTTTCGATTTCCTTTTTTGTATATTGCTGACATATACGATAATTTCTAATCTTGTGGAACTTCTTTGTTGTCGATGCATATTTGTAGTAGTTTCCTTATGTGCTCATAAAGTCTTGGAATTCCGTTTTTTATCAACTCGGCTGGAATCCCCCCAGGTTGTGGTGCTTTACCGTTTTTTAGCTCGGTACATACTTTATTTATTTCATTGGTGGATAGCCTTATTGGAGATCCTGTTACTCCTACTGTGTCCTGGGATGATTCTGATGTTTCGAATTCCTTTCTTTTTTCTGTCAGTAGGTCGCTGAAATACTCCTTCCACTTATTCGGCGATATTGCAGTTATAACTTCTTTTCCTGTCTCTTTGCGTATACTTTTAAGAATTATCCAGCTCTCAGTGGATTTCCTACCTCCGACGTGTGTGTTGATTCGCGTACACTGCTTTTACCATTTTTCGTTCTTGCTCTGCCTAATCATTCTGTGTACGTTTGCTTGTACTTCCTTATAAGCTAGTGGGTCTACTACATCTATTTTACTCAAGTATCTCTGGTATTTTATTCGCTTTTTTTTTCTATTTCTGATTCGAGTTCTTCGTCCTACCAATATGGTTTTTTTTTGTGTTCTTCTCTCTACTGTCCGTTCTAAGACTGCAGCCGAGTGTATACATCCTTTTAAGTAGGTATATTGTTCTTCTATAGATGCGTGTTGTAGATCTTTTAATTTTTGCTCGAGTCTTCTTTTTGATAAAATTTTCACACTTTCTTGTTCGAAACTATTTACGTTGTATCTTATTTGTGTAATTTCCTCTCCATATTGCTTCACTTCTTCTGTTTGTTTTTAATATTTGTACACAAAGATAAGTTTTATACCAAGGAAATGGTGATCGCTACTACAAGTTAATCCTCTATATGGCCTGACATCTGGAATTATTATGTGAGATTTTTGTTTCATTATCGCGTAGTATATAATTGACTTTAGTCTCGTCTGTTTTGTATCCATGTGAACTTGTGTACGTCTTTGTGTTGGTACCAACCATTTAGTATTTTCAATTCCATTTGTTCGCATAGGTCTATAATTCTTATTCCATCATCGTTTGTCGTATCTTTACCATATCTCCAACTACTTTATGATTTATCTATTTTCCACTCGTCCGTTTAGGTCCCCTAGTATAATGATTTCCCTTTTATTTCATATCTACTCTATAGCATGATTTACATCTATGAAGAACTGGTCTTTAATGTGTACTGGATAATCATCCTTTACCGCATATACTCCTATGATTGTTAGTCTGTGCCCAGAAAATATATACTTATGATAAATTTTATTATTCGCTCGTTTACCGCTTCCCACGATTTGATCCATTTACGAAATTTCTTGTGTACCACAATAGATTTACATTCTCTGTTGCTTGCTTTGTTCCTTAAGGATACTGCTAGAAAAGTGATCGTAACTGCCTATATTTTCCGCTCCTTGGCTCTTTTTCTTGGTTTCTGTTAGTACCGCGAGGTCAATTTTTTGGTGTTCTAGTTTACTGAACACTTCCGTTTGTTTTGTGGAGATTCCCTGAATATTGCATGTTCCAAAATTCAGTGTCTGTTTTCTTTGCCGAGTTCGCTTAGATATTTCCATCCTTATCCGAGACGAATTGGGTTTTTAACATTTTTTTTTATTTTTCGGAATATCGAGAAGTTAGCCCGATGCCTCAATCCCCAACATGGAGGGCAAGGATTTTACATCAGAATGTCATTCCCTTAGATAAATTGCCTTCGCTACGGCTGAGGAGTTCTATCTACTCCTTTGATCCCATACCAACCCTAAAATCAAGGGCTGCCACGTCCGCCACCCATACCGTACCGAAGATGTTCTTTCTTCTCCGCCATGGCTGCCGTTGTGGTCTTCATTCGTAACCCTGGACAAGGGACCCTAAACAGGTACTAGTTTTCCGGGTCAGGAAACCCCTGGAATCTACGGAGGGCAGGAATTGATTTATTTTTCCTGATAGGACTGTCCAAAGGAGTTCCTACCCGCTACCCATATAGGAGTTCCTACCAATAGTTGAGTGGTCTGTAGCTCTCTATTCGACAGAATATAATCTCGCATAGATCTTTGTTCACTCTTTTTGAGAATTTTCTGAGAAATTGGGGCCGCAATGTTGGAGGAATAATCTTATTAATAGAAATAATCTTTATATCTTTGAATTTTTAAAACGTAACATCATAATGAAGTTAATGTCAATAAGTACCTATTATACAGGGTGTCTCGAAAAGATCGGTCATAAATTATACCACATTCTGGGATCAAAAATAGTTCGATTGAACCTAACTTACCTTAGTACAAATGTGCTCATAAAAAAAGTTACAGCCCTTTGAAGTTACAAAATGAAAATCGATTTTTTTCAATATATCGAAAACTATTAGAGATATTTTATTGAAAATGGACATGTGTCATTCTTATGGCAGGAACATCTTAAAACAAAATTATAGTGAAATTTGTCCACCCCATAAAAATTTTATGGGGTTTTGTTCCCTTAAACCTCCCAAACTTTTGTCTACGTTCCAATTAATTCATTATTGTGGTACCGTTAGTTAAACACAAGGTTTTTAAAACTTTTTTTGCCTCTTATGAGATGCGCCATCATTTTTAATATGTTTACATAAACATTTTGTGGGAGTTTTGTTCCTTTATACCCCCCAAATGTTTGTGTACGTTCCAATTAAACTATTATTGCGGTACCATTAGTTAAACACAGTTTTTTTAAAACTTTTTTGCCTCTTAGGCTACGGCTCCACGGGTGAGAAATTGACGCTAGCAGTAGCCCTAAAACCAACTTAAGGTTCCACGGAACGTAATAGGAATAGCCGAACTGAACCGACTACGCACAAGTCCTGTAGTCGGTACAGTTCGGCTATTCCTATTCCGTTCCGCGGAATTTTAAATTCGTTTTACGGCTACTGCTAGCGTCAATTTCTCGCCCGTGGAGCCGTAGCCTTAGTCTCTTTTTGATAAGTCACCTTTTATTGAGATGTGGCTTCTTTTTCAAAATATACCTAAAAATATAAATTATAAATTTTTCAGATTATTAACAAGTTTCTACATATAATCGTACTTAACCATATAAAAATATGTGGTGGAGTCGACAAATATTCAAAATATCTCGATAAACACTGCCTTATCGAAAAAGTACTAAAAGGCAAACAAGTTTTAAAAACATTGTGTTTAACCCGCCGTTACACGCGTCTTCTATTGTGACGTGGTTGCACGCGTATGAGCGTCGCCCTCACCTACATAAATTCGACTTATTTTGAGGAAGAATGAATGTCAACATGTATAAATATAAAATGGGTTGTACTCACAAATTATAGAAAGTCTCGTAAACCAATTTTTTTATTAATTTAACAAAACAAAAGTAAAAATAATATACATAGATCAAAAGCAAGTTTTCTTAATTTTCAATTTCAGCAAGCCACTGAAGAAATTAACGTTCTTTACGCGAATTCATTTTACTAAAAATACAAATTAAAATTAACAACTGTTCTGAAGCTATTTCTTTGTGGCATTTATGTAATTAACTATTAATATTTTGTATTTTGATAACGACGTCCGAGGTGGAATTCTAAACGTCAATAAAATCAATTTTTCAAGTTTAATTGTGGCTTATTTCCCAATTAGAATAGGTAAATTTAAAAATGGGTTCTTAACCAGTGGCGCACCTAGAATTTTCCTCTTGCTTGGGCACCGAAAGTTTTTTGTATTATTTGTGAAAGACAAGTTACATTTTCCTACTTTCTTTTATATATATTTTTATATACCCTGGGTGGGATTTTAACCCCCAAACCCCCCGCTCGGTGTGCCACTGTTCCTAACCTAATCCAAACAATAATATTTTAATTAAACCTACCTAAATATTAAATAAAAACCTAAAAGTTTCTTTGAGATAACAGAAACGTGATTTCACCGTGATTACACGCGCAGTGAGGAATTCCCTCACTTGAAGAGGGATGTCTCTTCTTTCAACTATCACACAGCACACTGACCGCCTGAAATATTCTGTAACTTTTTCATACCCTCTCATGAACCATGCTAAAGGCAATCCTGGGTGCTTAAGGTTATCGTATTAGTTTACACAATTTCATTAGTTAGAAACAAATATGGTGAGGGATTCCCTCATAGCGCGTGTAATGGCGTGTTAACTAACGGTGCCACAATAATGATTTAATTGGAACGTACACAAAAGTTTGGGGGGGGGTTTAAGGGAACAAACCCCCCATAAAATTTTTATGGGATGCACAAATTTCACTTTTTTTAAGATGTTGCTTCCATAAGAATGTCACATTTCCATTTTCAATAAAAAATCTCCAAGAGTTTTCGATATACTCGTATGAAAATAAAACGATTTTCATTTTGTAATTTCAAAGGGCTGTAACTTTTTTTGTGTGCACTATTTTATATAGGTAAGTCAGGTTCAATCAACCTATTTTTGACCTCAGAATCTGTATGACCAATATTTTCGGGACACCCTGTATAAACAAACTTTTTTATAGTGTAATAAATTTAAGGCAATACTCAAAGGTAGAAATATTTTTTTCAATAAAAGGAATCCTATAGCCAAAAATTTTTATGAAGTTTTACACACGATAAAAACCCCAAAACTTCAAAGCGATAATCCGATTTCATATCGGATTTTATATTAAAGAACGACAACGCTTTCATAAAAAATCAATCCAAATTGAAACCAGTCTCTACTTCATGATACACATAAAACGATTTTCATTGGTAACCTAAAACACAAAAACGTGTCAGTCTTTAAAAATGTATTTGTGTGTGTGTGCCGAATTTTCACCGAGACCCAAATAATTTATTAAAATGGAATACGCGTCCCTTATTCATGAAAAATCCATTTGGCGGCTTTCTACCTTAATATATTCGTTAACAAGTTGCAAAAATATGGAATATATACACTTTTTGCTAGAGTAATATCCATTATTAATATTAATTTTGACGAATTCTAATAAATATACATTTTGACTGAAATGAAGATAAATATTTTACAGGGTTTTTCTTGAGAACTCCGCCCAGTTTGTGCGTTGGAGTGATATTTTCATATTTTTGGCACCCACCTCTTCCTTACCCTCCGGTCCCTAGCCGGTTGAAACCTCTATACTCTGGGTATTGAGATTTTTAAAGAAAAAGAACTGACGAAATAGGGGGGAAATAGAAGAGAAGAGATTTAAGTCAAAAATGAAGAGTGGCTTAGCTCAGAAGAACAAATCAAATGGACAGAGAGACACTAAATCTCAAGTGAGTATTCGAGCTAGCTTCAATACACTGAATATTGGCTTTAGAGATATAAAATCAAAGATATGATATTGACCAACAAGGAAGAAAATGTGACCCGTCAATACAAACAGGAAGGAAATTAGATAAGAAAAAACTCAGGTTAGGTATACATATGTCATGTCAAAATTTCTGAAGCTACTTCAATTCAGACATGACAGGGACATGCGCATGACAGAAGACTGTCTGATATTCGTTAAAACTTCTTTTATAATATTACCTAAAAAAAACTAGAGGAAAAAGCCTAATTCGCACATGAAATAAATTTGAATTTAAATTTGACAATAAAAAACTATGGCCTTGACTGACTGTCCCTCACAATGAAAATGAATATCATGATTATAATATGAATTATATCTGAACTTATGTGGTAAATTAATCTAACGAAATACCTAACTACAATAATGCATTGGATTTTCCAACGAAGAAATGAGACATATAAAAATGTATTACTTACTGAAACGAGTAGACATGCCTCGGCAATCTTCTCCTGTTTTGTGGAGAATTCCACAGGATAAATTTAGTTCTGCTGGAACAGCAATTGTAAAAATTTACTTGGCTTGTGTCCCTTCCTCTTAATTATATATGTTTCGTTCTTATTCCATATTTTTTTGTTCCAAATTCCGCCACTTAAATGGTGAGAAAAATTCTTAATAGGGGTACGTCCACCTTTGTTAAAGAGTTTGACCAAACTGATTTCTCTTTCCATTTCCATCGATTAGCAACGATTGGCAACTGGGCGATTCCCATAGGCGTCTCCAAAATGAAATTCGTAAAGGACCAGTAAATGTAATTAATTTAAAAGATCAGTAGCGTGACCGCTACAAGTATCTGTTGAAATATTTTTCTTTTTTTTTTTCTGCTTATTTTCAGTGATTTTTCCAACCATCCCATCCTTGGTCTTTCCTTTCTTCTCTTCCCATATCCCTTGGATTATATTACTCTTCTTACTAGTCTGCTCTGTTCCATCCAAATAACCCGTCCAAACCAGTTAAGTTTTCTACTTTTGGTTTTAGATCCTATCGATTTCTGCTTCAATTTATTTCTTATGTAATCATTTCTGATATGATCCATTTTTGTGATATAAGCTATTTTTCTTAGTTATTATTGACCCATGTCTCGCTTGCATACATAAATGATGGTATCGTTACTGCATTATGCACCGTGAGCTAACTTCTCGTTCCTTGTTCTTGTTTTCAAAATATGGTATTGTTCAGTGCATAATAAATTTTGTTTGCTTTATTCGCTCTGTTTGATATCTCCTGATCGATTATCACTATTTCTAAATATTCATAATTTGATACTGTCTCAATTTGGTTTTCCGTACAGTAAAGTGGAAAATGGTTTCCGTTATCAACTTTCTATTGTTTAACCCTATAACAGCACAGTTCGTTCATCTAACGTTGAGTGCAGAGTGGGGTCTCGAAAACCGTAATTGTCTTTTTTAGTAATAAACGTTATTTATTTACTTTTTTCTGCGGTATGTTTTACAAAACAATAAACAACAATATCTTATTTTCAAAGTATGTTTATTTCAAAAGAAACATTTCTAATTAGGTATATCTGATAAACGTGAAAAAACATAATCGAGTGCTTTTATTAAACTTTTTTAGGAATATGGAAATATGACCAAAAAATTAAACAAATTCCAGTGAAATAAAACTTGCCCCTTAAAAACACTTTAAACTAAAATAAAACATAAATGTTTTTACAAGATAACTATTTCTTAAAGCCAGGCACTTTAACTTTGGTTCTGACACACATAACATAATTAAGCTCGATATTCTAAACAGTACGATGTTCTAAACAATTATTTCTAGTATACTGGCTATATTACTTTGCGATGTATTGGATTATGTTTGTTCTTCTTCATTATCGTCGTCACTTTGTTCGTTATCAGTGTCAGACTGATGATGTTCAGGAACATAATCATCGTCTTCATCTGATGAGTCTCCAAAATCATCTTCGATGGTATTAGGTTCATCTTCGTTCACCCACTGGATTCCAGCATCCCAGTCTATTTCTTTTGTTGTCAGTGGACGCTAATATTTCTCTTAGAATCTGCCATACTGACAAATAACAAAAAATCACCTTAAAATTTTAACACCGTTTAACTGCACACTGGGGTCCAAAGTATCCACAGCTCCACTAAAAGCGTCACAGCAAACTATACAACAAACTCACGCGGCGCAGCGATTATCTCTCAACGTAGTCGCCTGTTAACTGAATTTACTGGTCCAAGAGCTGTGAGACATTTTTGAGTAGGTATTTTAGGCAACCTGAAAATTTTTCAGGTGACTCTTCCATGCTAGCCTAATACAAAAATGCCGGTCTGGCTGGAGGGCAGCGGTTATTTTCCCCAAAAATCCCCCCAAACTTAAACAAAAGGGTAAAAATTGTTATTACAAAAAATATCATTGACGTGACTTTAAAGTAAATTTAAATATTCAAATATAAAGAAAATAAACAGGCCAGGCGATTTGAGGGCGATTTTAACTCTGCAAGATACTTGCATGGGCGCCGCAGGATTATTTTCAGGGGATGCATCTGAAATTCAGAAGATTTCATCTGAATCTGTACATACTAATAACGAGTATAAAATACACAACTAAACATGCATAACTATGTACATTCCTTCCGGACAGGGAGGTGCAATTGTTATTTTGACGGGGTATTTTTTAATATTAAAAATAAACATTCTAAAAAAAACAGTTTTTTTGGTGAAATTTTCCAACTGCCAGGTGATCAAACAAATTACGCGTGCATATAAATGAAAAGCGCTATAGTTAAGCAGCAGTGTGAGAAAGAGCGTATACCGATAGCTGTTTGCGTCCTCTGTTGTAGCTGAGCGAGTCCGTTCGCTCGAGAAAAATCACGTGACCTGGCGATATCCATGTTGTTGTTCCTTAAAACGTTAGAGTATTTATTATAATATATTATAGTTTTTTAAATAACTTTTTCTTAATTAAAGAAACATAATACGTACTATACAATAGATTTTGCAAATATGATAGAAAAAGACAAATTTATTATTATAAATATTCAGGTAGAAAAGTATAAAACTATAAACTAAACTAATTCTGTGCCCGAATCTTGTACTTCTTCTTCAAACTCCTCAGCTGAGCTTAAATATTCATTACCTTCTTGCTCGTCAGACTCCCCTAGAGACTCAGATTCCTCTTCTACATGATCTGTAAATAGTTGTAATATGTACCTATTTAGAATTAATTAAAAATTAATTAGTAATTAACTAGTAGAGTTGCTACATATTCTCCGTCCTTTTATACGGAGTCAAAGCCTGGACAATCACGGGCGCATCTGAAGAAAGACTTGCCGTTGTTGAGATGTGGAGTTATCGAATAATGTATCGATGTTGAGAAATACTCAACACTATGAAGGAAAGAAACATGAGCTACTTTGGTCATACCTACACTAAGAAATAAAAAACGTGATGTGATTGGTTATATAAGGAAAAGTATTAAGCATTGGTAATTTTTCATTGATTCTAAATACATATTACAACTATTTACAGACCAGGTAGAAGAATCTGAGTCTCGAGGGGAGTCTGACGAAGGAGAAGAGAATGAATATTTATTTTAGCTCATTTTTCTTTCCTTCATAGTGTTGAGTATTTCTTTTGCCTTTTTCATCTTTCTTAATGTTTCCTTGGTTTTTAAGTGTTGTGTCCATGATATTTTTTACATTATTCGATAACACCACATCTCAACAATGGTAAGTCTTTCTTCAGATGCGCCCGTGATTGTCCAGGCTTCGACTCCGTATAAAAGAACAGAGAATACGTAGCAACTCAATTAATTAATCACTGATTAATTTTTAATTAATTCTAAATACATATTACAACTATTTACAGATCATGTAGAAGAGGAATCTGAGTCTCGAGGGGAGTCTGATGAAGAAGAACAGAATGAACATTTAAGCTCAGATGAGGAGTTTAAAGAAGAAGTACAAGATTCGGACACCGAATTAATTTAGTTTATAGTTTTATATTTTCTACCTATATATTTATAATAACAAATTTGTCTTTTTCTGTCATATTTGCAAAATCTATTGTATAGTATGTATTATTTTCCTTTAATTAAGAAAAATTACTTAAAAAACTATAATATATATAATAATTACTCTAACGTTTCGAGGCACAACAACATGGATATCGTCAGTTCACGTGATTTTCTCGAGTGAACGGACTCACTCAACTACAACAGAGGACGCAAATAGCTATCGGTATACGCTCTTTCTCACACTGCTGCTTACTTATAGCGGTTTTCATTTATATGCACGCGTAATTTGTTTGATCATATGGCAATTGGAAAATTTCACCAAAAAAAACCTGTCTTTTGTAGAATATTTATTTTTAAAATTAAAAAATACCCTGTCAAAATAACAATTGCACCTCCCTGTCCGGAACGAATGTACATAGCTATGCATGTATAGTGTATAGTTGTATATTTTATACTCGTTAATAGTATGTACAGATTCAGATGATATCTTCTGAAGTTCAGATGCACCCCCTGAAAATAATCCTGGGGCGCCCATGCATGTATCTTGCAGAGTTAAAATCGTCCTCAAATCGCCTGGCCTGTTTATTTTCTTTATATTCGAATATTTAAATTTACTTTCAAGTCATATCAATGATATTTTTTGTAATAACAATTTTTACCCTTTTTTAACTTTTGGGGGGGATTTTTGGGGAAAATAACCGCTACCCTCCAGCCAGACCGGCATTTTTGTATTAGGCTACCATAGAAGAGTCACCTGAAAAATTTTCAGGTTGCCTAAAACACCTACTAAAAAATGTCTCACAGCTCTTATACTATACGTGCAAGGGATCGCCAAAGGACGCATATATGTGCGGGTTACATTGAACGATTCATGTGCCTGGGTTTTTCAGACCCCAGTGTGCTGTTCCAGGGTTCTATCATATTTTTGTTTTCTTAATGTTTCAACATAGTGTCTTCATAGACTCTCGAATCTTTCCTCTAGTGTCTGCAATTAGGACAATATCATCTGCATAATAGAAGTCCTTCAAGTCTTACCTGTATTAAGTTCAAATATCCCACCGTAGTTTGCAGGCGGTTTGTAGCACTTTTAGTGTTTTTCAGAATTTCATCCATTATTAGGATGAATAGTACTGGGCTAAGGCTGTCGCCTTTCTTTATTCCCTTTGCAATATTGAATTCGTTTGATCTTGTACCGTTGCTTCCCATTTGATATTCCGATGCGCTCGAGTAACTGCAAAAATCCCCGCTTAGACTCCCCTACCAGAGAGCGGTCCGAGAACTACTTGCCCTCCAAAAGAAAAACGAAAATTTTGAAAAAGTTGCGATTAACTTCTGAACGTAGCTCGATGCACTTGACTCAGCGAAGCACCAATTTCCTTAAACCTGCTGAAAAATACGTTTTCTCGAGGTCTAAAAAGTGCGCTTCCGTGCCGTTGGTGAACTAATCATTCGACTTAAATTTCTGCGCAGCGAGTTACTTTCTCAAGTTTGGTAACACAGAGAAATCGTACAGGGCCAAATCTGGAGAATAAGGTGGATGGGACCGAAGTTCGTAGCGCGATTCGACCAGTTTGGCCATGGCGACGGCGGAAATGTGAGCCGGTGCAATGTCAATGTTGACTAGCATTTTTTTTTCTCCAATTGGGACTGTTTGTTCTGCAATTAGGCGTTGGATCGACCCAATAATGGCACATAGTAAATCCTTGTGACCGTTTTGCTCTTTTCCAGGAAGTTGATATATGTAGGGTCGGAAAACTAAAGCACATAAGTCAAAACTATAGATTTTCAGAAATCGAATAAAACTGTATAAAAAAATAATTCAATATTTTTTAAAAACATTTATTGCATTTTATGAGAGTGTGTATAACATCCTTACTTGCAGCTAAGTATGACTTTATAAAAAAGTATGGAAAATTGTTTTTCCTGACTTATGTTAAAAAGAACACAAGTATATATGACTTATGTCTAACAGCACAACTAGGAATTTTAGTTTGTTACAACACAATATTTTCTTCCATCAATCCATATTAGCTACATTTTCCTTACTAGGCAAATCTATATAAAATTTATGGAAAACATTAATTTGGTATTATTGTTAGTAGAGAAACCAAGTCATCTTTTTGTCTTTTGATATAGTTAAAGGCAATAGTGATATAACTGGAATGGTATTAGGTATAAAGAATAGGTGCGGCCCAAAAGATTAACTGTCATCAACACGCTTAACTTCACGCGCAACTTTGATATATCCAAAAAGCATAGGCCCCAAGTTGGATACGACCTATCATATTCACAGCAACTCGGATACATAATATTAAGAAAAATAAATATTTAGAATATTATAGAAATTGAATCAATGATGTATCAAAGTTGCGCGTGAAGTTAGGCGTGTTGATGATAGTTGAGATTTTGGGGTCGACCCATAAAGGATTCCCTCCGTCTTAAATGTATCTTGTGAAAATTTGATTCCATTTGTAAGGTGTCTTTGTAAGATACCATTCTAAATTCCGTATCATAGCGGAGCCACCTTTTGTCCAACCATTTAAACTGCTTTCCATCTACATCTTTATTTCTTAACCCTCCGTTAGGCGCGTGGTCTACAATCGTAGACCACTCTCCTTTAAGTGGTCGTCAATTGCATAAAACTGCACATACGCCCCCATCCCGCTTAGTAGCTGTCACTAATACTTCCAACTTACTCTTCAGTTTGCTAAACGCCGCCGATCTGTTTGCATGATTTTTTTACCATTATTCAAAGAGAACTGGTCTACAACCGTAGACCACGCGACTAAGCGCGTTCCAGTTTTTAGTTGTATATATAAAGCTAATATGTAGCCTGCTGTGTATATAAAGCTAATAACATAAACGAAAATGTTTCAAGAAGCGACTTCATTGAAAACTTGCATGGTAACTAATCAAACAGCAAATTGAATATGGATCAACTATGCCTTCCCTGCTAAGAGAACCTTAGACGACGAGCTCGCGTACTGCTCGGAGTTCAAGAAGTGTACCCCCTTCCCCTAATATTCCAACAAATTACGTGGGACGATGTTGTATTTGTGAATGCATTTGCAATATGTCAACAAGTAGGGCATGCCAAAGATGTGACTCATTTGCATTCAAGGATCATTTTGGGGATATTTGCACTGAATGTTTGACGGACTAAAATTGTGCCATTTTGACCATTTAATAGTTTTGTTCTTTTTTCACTTTTTAGTTCTATTCTTTATTATTTATCCCTATTGGTCATTCTATAAGTTCAAAGATAAAAAATATTTGTGTTTTTTACTAAATTGAGCTTATTTTTGTGACCATTTTCATTTACTTGCGAATAAAGACCAAAAAAATCATGACCTCGTTTTTAATTTTACCACTGTCAAAATGAGAAAAGCCAAGGAACAAAACATATCTAATATCAAAGTGCGAACATAAATAAACATGTTATTAACCACTAATTTGTTAATTTTGTCAAAATCCGGTATTATACGACAAAAAACTATTGGTCTACAATCGTAGACCACGCGCCTAAGCTTGTCAGCAATAGCGACGCGCCTAACGTAGGGTTAATACCAAAGTAAAAGTCCAAAAATCCAAAAAGTCAGTATTTCCACAACTTGAAATTTGTTACTGCTGGCCTAATAAGTTGACTCCAGTCATGAGGAAGATATATTTGGATTTCTGTTTTCTTTTTTCTTTCTATTATCCCATGAACTGTTTAACGTCTAAATGGCTATGTTCGGGAACCATAAATTGATGGTTGATTCTCTCTACTGTAAGTTATGTACAGCGTACGTAAACATAGAACCCACGTGAGAATTTCTATTCTGACCTCCACAGGTATCAGAGTAAAATATTACACTTTTTGTGTTATTATTAGGTAAGTTTGTTTGAAGATGTTTAAAGAGACAAGATGCAATCTGATTCGCTCCTCAAGCAGTAGTAGATTCATACCACACATATTATAAAGCTCTTCTAGTCTTATTGTCATGGACGGTCAAATTGAACGTCCACAATTGACGTTTATAAAAAGCTACATAAGCAGTCAATGATGGAGTCGGTAAACACTGTTGTAAATCACATGTATTGTATGCACTTGTACGGTACTATCATTTTGATACATCTGCTGTGTGTCGTTTTTTTTTTATATTCGTAAGCTTGATCTGGTTTGATCTAGTCTAAAGGAGGTTTGATAGACAAATAGTTGATATTTTTTGGTGATTGTTAGGAGGGAAGGCAAATACTTCTTTGATGTACTCTTTTGGCGTAGTGACTTTCTTACGACGGAAAAGACAAATGGTTTTTTATTTCCTTCCTTTTGTCCTCGGATATTTTATTTTTAGGTACAGTTGTTCCATGCATATCATTAATTTTTGTACCACCTACTGAAGACCGTTTCTTCATTGCCACCCCCTATAAATAGCTTAACGCAGTACATCTATTACAACAAAATATTTATACGTCTTCATACGAAATTTCTGTTTTCAGGGTCTATTTCGCGTTGTCTTTGAGAAGTTTTTTCTACAATCTCTATTAATGATGACATGTAAGCAGACCTTTTTTTGTATAGTCAGAAAAATGAAAGAATACCCATGAACGATCACATCAATCACTTATTTTGTATTTGCTGTCTTTTTCTATCACAAAAGTCTGTTATTTATAGAAAAAGACAGCAAATACAAAATAACTGATTGATGTGATCGTTCATGGGTATTCTTTCATTTTGACATGAGTATGACATGGGTATGACTTTCATGGGTATGACAAACGTTTGTTATTTATAGAAAAAGACAGCAAATACAAAATAACTGATTGATGTGATCGTTCATGGGTATTCTCTCATTTTTCCGACTGTATATACGCTCTGAGCTTCGCTGGTGTCGCTCCTGGCGGATTACTAATTCAACTTTCACCGGTAATTTATAAATTTGTTATTTAATTGTTATCGCTTAATATTTACAAAGCAAAAAAGTAATTAAATTGTAATCGATTTTTTTAAGATTTTGCTAATCATTTTGACGTTCTATTGATAAAATATGAATTTCTTACTTCGGATACTTTCACAATTATCGTGTAGATGGCGCTAAGATTAATATAATTACATATTACTGAACATTAAAAAAACTTAAATTCAGTATTTAAAACGTAAGTATATTTAAGGTAAAAATATATACCACAGCTTTGACCAACTAATATTTTTTATAATTAATGTTTTTAATTTTAATTTTAAATTAATCACTTTGACATTTATGTCAAATTTCCGGTAAACGTTTGCAGACTTGCCACTACTGGCGCTCGTGAATTTGTAAATATCCCCTCTACGTACGAGCTCACAGCGTATACCCATTACCCAATATTCATTGAATATCGCTTCTCTCTGAACCATGTTTTAAGTAGGTACCTAAAGTTAAATATCTGTATATTCTTAAACAAGGAAGACGATAACGTCAAGTACTTGATGTACCTAACAACTTAAGTCATGCTTATAAATCAGCAAAACTGAATATATCAGTTGTACTTTTTCACATAAGTCAACTTATGTTCTTTATAAAGTCTAAAGATTTATAGTAATTGAAAGGTTGAAAAAGAATGTGTGTGTACTTTGTACGCACGTAAGAAGTTATACTTCTATTATATGATTTAAACGAAATTAATATACTTTTTATTTATATTTTGTTTAAATATTAAACTAATTTATACTTACTACTTCTCAAACATTTTTATTAGAACAGTGCCAAAAATTAAAATAATAAAAGAATAAAACACACACAAACACATTAAACAAGCCACAAATGATGTCTGAACATTAATTGTCGAAATTTTTTTTTAACTAAATACGTATTTTCTGAAAATACAATTATATAACAAATATACTTACAATCATAAAATGTATTAAAAAAAACAAAAAAGAAAGTTTCTATTGGGACTCGAACCAGCGCTGATAAGAGCGGTTGGTATTGGAATTCATTCGCTTTCTCCGCTTAGCCACGGACACTATGATGTCTGAACATTAATTGTCGAAATTTTTTTTAACTAAATACGTATTTTCTGAAAATACAATTATATAACAAATATACTTACAATCATAAAATGTATTAAAAAAAACAAAAAAGAAAGTTTCTATTGGGACTCGAACCAGCGCTGATAAGAGCGGTTGGTATTGGAATTCATTCGCCTTCTCCGCTTAGCCACGGACACTATGTGTCATTATTTACGAAGATCGACTAACTAAACGGATTAAACTTGTGATATTTTGATATTTTGAAAATTGATCAAATTATTTTAATTTTGAATTGAAATGATTTAGAATTGAAAAAATACAACAAAACATAGAGTAAAAAAACAATATATTAGGTGAATATTGATAGAAATTTTGATGGTAATCAAATTATATAAATAAAAGTATTACATACTATGTATTTTGGCAGATCAAATAGGTAGGTTTATACTCATGATACATTAACAATTATTACGTACCTGTTGCTTTTAAAAACTATTTAAAAGTCACTACAATATTATAAACTTTTTTTTTCTGTCCTCACAACAATAAAACTAATATATTATACATTTGTTTACCTTTACCTTTACCTCCAAACCACAGCTGCCATATCGGATAATTTTTGACATGTCATTTGAACATCCAATCAGAATAAAGTTATAATGCGCATGCGCCGGGCGGCTGATAGGTTTTAACATATAAAAAAATCACCCTCTATCGCCGGTAAAGAAGTATAACTTCAAAAAGTACGCTACTTAAAATCAATGTGAAATAAACGTGTATGACGTATGTGCTTGAGTCAGTCGGTGGAGAAAAAATATATGGACATGTGCATGTACAAAAACAAAAATCGGATTTTTTGACTTATGTGCTTTAGTCTGCCGGCCCTAGATATATCCTCCTTGTTAATCCCAAAAAACGGTAGCCATCCCCTTTTCGGCTGATAGGATAGTCTTCGCCTTCTTCGGAGCACGTTCGCGGGGTGACGTCCACCGTATCGTCTGTTCCTTGGTCTCTGGTGAGTACCAGTGGATTTCGTTGTGGGTTATGAAGCAACATCGAAAATCTTTGAAGTGATCTCGTGACTGAGCTTGTTGGTCTAAGGAAAACGCAGCATCCATTGCTTACAGCTTTCTCTTGCCCAAATTTAATGCAGGATATGACTTATGCGATGTTTTATATAGAATAGAATAGAAATATGCTTTATTGGCATTAAAAATTATACAATTTTATGGACAAGGCATATAACATAGGCATTACAACATAGAGTCACAAAAAAATATATATGACAATAACAAATACGATTTGCTGAAATTAGATTAATCGTCAGTAAAAAAACTTTAAACAAGTTAAAAAGTGAAGCAAAAAACAAAACCAATATATCGATGGCTTTTTGACTAAACATCGTAACCGACAAAACGCAAATTTTACAGGAGGCGACTTTTTCTTCTACCGACTTTTCGGTTAATATAATTAAAATTTTAAAACTGTGATAAATTAGTATATTAAAAAAGATAATAATTAAAGAAAAAAAAAACTGTAATATAACATTCTTTAATTAAATTATTTAGCATACGATACTTTGTCAGACCTTGTCTGTGTAAATTTTAGTTGAAGCTTGTCGCTTAAGATAAACATCGATAGTTTTAAGGTATCAATTTATAAATGAATATTCATAAATAACGTAAGTATCTTAAGAGGAAAAATATTATTCATGACTCATGACAAAAATCGACAAAGAAAAATAAAATTTAATACATAGGTATATTAATATGTGACACTCTGAATTTCTTCATCAGTTTCTGCCAATGTGTCAGGAATTTCACTTTTGTAACTTAACTCTTCATATTCTTGCACAAACTCCTGTGGTATGACATGTTTCCGACATAGGTTTATGTGTTTTTTAAAGCTTAAGATGTAATCTTTAAACTGCACTAAATTATTTTGCGTTAGACATGAAATAAACAACATCTTTTTGAGAAAATTAAGAAAGATAAAACAAATGTAGGTAATACAATAACCGAAAAATATCAGTTAAAAAAATGTTTGTACAAAGTCATCAAAACATTTTTCTGTACCTACAACTTACCTAAGTAATAACAAGCTTAAAAATGTATAAATGTAATTGTTTTTGAGCTCTTACACAGTATGTCTGCATAACTTGGAACCTATTGATTACTTTTTATTATTAGTTTAAAAAAACTACTTATCAGATATTAAATTTCATTAATTTCATACGAGGTATGTCAAAAAATGTGAATCTTGTTCAAGAGTAAAGTAGCTTTATATTTCACAATATCGAAAATTGTTAAAAAAAAAGTTGTTTGGAATTAAAAACTATGTTTCAATGTTCATTCTATATTGACTCCCCTACATTTGTTTCAGGTTTCAGTGAACTTACTACGTTGATATATTTACTACTAAGTTGATATATTTTTGTTGCAAATATAATATTTATGATATGTGCACAAGAACAACTAAAAACCATAGGTTACGTCATTACCAAATTAGTAAATTAGACTTCAAATTCTATGAAAAAGACAATAAACCATAAAAACAAGTATTAAAAACTTACCCCATCTATCGTATAAAAGGATTTATAAAAACTACCACTATTTTCGTTTTAAATTGTTGGAGCGAAATAAAATTTCCACTGAATTCTAACACATTTAAAATAACATTGAGTAATCCTAACGGTCATTTTGGTCATTGAATCTTATCGTAAGCGGCAAAATATCCAAACGTAAACGACAAGATTGATGGCGTTTACCATCAACTGTCGGTACTACCTTGGCGTTTACGATACCATAGGCACAAAATGAGTTTGAAATGCGGTGGTTACGATAAACATTAAATTCAATTTTAGACAATTCGGATGTTATTAGGAAAAAAATAATTTTTAATTAGCTGTATACTATCGTAAAGAACTATTTAAGATAAAAATCCCATTTTCGGAAAATTGATGTTTACGATGTTTTGTCAAAAACCCCTCGATATTGAAAAATTAATATAAATTGCAAAATTGAACATACAACATATACAAGGTGTAACAAAAATACAAGTCATAAATTAAATCACATATTCTGGGACCAAAAATAGTTTGATTGAACCTAACTTACCTTAGTACAAATATGCCCACAAAAAAAAGTTACAGCCCTTTGAAGTTACAAAATGAAAATCGATTTTCTCCGATATATCGAAAACTATTAGAGATTTTTTAATGAAAATGGTCATGTGGCATTCTTATGGCATGAACATCCGAAAAAGAAATTATATTGAAATTTGTGCAGCCCATAAAAATTTTATGGGGTTTTGTTCCCTTAAACCCCTCCCAAACTTTTACGTGCGTCCCAATTAAATTATTTTTGTAGTACTATTAGTTAAACACAATGTTTTTAAAGCTTTTTTGCCTCTTAATATTTTTTCGATAAGCCAGTTTTTATCGAGATGCGGCTTCTTTTTTAATATGTCTGCATAAAAATTTTATGGGGGTTTTGTGCCTTTAAACCCTCCAAATGTTTGTGTATGTACGATCCAATTAAACTATTATTGCTGTACCATTAGTTAAACACAGTGTTTTTAAAACTTTTTTGCCTCTTAGTATTTTTCAGATAATGCACCTTTTATCGAGATGTGGCTTCTTTTTTAATATGGTTCAAAATATACCTCAAACTATAATTTATAAATAAATTTTCATATTATTATTACCAAGTCTATAAAATCATACTTAACAGTACACAAATATATGGTGGATTTGACAAAATATTCAAAATGTCTCAAAAAAAAACTAACTTTTCGAAAAAGTACTAAGAGGCAAAAAAGTTTTAAAAACATTGTGTATAACTAATTGTGCCACAATGATAATTTAATTGGAACGTACACAAGAGTTTGGGGGGTTTAAGGGAACAAAACCCCCATAAAACTTTTATGGGGTACACAAATTTCACTATAATTTTTTTTCAGATGTTCCTATCATAAGAATGTCACATGTCCGTTTTCAATAAGAAACCTCAAACAGTGTTCGATCTATTGAAAAAAATCGATTATTTTGTAACTTCAAAGGGCTGTAACTTTTTTTAGGTGCACATTTGAACTAAGATAAGTTAGGTTCAATCGAACTATTTTTGGTCCCAGAATATGTGATTTAATAAGTAAGGCACTAATAAGTTTAAGCTGCTTTATGTGACACCCAAATATAGATAAATATACTTTAGTTACTTGTACATTACTATAGTTTCTTAGTTAGTCATTAAGAATCTCTTCTACTGAATAATATGGTCTTTTAGATAAATGAGCTTTTGTCATTTTACGGAACTTGTGGAAAGATGTTGCAGATTTAAGTTGTAAAAGGAGATGGTTGTATAGTTTTTTTGCGGAATATATTATAGATTTCTGTACTAACTCAGAAGACGGGATCAGTAAGCAGACATCAAAAGTTGAATTTCTGGTGGAGTGGTCATGATGAGGCCTTGCTAGAAAGACATGCAGGTGTTTACGAATTAAGCAAACAGTTTCTAAAATATACAAAAATGGAAGGGTTAAAATTTCGTGATCTCTAAAGTAACTTCTGCAATGGGTTGTTCTTCTGAGGCCAAACAGATATCTTATTGCTCTTTTTTGTAATTTGAAAATAACATCAAATTGGGCAGCTGTACTAGACCCCCAAAAAGGAAGACCATATCGAAGATGAGACTCGAACAAAGAAAAGTCTGTTATTTTAGAAGATGCTAAATTGAGTTCCTTCGAAACAGATCTTATGGCATAGCAGGCTGAGGCGAGTTTCTTACTTAACAAATCGATATGAAGGAACCATTTGAGGTTGCTGTGGAAAAGAATACCAAGAAATTTTACAGAATCAATGGTAGATATCTGGCTGTTATTCACAAGCAGGGGTTGAAGAGAACCTTTATAAATATGATAATGCTACCGTTTTATCCACGTTAAAGGAGAGTAAATTTTTTGATATACCTACTATCTCAGCTTTCTCGCTAACTTTCAGTCTGCGGTCTGTCAATAGAAGATCGTAATTTTTTTTTCACGTTATCCTCCGTGGTAGCCGTTCTCGGGGCACTTGGGCGTAAATTATCAAAAACTGACATGCGATCACGTTGAAACTCATAAAACGAATATTTATAAAATAAAAATGTATACTATTTTTATTCAGTTGCAATGCGAAGGCAAAACAATCTTACTTTTCAATTAGAATACGGAGTGCAATCCAGCTCTCTGAATCGCGATTTTCGATTCTTACTGGAATCTCATCTGAGAGAGCGCAGGCTTTTTCTCCATATCCTAACTGACCAGCACCGAGAGCTTTTCCCACACACTGCAACTGAAACAAATAGGGTAGGTGACTAGTGTCATCTGGCAATTGAAAGGTAAAGTTTTTCAATCCTAAAAGTAACATTAATAATATTGAAAATATTAAAAATACTACAAAAAGATTTTTAAATTAAAAACTTATTGGTATATTTTCCTGGTGACACCTCCAAGGTTTCTAAAATTTGCAAGCCAAATGGATGCTGCAGTGAAGACAAAGGGAAGGAATTCTACACTATGCGATTCACATCCAAATTGTTCCAACGGAAAATGCACCTAGTTGCTCTACGGAGTAATACGAATATAAAATAAAAATGTATACCATTTTTATTCACTTGCAGTGCGAAGGCAAAACAATCTTACTTTTCAATTAGAATGCGGAGTGCAATCCAGCTCTCTGAATCGCGATTTTCGATTCTTATTGGAATCTCATCGGAGAGAGCGCAGGCTTGTTCTCCATATCCTAACTGACCAGCACCGAGAGCTTTTCCCACACATTGCAACTGAAACAAATAGGGTAGGTGACTAGCGTCATCTGGCAATTGAAGGATAAAGTTTTTCAATCCTAAAAGCAACATTAATAATATTGAAAATAGTAAAAATATTACTAAAAATTTTTAAATTGAAACACTTATTTTTTATTTTATTTTATATTCGTATTACCCCGTAGAGTAACTAGGTGCATTTTCGGTTGGAACTTTACCAAGCTGCAGACAGGGATGTGAATTGCATAGTGAAGAATTCCTTCCCTTTGTTTTCACTGCAGCATCCATTTGGCTTGCAAATTGTAGAAGCCTTGGAGGTATCACCAGGAAAATGTACCAATAAGTTTTTCAATTTAAAAATCTTTTAGTAATATTTTTAATATTTTCAATATTATTAATATTGCTTTTAGGATTGAAAAACTTCATCTTACTAATATTTATATTTCGCCGTCGTACGAAGAGAGTTACGGTACAGAGCATTCAAGCGGTCTTTTGATATTTTGATAACATAGGCCGTCTACAAAAATGTATTATACAATATTCTATTTATTTTGCAATAGTAGCACCATTTGGCGGAGACTGCGGAGAGGCAAAGTACTTATCGGACCACCAACGTACAGTAGCGATCTTAACTAGTACAGGAAAAAGAATGTTGTTCTGAAGCTATTTCCTTGTGGCATTTTTATGATTAATTATTTATATGGGAAATAAGCCACAATTAAAATGAAAAAAATAATTTTATTAACGTTTCGACGCCCAAATCGGGTGCCGTTGTCAAAATACAAAATATTACTAAAATAAACAAAAGTGTTGTTGCTAAGCAAAAAAATTCTTCTAATAATTTATTTAATCTCACTCATTTATATTGGCAATTCAGACATATATTATACATTTTAAAGTAGAAGACTTTAAAATGATATTGCCAATATTTATGAGTTGCGTTCCTGGGACGACTTACTGAAAGATAGTTCATTCGATTACATGAAATTAACCCCAACTCAAGAATATCCGTCATAAAAAATTATAGCATGTGATATGTCTTTAAAAAGACAACCAAATGCAACGACAGTAAAATTCTCAAGTTAGAGACTTCATAGTAAATCACAAGGGAAAACCAGGAAAAATCCTGTGATACTATCTCGACATCGTAAGTATTTGGTCTTACATTAATTTACTCTCAAAAAATAATACCAAATTCTGACTTGTAACATGTTTAAATTATAAATAATATTAATAATACTAGATATATAAGTAATACTAAAATATAAAATATGTACTAGCTCGATATTATTTATAATAACGCAACTCATAAATATTGGCAATATCATTTTAAAGTCTTCTACTTTAAAATGTATAATATATGTCTGAATTGCCAATATAAATGAGTGAGATTAAATAAATTATTAGAAGAATTTTTTTGCTTAGCAACAACACTTTTGTTTATTTTAGTAATATTTTGTATTTTGACAACGGCACCCGATTTGGGCGTCGAAACGTTAATAAAATTATTTTTTTCATTTTAATTGTGGCTTATTTCCCATATAAATAATTAATCAGGAAAAAGAATAAAATGTACCAAACAAAAATATACATTGAAATAATGACATCTCCTATGGTAAAATGTTTCGATGGCACACATAGTGTTCTCCATTTAGATTTCCGAGTGTGGATACCATTGCAACTTTTAAAAATCAGGATAAGTACTTCGATACTTAGTCATGTCGCCAGGAGGGGTACAACGACTTCCTTTATTCAGATGGACTTGCCCAAGTTGGGTTTATGTATTTTGACCCGTAGAACACGAATTTTTTGGGTAACAGTTTATCCGGATGTCGATAAGATTGTTATAAACAAAAAACTTGAGGAATTACATAATGGCGGTTTTTCGCAAAACGAAACATGTTTTTATATTTTCCGGGTCATTCTAAGCAAAAAATGTTTTTACAATTTTTTTCTTAGCATGCATAGTTTTGGAGGTAAACGCGGTTGAACTTTCAAAAAAACGAAAAATTTCAATTTTTGAACCCTTTTAATTAAAAATAAAATATCAATCCTGCTTACTGCATTTGAAAGCTCAAGTCAAATTCTATCGGTTTTGATTATTTGCATTGCTAAAATTTTTTTTTTGTTAAACAAAGCTATAAACACATACTGCTTAAGTGATGTTTCCAATGAATTTCTCATTTAAAATCGAACGACTAGGCGGATCTACAAACAGGCAGTATAATATCTACGTAGCATGTTTAAAAGGCATGCATTGGACACGGCAAACACTATTTGTTTATAGCTTTGTTTGACAATAAAAAAAAACAATTTTTAGCAATGCAAATAATCAAAACCAGTATAATTTTTTAACCAAAAGATATTTAGGGTCAAAAATTATTGCAATTTTTCGATTTTTGAAAGTTCAATCGCGTTTATCTCGAAAACTATGCATCCTACGAAAAAACTTGTAAGAACATTTTTTACTTATAATGACCCAAAAAATACCAAAAAATTTTTACTTTTGCGAAAAATCTTCTTCTTCTACGCCACTACAGCCCAAATGGAGCCTTGGCCTCCTTTATTTTTTGCTTCCGCCCTTGCTTGTCTGTGGCTGCTCTTCTCCATGCACGGATTCCTAAAAAAGCTTGTGCGTCGCAGTTTACTGTGTCTTTCCAGCGCTTTCTTTTGCCCATTGCGAAAAATAGCTGTTATGTAATTCCTCAAGTTCTTTGTTTATAAGAATCTTATCGACATCCGTATCAACTGTTACCCAAAAAATTCGTGTTGTACGGGTCAAAATACATAAAAAAAAACTTGGGTAAGTCCATCTGAATAAAAGAGGCCGTTTTACCCCCCCCCCCTGGCGACAGGACTAAATATTGAGGTCCTTCAAGTAATAATCGGCATTTATATAATGACAGTTTCTGGGGAAAACTATCAGTAGGAACATACTAGAAGTTTCTAAGAACATACTAATTTCTACTTGAATAAACCGTCTACACACGCCCTGACCTGACCTGACTCCTGATCCGACAAAATTCCCCGATCATTTTTTGTCGGGGTTGGCTCTATGTCCTGACAGAAGTATCGGACAAAACGTAAAATTATTATTTTACTTATATCCTGTCTAAACATAATGTGTATATCTCCCATTTTTAATTTCTAACGTCATAATTTATAATTGGGAGTACAAAATAATGTGCAGCGTTTTAAAATATACAGCTCCATGTAGTAAATTTCCATAGTTAACACGTCATTATTTGTGTATGAATATATCATTAACGAATACGGAAAGAACAAAATATACAACGTATTACGAATTTATGCTAAAAAGTATATTATGTAAAAGTATCATTTTACTTACATTTTTTGTAAACATAGTGTGCTTATGCCGTTATTTTTTAATGTGTAACGTCATAACGTCAGTGAAACAAAAAGAAATACTTCTGTTGGAGAGAAAGTAAAGATAAAGATATACTCCAACAGAAGTAAGGAAAAGAAAAGAACTTCTGTTGGAGTGAAAGTAAAGAGGATGATAAACTCCAACAGAAGTAAGGAAAAAGATAATAGCTTAATGTCAGATAAGGGATCAAAAATGTGTGGCTTCTACGTTGAAAAGTTTCTAATGAAACTACGGTAGTAAAGTTCTGCGTTTCTAATGAAACAAAAAAAAAAGAACTTCTGTTGTACTGAATGTAAAGTAATAAGCTAAAACAGAAGTAAGGAAAAAATATTGAAACTAGATGTAAGCTAATGGAAAAAAAATGACAAAAAATATAGGTGGCTTCAACGTTGAGAAGCCGAAATAAGAAAAATACGAGGATAGAAAGAAAATACTATTTTGTCAGTAGTACTTGTATGTGGGAAAATGATAAGATGGATGGAGTGATGAATAAAAGTATGGATAGACAGAGGCAAACTGAATGGAGTTGGCTAGCAAGAGATGCAAGAGAACAACTTGACACTCCAGGATGGATACGGCTTTTTTGCATGCCTGTCGAAGAACAGTAGCTCAAAGTAGATAATGATGATGACTAGAAATGGTAAATATTAAGATAAGATTAATGTACTGAAAATGAATAAAGATGAATAACTGCTAAAGAAGAACAAATTAAATAAACTTAACAAATTATGGGCGCCAAGAAAATGATCTTCGATTACTCTCCCAAGTATCTTCACTGCTGTCAAATATTAAATATAGAGGGTGTTAGTAAATAAGTATGAAAAACTTTAAGGCATAATTCTACATGAAAAAATAATGGCAGTTTGCTTTATAAAAGTATGTCCGCAAATGCTTTGTTTCCGAGATACAGGGTGTTAAAATTTATATTTCAAACTGCCAATTTTTTTATTGCTCTAATACCGGTTGAGATATGAGAATTACATTTGGTGGGTTTCAAGATGTAGTTATTGTGCATTTTTGACAAACAAATAACAATTTTATATTCATCATTGGCGCGCCTACGGGTAATGGTCTGAATTTTTTTAAAGAAAAAAATGGTACGCCACTGAGATATTTCAAATTAAAAATTATTTTTGTATTCCACGTTTAATTTATAAAAAAGAACCTTTCTTCTATTTTCTCCGTATGGTGCATCGTTTGTATCCGAAAAAATAAAACATCTTCGAGCGTATTTTTCATTTCTTAATACATTATCAAGAACTCTCCAATATAATAATACAAAAGTAGAACAATTACAGAAAATATTACTTAACAGATTTTAACTAGGTGCAAAGCTACAACAAATGTTCAAAATTACCTCCTTTAAAGGTAACAGAATAATTTTATATTCACCACTGGCGCCCGTACAGGTAATGGTCTGAATTTTTTAAAGAAAAAAAGTAGTACGCCACTGAGAAACGTCAAATTAAAAATCATTTTTGAATTCCTAGTTCAATTCTTGTCTTTTTTTTATATCCGGAGCTGTTTTTATACAAAAAAATAAAACATCTTAACGCTTACAAATATTCGAGGTAGATTCAATATGCATAAAAACTTATTTCAAATACTTTGTAAATTTAAGATATTTTATTTTTTTGCATAAAAACGGCGCCTCATATGTAAAAAGACAACAACGATTTTTTGTCGCAAATTGAACGAGGAATTCAAAAATGATTTTTAATTTGACATATCTCAGTGGCGTACTATTTTTTTCTTTAAATAATTCGGGCCATTACCCGTACGCGCGCCAATGGTGAATATAAAATTACTCCGTCACCTTTAAAGGAGGTACATTTGAACATTTGTTTTAGCCTTGCACATAGTTAAAATCTTTTTAGAAATATTTTCTGTTATTGTTCTAGTTTGGAATTATTATATTTAGGGGAGTGCATTTAGATTTTCACTTCGGAAAAAATCAAACAAGATAAAACTTTCTGTAATTTCATTAAGAAATGTTTAATAAACAACATATCAAAAAGTTCTACTCGAGAAGTGGGTGCTTCATTTTTTATTAAACAAATGAACAGCGAAGTTAGATATTTTTTTAAATAACTCCGAAAATATAATTTTTAGAAAAAAACTGACTTGACCATTGAAAAATTCAGAAAATTTTACAAAAAAAACCTTATATAAAGATTTTTCTAAAATTAAATCTCTAGCTTCTGTAATTTTTTATTTATAACGCTAAAGTCACCCTTCTCACACACATTGGCGCACTGTAAACTAGCGTTGGAAGAAGTGCACGGTTGAGTTTTTTTAATGTAATTCTTTAACTAATGGATCAAAAGAAAATTTACAAATTGGACATGAAAGAAGATCAAATAAGCTATCTTATGGTTGTAATAAAAAGAAATAAAATGTATGGACATAAGTACGGTGTTGGCGGAAAGTGAGCCTTACATGAACTTTGTTTAAAAATGATTTAAAAATGTGTAACTAATACAATTTTACTTATAAAACTCTCAAATTTGCACAACTTACCTCTCAATAATCTTACTAAACGATGTTTTGTTCAAAAAAAATCTCAAAAATTTAATTCAAATGATACGATGTCTCAAAAAATGTAATTTTTGAAAACTTCGTAGTTTTACAGAATTCCCACCACTTTAAGACGGTATTACTCAAGTTTGAATAAAGCTAATACAATTTTTTTGATATTTTTTTAAAGCTTAGGATATAGTCTTAAAAAACACTGAATTATTTTAGTTTAGAAATGAAATAAACAATTTCTTTTTGAGAAAACTAAGAAAGATAACAAAAATGTAATACAAAAACCGAAAATTACCAGATGAGAAAATGTATATACAGAGCGATCAAAACTTTTTTGTGTAAAACTTACTTAAAATACATTTAATAATAAGCTTCAACAATAATAAATGTTTAACAAAAAAATTTTTTTTTAGCTCATACAGTATGTCTGCGTAACTTGGAACCTATTGATAACTTTTTTAATATCAGTTTTACGAAAAAAAGTTATTCTTTATAAAATACTCTGCATCGTATATAACATAAGATGCAACCATCAAATATCAAATTTTGTTAATTTTGTACGAAGTATGTCAAAAAATATGAATTTCACTCAAGAGTAAAGTACCTTTATATTTCACAATATCAAAAATTTTTATAACGAAAAGTTGTTTGGGATTAAAAATTATGTTCCAATATGTAATTATATCCTTCTAATCGAAAATTTGTTTTTTTTTAATATTGTTTCAAATTAATTATACCCAACATCATTAAATTTTCACTTATTATTTATGATAACTGTTTTATTATTAATTTTATGAAGAAAGTTATTCGTCATAAATAGCTGTGCATGGTCTAACACTTAATATGCAAATATAAAATATTATATTTTATCAATATTATACGGGCCATTATTTTATTTTGGGTCCAATAACCGGTCCCTCTCGAACAAACACGATTATTATCAAAGCAAGCAATGATTTTTAAAAAACAACATGATTAGTACGTTACTGATATTATACTCATCTTAAATATGTACAGTTATTAACGAAATATGTTATACTTTTTCCAAAATAACGGTAACTCAGTTGTATTTTTGATAAACGCAGTTGTTTCCCTATAAAATTTCGCTGTCCCTCTAATCAACTTACTTCAAATACATTGAAATTACTTAGAAAACTCTTCATGGCGCTACTAAATTTGAATGTTTATGCTAATTATAAGTTATCTGAGCTTTACTTAAACAATAATAAGTATAATTTTCTTTGACAGTTTTTAAATTACGTCAAATTATTTGTTATGTCCCCGCGGCAAAGTAAAAAATTATGACCACTATGTTACCATTAGAAATCGAGTCGTTAAATTGAAATTTTTGCGCCTTTGCTTCGATGTTGGTTTGACAAATCATTAAATATTATCAGGAAGCAGGGGGAAGGGCGTAGCCGTGAAACCGGCCAAGTCAGTCGCCTGAGAGTTGTCAGGAGAGGTGCGTGTGTTTATTGTGAGACTGCTGAGTTACCATTGAAAAAAGGTGAGTTTTTTAGATATTTATTTATTTTATTAGTTGCATCTATATGAGAATGTGTAAATATTTGAATGGCTCAATTCGTTTTTTTTTAATTCATTACCACATGGTTATAACCTCAAAATACGTATGATTTCTACAACTGTGTTATGTATACACTGTGTTACCGCGAAAAGTAACGCAGTTGTAGCTATAGTAACGCAGTAGTTAAACTTCAAGTTTTCACTTAAAATTTACCCATTTAATAGTTAAAATAATCTATTTCAGGATTATTTTGTTACAGGTTACTATTTACAACATAATGGCTTTAACACCGGCTGAAAAACAACGACGCTACAGGGAGAAATTGAAACAGGACCCGATCAAAAATGCTGATAGCAAAAAAAACATCTTGAAAGATATCACTCCAATAAAAAACTTGTTAAAGATATGACAGAGAGAGAACATAGAGATGCAAAGCGTAAATGGAGGAAAGCAAACAAGAAACGTCAAGAGCGCCAAAAAATAGCACAAGTAATTTTGAATAACACACCAGATTCGACACCACGAGCAGGAACTCCTGTTTCTCCACACTCTCGAGGAAGACGACAAGTAAGACGAGACCGATCTGCATTGTACAGACAAAATATAAAATTAAAGGAAGAGAACGAGATGCTGAAAAAGAAATATAACAAGTACAAGAAAAGATGCCAAAGACAGAAACACAAAGCAAATAAACTAGAGGACGGAGACAAAAAGTACGCAACTTTGTCGAACGCCATCAGATACCATTACTCCAAAATAAAGACCGTAAGAGATCGGTTAGCAATACGACGAATTTTTTATGGAGATATTATACGAAATTCAAAAATGAAACTCGCTATTGTGAAAGACAGTATCGGTATTATTAAGCTAAAGAAACCACATATTGCACCAAAACAGGCTACTCTGGCAAAAAAAATTAAGATGTTTTATGGTCGTGATGACATTTCTAGAACCACTGCTGGAAAACGAGAAACCGTGACCTACAAAAAGAGTAAAATGCAGAAGAGGTACCTGCTCGATACAATGAAAAATCTTTTTAATTATTTCAAGAGAGAAAATCCTGACGAGAACTGCTCATACTCTTACTTCTCCAAGCACAGACCATTCTACATAAAGCCACCAGTAGTTGGTGGCAGGGATACCTGTCAGTGTAAGATGCATATTAATAGACAATACATTCTGAATGCTCTTTACAGCAAGAAAATCATATTAGAGTCAAACATGACCCAGGTTATTGAGAAGACTGTATGTGCAACTGATAACAGACTTTGTATGACGAATGGTTGCGCATCTTGCAGTACCAAAGACATAATATATAATACACAAAATCAGTCACAAACTCTTAAATGGCAACAATGGGTTCGGAGATCTGAGATTATTACTGACAAATCCGGAAACCGCAAGAAAGTCACGAAAAACATAAAAGAAATTACTGAAGGCACTGTCGAAGAATTTATAAAGAAATATATTTATAATATTAAAATGCAATACAAAAGTTACCGATTGGCTATTGATGACTTAAAACATAACGAAGTTCTTCTACATGTCGACTTCAGTGAGAATTACAATGGAAAATACTTTGAAGAAATCCAATCACATCATTTTGGAGGATCGCGCAAGCAAATTACATTGCATACTGGTGTTTTGTATATAAAACCACAAGAAGCGGACAAAGCACAAGTTAGTTCATTTTGCAGGGTGTCGCCAAATAATTCTCACAATCCTGCAGCCATTTGGGTACATCTTCACCCAGTAATCAGCACATTAAAAGCTAATCATCCACACATAACAACAATCCACGTCTTCTCCGACGGTCCTGCTACGCAGTATAGGCAGAAGATAAACTTTTATTTCATCTGCACAAAAATATTTGAGGAGTATAGCTTTGATCGCATCACCTGGAACTTTTTTGAAGCAGGGCACGGGAAGGGCGCAGCTGATGGTGTCGGTGGCTACCTTAAACGAACAGCAGACCAAAAAGTTTCTTCTGGCTTAGACATCCATGATGCAGAGAATTTTTTCCTCGCTTTAAAAGACTGCAGCAAAATTCAGTTGTATTTCATAACCGATACCGATATTGAAAAGGTGGAGGAGACTGTTCCAAAGGATATTGTGCCTCTTCGCGGTACGATGCAGGTACATCAAGTTTTATCGGAAACTGCTGGTAAATTGTACTACCGTGATCTAAGTTGCTTTTGTCAAAGGGGTCTTTGCGACTGCTTGTCACCTCAAACATATCAGCCAATTCCTATTTCATCCAGCTCTATCAGCCAAATGTCTGAAGGAAATGACGTGGATGATACTGTTAATAATAAAAGTTCTGAAAGAAATGCGCTTGAATTTATGAACGAAAATGAAGTATTAACTGATATATCTAACATCGTGACCAATCCCAGAAAGAGTTATTACGAAATGGTTTATTCTCCAACTTCTAGCTCAGATGATGATGAGTCTCTTTCAAATCTTCAACTTGAAAAAGAAGAAGCTTCAGTTTCTAATTCAGTTGATAAAAAATTAATTGAAAAAGAAAATTTACACCCATCAAAAATATCTTTCGGTGTTTACATACTAGTTGAAGTTTCATCCAACAAAAAATCATATTCTTATCTGGGTGTCGCCCAAAGTGATGTTGACGACGAAGGAGATATCAAGATTATGTTTTTAAAATCAATTGACGATTCAGGAAAGAGGTTTAAACTTATAGAAAAGGATGTTTCATATGAACCATATGAAAATATTACAGAAATTTTACCAAATCCTAAAATAACAAAAAAGGGTAAACGTGAATTTTACGAATTTGATGTGCCATTAAATGTATTTGAAAAATGAGACTGAACAGACACAGACTAATGTATATTGTTTATGGTTATTAATTTTAGAGGTTCTGATTTTTTGATTCACAGAGAAGATTTGTTTGATTTGATATGTTTTATTTTTGTTTTCATTCTGTTTTTATTAGTTTAAGGCAAATAAAAATATCAAGATAGGAAAAGTTTACCACTATGTTACTCATCAAACTACTGCGTTACTTTTTTGTCCCTTATTTTTGGAAGACGTTAAAGGGTATATTACTAATCCTACTTTTACAGATATTCAACTTTTATTCGTTTTTTGATTATTTGAAATATTTGAATTGACTCTATAAATTATAAGCTTAAACTGCTATTATTTTCTCATATTTTGAAAAATTAAAACTGCTTAAATCAAAATTAGGTGACAAAGTGGTAAACTTAACCGTAAAATGAGATAACAGACTGAGATTTTGCATGATTTGACGATATACGATTAAAGGCCTCCTATTTTATGTTCATGTAATAGGTTTATGTTTGAGATAAACGATGCTACTAACAATAAAACTTAATTTTGTTAGAAAGTAACACAGTTGTTATTTTTCTATACCCCGCCTAATATAACAATCAAATAAAATCAGAAAAAATTAAAAAGCATCTATGCAAATAGCTGTAATATATACTTTAAATAATAATCTTGTTATCACAGTATGACATATTAACAAAAGATAATATATTTAAAAAATATTTTTTTGTCAAATCTATTCAGCATAGGTCCCAAAATAAAATAATGGCCCATACGAGGTATGTAAAAAAATTATATTTCGCGCAATAAATATGTACCTTTATAGTTCACAATATTTCGATTAGAAGAGTGTAATTGCATATTGACACATCGTTTCATCACACATCGAAAAACAATTTTCAGTATTATGAAAAATATAGGTATTTTACTCATAACTGATATTTGTTTCTATTTCTTTTTTGAAACCAATTGAAACCTCTATACTCTGGGTATAGAGATTTTTGAAGAGAAGAACTGACAAAAGATGGGGAAAATAGATGAGCAGAGATTTAAGACGACAAGAAGAGGGGCTTAGCTCAGGAAAAAAAAATTAAAAGGGCAGAGAGACACTAAATCTCAAGTGAGTATTCGGGCTAGCTTCAATACACCGAATATTGGCTTTGGAGATAGGAGAAGAAAATTTGGTAATGAAATGGTAGCAACTAGGAAGAAAATGAGACCTGCAAACACAAAATGGAAGAAAAATAGATAAGAAAGCTAGAGATAAAATAATATCGAGATACAACCAAGAAGGAAGAAGAACAAAGGGCGCCAACTCGAACGAACAACTCGGCTCTCAGAACCATGAAGTTGGACAGGTTCGAGATTTTGAAGTAACGAACAACAGGAACTCTATGACACTGGTTACAACCACCTGAAATACAAAATACTAAATACTGATCTTGTCTTGCTATGTCATATACTGGTAATACAGACTGAAATAAAACACCAACCTTAATACATACAAATATATTAATAATAAATGTTAAATATTAACAATTTACATATAACGCAACGTAATAACAGTGATAGTGGATGGGGAAAAATCAAATAGGACCGCAAAGGCCACTTAACAAGCAATTATCCACTATCACTGGCCAAGCAAAGGTATTAAAATCAAAATCCAAATCAAAATTCCGTCAGAATAGCACTAAGTCCTTACAACTAAAAAGATAGTAAGTATTTCCTAAATTGAACTAGCCTAGAGTGAGATAGTTACACTACAATAACAGCTACGGTTGCAAAAAAAATGTATCTCACCTAGCAAAATTACTTATATAAATGAGTGGGTCAGTGACTCTATATACAATGTAAAAACCTTCAAGACATATTCCCTATTTTAAAACCTCGACAAGATTCTACTTCTTTTTCATTTAAATATCCGCCATTTTGGATCCGCCATTTTGAAATTTAAATTTTTAATCTTTAATTCAGATTCAACAACCTGTTAAAAATAAAGACAATAAATGTTTTAGAAAAATGTTTTTTTTATGTTCTTTTTAGAAAATCCGCATTTTGGATCCGCCATTTTATAGTTTATAATGTTAACATTTAAGTTAGGTTTATCAAAGCTCTCAAAAATAAATATACATATGTAGAAATAAATACATTTTGTAAAGAAATTATTATTTTACAACTATTTTTAAGTTATCCGCCATTTTGGATCTGCCATTTTATAATTAAAATTATCAAAATTTGATTCAGGTTCAGCAACCTCTCAAAAATATCCACATATATGTAAATAAACACGTTTTATAAAAAAAATTCGGATTTTACAACTACTTTTTAAGGATTTTTGGGAAAAAATCCGCCATTTTGAATCCGCCATTTTGAATTTGCAAATTGTAATGTCAGATTCGGGTTCAGCATAATGAAAACTAAAATAAAAACATTTTTTATCAAAATAAAATGTTGATTTCACCCATATTCTTAACATTATTTATAAAAAACAATTGTTATTGTTTAAACAATTAATAAACAATTAGCGGCGAAATTTGTGAGTAGAACTTTTTATTTTAACATATTTATAAACTACCATTTTTTTCTTTAAAAAAAAATCAGACCATTACCCGTAGGCGCGCCAATGATGAACATAAAATTGTTATTTGCCAGAAAATGCGGAATAAATACCTCTTGAAACCCACCAAATTTAATTTTCATATCTTAAAAGGTCTTAGAGCAATAAAAAAATTCGCAGTTTGAAAACAAAATTTCAACACCCCGTATCTTGGAAAAGAAGCATTTGCAGACATACGTTTATAGAGCAAACTTTCATTATTTTTTCATGAAGAATTACCCCTTAAGGTTTTTTATACTTATTTACTAACACCCTGTATAAGTAAATGTAATTATAAAGAATAATAAAAATAAATGATACACGAAATAAGTAAATATTAATTAAAAATAACTACTAGATTTTTGACAATCTCTGAGTTAAACCCAATTGAATTATTAAGTGACTCTAAAATGACAAAGTTAAGTTAACGCTAAACATGATATACAATATAGCAACTGTCCTGTTTTATGTATGTACAAAATTTAAATACCTCTTACATATCATACATAAGGTACAACTCACATGAGACTTCTACCAAATGGTTATAGTATGCTTGCTACGTACCACTAAATTGAAACCGACAAAGATGAAAATAATACAAATAAATAGGCACAAGCCTGACTAAGAGAAAATACAATAATGAATTAATTAAAGTTAATGAATGAAAGCTAAAGAAATGAAGTAAGATAAATATACAACGACTTAAAAGGACCGAATTAATGAAGTAAAGCGAATAGACAATAAAATATTTGGGAAACAAGCAAGTAATATTACACAATAAATATCAAACCAATAAAAAAGTATAAATCCTAATTTTCTAGGCTTATTCCTGTGCACAAAAACTTATTGTAAATACAACAGTTTGGGAACTAAATACACTAATACTCAAATATGTTATAATAAAAACCAAAGGTAAGCTAAATCTGGAAGAACATTAATAACATAGTAGACCAGGGCGCATCTATAAAAATATTAGTACATTTGGACGTTGAGAGGTGACTCAAATTTTTTTGCAGAAATTGCTTGAAAATAAATCAAATAATAATATTTGAGTTATCCTCCCTCTCAAAAAGGTCCGGAACATTGTTTAAATAATCAAAATGTCAAAAAATTAAGGAAAAATTCGATTTTTTTCTTCGTTTTTTGATTATAACTTTAAAAGTATTCATTTTCGAGAAAAGTTGTACTGACATAAAAGTTGCGTATATAAATTTCCTACAATATAGAATTTGTTAAACATTTAAAAAATAGTCACCCTTGTTACAAAATAGCAATGATTGCGAAAAAACCATACAAAAACAAGTATTGGCATTTTACGTTTTTAAACCATTTATGCTGCACTTAGGACCTTCATGTTTCACCCTGAAAAACTATATGATATAGTAAAATTATACGGTAAATTTCATTAAGGTCGGTTCAACAGATTTTGCAAAATAAATTTCGCAATCCAGCTTTCGCAAAAAAAATTCATTTTTTCAAAATGTTACAAGACTGAAAATAAAGCAGATAGCAAGTTGAATTTTTTTTTCTTATAGAAATGTACTTTACCTTTCATTTGCAATTTTGCGGAATTAGAATCGATTAACACCACGGCGTCAGGAATTTTTTTAAATAAACATTAATTATTGGTGCTACGCGCAGGACAGCGGATAGTTTGCTCTGATTGGTCATTCCAATGACCTTTGATAATGATTGATACATTTTAATTTTTATTACATTTCGATGTAGATAAATAAATTTGTTTATTGCAAAATAAAAACACATACTCTATCCTTTGAAATAACACTTTTATTAGCAAAAACTTTCTTTGTTCATATATTTTAACTTAGAGAATTAAAGTTTATTATTTTTAAATATATGCAATTGTTTAAACAATATTTCACAAACAATAATAAAACTAGTTTGATTTTTGTGGAATTAAAATATTAAAATACAACAAAATATAGAGTAAGAAAATAATATATTAGATAAAGATTGAAAGAAATTTTGGTGGAAATCAACTTGTGTGAATCGAACACCGCTGTCCTGCGCGTAGCATCAAAAATTAATGTTTATTTAAAAAATTTTCTGACGCCGTGGTAGTTAATCGATTTTAATTTTGCAAATTGCAAATGAAAGGTACAGTACACTTTTATAAGCAAAAAAAATTTCACCTTGCTATATGCTTTATTTTCGGTCCTGTAACATTTTGAAAAAATGAAATTTTTTTGCGAAAGCTGGATTTCGAAATTTATTTTGCTAAATCTGTTGAACCGATCTTAATGAAATTTACAGTATTGTTTTACTGTATCATAGAGTTTTTCTGGGTGAAATATGAAGGTCCTACGTGTAGCATAAATGGCTGAAAAACGTAAAATGCCAATACTTGATTTTGTATGTTATTTTCGAAATTATTGCTATTTTGCAACTAGGGTGACAATTTTTTAAATTTATGACCAATTCTATATTGTATAAAATTTAATTACGCAACTTTTATGTTGGTACAACTTTTCTCGAAAATGAATACTTTTGAAGTTATAATCAAAAAACGAAGAATAAAATCGAATTTTTCCTTAATTTTTTGCCATTTTGATTATTTAAACAATGTTCCGGACCTTTTTGAGAGGGAGGATAACTCAAATATTATTATTTGATTTATTTTCAAGCAATTATTGCAAAAAAATTTGAGTCACCTCTCAACATCCATCTCAAAACAGATGCGCCCTGGACTATAGTTCTTAAATCAAAAGTCCGAAATATAAAAAAAACGCAACGGTTACTAAAATCACAAACTTAAACGTTCCCAAACAAATCCCTTCATCGAACGACTTCAAGATAAAGTTCGATGCTGCAATCCATAGGCTGCAATGAGCAGAGCACACGGAGAGTGCTAACCTGTCCTATCCGTAATTGCATGTAGAAAGATGACAGAAAATGGGACCGGAACGCCCCATAGCTTGTTCCCAAACTGACATATTCCCTGATTGACTTGGCTGTGGCTGTAATATTTCTAGGTGTTCAAAGGGGGTACAAAATGAGCAGCGTTTTAAAATACACAGGTCCATGTAGTAAATTATCATAGTTAACACGTCATTTGTATATAAATATATCATTAACGAATACGGAAAGAACAAAATAAACAACGTATTACGAATTTCTGCTAAAAAGTATATTATGTAAAAGTATCATTTTACTCACATTTTTTGTAAACCTATGTGCTTATACCGTTTTTTAATGTCTAATGTTAAGATTGGAGTAAAAATGTAACATTTTAGAATATACAGCACCAGGTAGTAAATTACGTAATCTATATTATAGACCTTAGTAACGCTAACACGTAATTTGTGTCCACCGCTTAACAAAAGCAATCCGTGTCAATTATCAACAATTATTATTCATCCGTGTTCGAGTCAGAAATCAGGCCAACCTTAGACCATAAAAACTGATATACCCTATTCCACGAACATACGCCTGTTTTGGATTTCTCCGACAACGAATATTTTACTGTGCAAAATAAGAAGAACGAAAGTAAATTGCAAATTACATTGTTGTTTATTGGAATAATTATTAGCGCCATTTACTTTCGTACTTCTTATGTTGCACAGTAAAATATTCGTTGTCGAAGTAATCCAAAACAGGCGTATGTTCGTGGAATGGCCCATAGACACGCCGTAATGCTATTCTCTCGTCTCGAAGAGTGAAGCCAACATAAAACGATTCACACAGCTGTGTGTGACGTCAGTTTACGGCAGAAAACGTTAGAGATTAGAAGTATTTATAGACGTTGTGAATTAAAATAAAGTATATTTTCTACATCCAGTAACACATCAAAATATGTAATATTTGACCCTCCCCATATGTTAAAACTTATTCGCAATACCTTAGGTTATTTAGGTCAACAAGCATGTTCATGCTTTTAAGACATTTTTTAGGTTTATTTCATTGTAAGTAAACTGAAATTGTAAATTATCGTAATAACTATTGATTTGAATAAACATATATTATATTACAAAAAAAATTTTGACGGGAATAATAAAGCGATTAAATGGAAATATTTGGAAGAATTAGTAGACATTCAAGAAAAGGAAGGCCTTCATCTTGCAACTAGGATAACCCGAAGGCATTTAAATTGGTATAAGGAAAAAATGAAGGTGAAATTAGCTGCCCAAACGTTCAGCCAAAAAGTTGCTAAGGCAATACATTATTTGAGAAATAAAAGCTCAAAAGAATTTGTAAATAGCGAAGCTACTCAAAATTTCATTGAACAAATTAATGATATTTTTGTTATTTTAAATAGCCAACATTTATTGGCAAAACACCTTAAATCCAGTTTACAGCAGCACAGTAAACAAGGGATATTTCAAAAAATTGAAGAATCTATAAAATATCTTAGATCACTTAAATGTTCCAACAATGGTGAATTACTATAATATCCAAGCCAAAGAAAAACGGGTTTTATTGGTATGATCATTAGTTTAAGAAAGTTAAGAAAACATTCAATTGTGACATAATATGTTTGTCTGCAATTGAATGTGATAATTTACAATCTCCATTCATAAGACTCAAAAATTATAGCATATCAAAAAAATGTTTGATCATGATTTTGAAACAAACCATTTGTTTAATCTAATAAAGATAATTTGTTTCCATTATTGCAACATCAGATTGTACCACGAAGGTGAAAAACTAAATAATGTAATAAGAGTTAGAAGTAAGTTAACAAAAGCTATTTTGTTTTGTGGTCAATAAATTTATAGATTTCCTACATATTTTTTCCCTAACCTGAAACTTCCACCCAAAAGAAAATTACTCTCAGTCAAATTTATTTTTGATTATCAAACAAGAAGAGATATACCAACGATATAATATGTATGTACCTACTTTTAAATAAAACATTTACTTCTACAAAATTACTTTAAGTCAAAAATATTTATTAATTACTTTGCTAAATTATTTATCTTCCATATTTTTTACAAAATATTGAAGTTATATTACAATTAATCTAAAATTGGGTAATTTTATTAGTGCTTTGCTAAGAATCAAAACGAGTTCTTGCCGTATTGTGACGTCATTTTCGCGGAAGGTGTTTGCTTCAACGGTTCGGTACAAGGCGTGTCTATCAGTTTCTATGGTCTAAGAGGCCAACAACGTTACACGCGTCCTGACACAAAAAATTTGTCAGGATGTTGGAATAGCAAGACCACCCGACAAAATCGGTCAGCCTGACTGTCAGGATTAGCCATTTTTGTCGTGCGATAAGCCTACACACGTTCCAACAGTCAGATCCAACGTTGTCAGCTCCGAGAGTCAGGTGCTTTTGTCTGGACGTGTGTGGGTGGTTTAAAGTAATGTTATAAAAAATATGAATTACGGTATTTTAATATTTTTTTATTTTTTTACAATTATTTACAACGTAATATTTAGTGAGACTGCAGTATATCAATATAAGTTTGTTGTGTAGGACATTTAAATAAAAAGCGAAATGACACCAAAATATCGGAGAAAAAAAAAAACAAAATAATAAAGACGAACACAAAATATGCAAAAATGGATATATGATTGTCATAAAGGGAAAAAATGAGCTGTGAAATTACACTCCATGAGAGAAATTTAATAATAAATTACTGTCCCTTTATGTAGCTATCAGTGTCAATAAAATCTGATGTGTATTTACTTGATTAAAATTGTATTTCAAAGTGTATGTAAAATGTACTTCTCTTCTTATTTCAGCTAAATGCAATCCTTTTAGTTCCACAAAATTACTTCTTAAAACCAGTGAATATTCTGTCGTTGCTTGTTACAGTTTGCAAAAGAAAAATTAATGTCTAAATGGGGAACTGTATTGTTTCCAGCCATAGTTTGTGGAATATATAGCCGGAATTAATGCCACAGTAATCAGAAATTTATATGCACACAGCGGAATTAACGAACGTAGTATTTAGACCACAAATTCATTTGGTTTTTCTTTCGGATTTCGCTTTTAATTAAATTTAAATCCTAAACTATTTTCAAGCCCTAGCTTAAGTGTTGGGAATAATTTTCAAAGCTGTTGAAGATATTTCAGCAATAAAACACTATTTTATTTGTTGTTCTTGGCACGTTGTTGTTTCGTATCAGTTTTCTACTGTTATTTACTTCGCAAAGAACATTTTTATTGTAAAAAATTTAAATTTGATAAAAGTGTTATGACAAATGATAAAAATATAAAATTCAAAACATTGATAAATAAGCTTTATCATCTACGCCAAAGAGAGATGATAATGACCTTAATTAAAAAAAAACTTATTGACATGAGATAGGTTAGGCTAGTTGAAATAAGGGGCCGTTCAAGTATTATGTAACGCAGGTTGGGGGCGGGGGGGGGGGTCAAAAATCTTCAAAAATCGCGTTACGTAATACTTGAACGCTCCCTAAATAAAATAATATATTATATTATGGACCTGTTACACCTGCGCAGTAGTATAAGCCGCTCATTAACTTTTGACCCATTTTTCGCCAGGAAACACTCCGTATATTCTTTGTTGTCTTGTCTTCTGTTACTTTCCTTTTCAGGCTATTATGAGATTTCACCCGATTGCTGATTAAGCTTTATTTCTTTCTGTTTTCTATTTTTGTTCCCCTATTAGGTATGTTCATGTTGATATCTTCTCTGACCTAATCTTCCCATCTGAACTTGGTCTCCATCTAGTCGGACAAACTTTGATGTATGGGAACACTGGAACAGGGGAAGTTTTAATTGTGGAACAGGTTAAAAATTTGGAACGTCAGACTACGAACACGTTACATGTATTTTGTCGGACAGAACTTCCAATTGATTAGTTACCATTTCATTAAACTCTCATGCAAAAATCAGACTGGTGTTTATCAGAAATTGGGCATTTTAATGAGTGAAACCCGTAGAACATGTCAAATGACAGGAATTATATTGCTGATAAATAGCAGTCTGATTTTTGCATGAGAAAGTTTAATGAAACGGTTGCATATCAATTGGAAGTTCTGTCCGACAAAATACATGGGGTGTTTTCGTAATCTGACGTTTCAAATTTTTAAACTGTTCCACAATTAAAACTTCCCCCGTTCCAGTATTCCCGTACATCAAAGTTTGTTCGACTAGATACCGTTAAGCTAGTAACAAATTTTCAGCTGGCTCTTAATCAACTTTTTTTTGGTACGTGGGATCCAGGCCTAATAGTTCGTCTTTTTTCATTTATTTTTGGTCCTACAACTTTCGCTTCTCAAATTCGAGTCATAATTGAGTATACCAAGTTTTTTTTATCTCTTGTGACTACTACCAGGTCGTTATCGCACCCTATAATCCTCTTCTTCGTATTGTTAGTTTCAGATTTTTAATCGCTAAAACCAGTACTATGTTAAAAAGTGTCATAGAGAGTCTGTTATTTTGTTGAACTCCTATTACTATATTGATATTTTCTGTATTTCTCTCGTCTCTTAACTTCTGCTCCAGAGTTCTCGATTGTGATTTTCGTTAATCTAATCAGTATTGCTAGTACATACATTGATGTTACGCAGTTCTAGTAAAAGTTGGTGTCTATTTACAGAGTCGAAAACTTGCTGGCAGTTTATAAATTAATGGTAGGTGTAAATTTATGTCATATTTGTAGCACTATTCAGTCAATTTTATTAGTAGATGAATGAAGTCTATATAGTCGATTTTTATTTTTGAATCCTTGATGGTATGCTCCTAGGGTATGTTAAGACTAAATAGCTATTCTGTTTCTCAAGATGCTTCAGTATTTTGTATGAGAACAAAAAATAAATGCCTAATGGGGAAGTGTATTGTTTCTAACCATAGGTTGTGGAATATATAGTCGGAATTAATGCAACAGTAATCAGAAAATTATATGTCTTGTCCACAGCGGAATTAACGAACGTAGTATTTAGACCACAATTCATCTGGTTTTTCTTTCGGATTTCGCTTTTAATTAAATTTAAATTCTAAACAATTTTAAGCCCCAGCTTAAGTGTTGAGAATAATTTTCAAAGCTGTTGAAGATATCTCAGCAATATAACTATTGTATTTGTTGTTTTTGGCACGTAATTGCTTCGTATCAGTTTTCAACAAATACTCACTTCATAAAAGAGGAAATTTTTTACAAAAATTTAAATTTGATAAATATTGTAACATAATTTGATAAATATAAAAACATTGTTAAATAAACTTTATCATCTACGCCAAAGAGAGATAATAATGACCTTAATTACAAAAAAATATTCACGTCATGGGATAGGGTATGTTAATTGAAATAAATAATATTGATATTAATATGGCTTGTCCTCGGCAGGAATATAACACGCTCATTAATATGAGCTCTTCTTATCCGTTTTTCGCGGCCTTTTCTTTGTTTTCTTATTCTCTATTCTATTGCCTTCCTTCACAATATTTTTTTGAGTTGTAACACTATATAATACAGATAAAACAACGAAAAATTTACGACATACTATTTATCAATAGTGGCTCTTACAGTACAGAATATCATTATTATTATCTGGTTAACAGACTTACACTTTTTAATGATACTTTTAATACAAGAAACAATATTAAACAAAAAATACTGCAAAAAGAAAGATAAATAAGTGACAAATGTGTCACTTTTCTTGAGCATATACGAAGATTGTTTTGAATTAAGTAATCACATATACTGTCTTAACTCGAAAAACGACGCTTTATACACATCTTAGATGGACAAATCCTTTGCACATGATGATATGTGGCACTCTTTATATTCGGTGCACCGTTGATTTTGGTTAATCATGTAATCTCTCTAGTGTCATCTAACGACAAATGCTTGAACTACAAACCTAACACTTTTTGAGATAAGATTTTGTAGTTCTTACTTTTTTTGAGTTGTGACAATATCTTTGAGCAGAAGTGCAATATGTTATGTGGTTAACTCTCACTAACATGTTACATAATACAAATAGGTCGTTCCTTTTGGGCTAATGCGCATCAGCACTGAGGCAGGATTAAAGATGTTACATGAGATGTACATGAGTTAAAGATGTACATAAGACAGGGTTAAAGATTCAATTGGCGCCGGAACCTGTGCGAAAAGATCTCCCCGTGACTAGATTACATATGGTATTATTATTTACCATAATTTAAAACTAGCATAATTATTGTAGTATTTACTGGTTACCAATACCAAAAATAAAATAATAAATCTATAAACGAATACACAGATATGAGTTATAGTCTAAGTGCTAGTGAACCCTCCGACTAACGGTCGTCCTGTAAGGCTAGAAATTTGTCTAGTGATAATTCATAGCACACCAAAGCTAAAAATCATGACCTGGCAGGCATCAGCCGTCCACGTTTATCTACCAGGTGAATCGAAAAGTGCATAGTTTAGTGGTAAAATAAAGTTTCTCCTGTAAGGTTTAAATTTAAGTATGTGTTTGAGTAAGTCATTTAGAAGACATGTGTACAATGACAGGCATAAGACCTTGCCAGGCGAGGGGAAAGATTAGGGATTTTCCTAAAATTATTTTTTTTGCATCGAACATTTTTTTTAGGTTTTCTGAATCATTCCAAACAAAAAAGGTCTTTAGTGATTTTTCTCTTAAGTTAATAGTTTTTGCTATATAAGCGATGGAAAATTTTGAAAATTGCGAAATCGGCCATTTTTTACCCTAATTCGGACATTTATCTAAAAATTTCAAATTTGCCAAGGTAGGTAGATATTCTTTAAACATTAATTGATGAAATCTCAAAGAGTTTTTTGCAATACAATATCGGAAACCCGTTTGTTTTTAATTGCTAATCAAGCGGGCGCGACACTGTAGTACCGGGTGTCCACTTATATTTTCCCCCATTTTAACTGCCTATAACTTCTAAACGACTCAAGTTAAAAATATGCGGTTTTCACTGAAATGTTTTATTTTAGTAAAAGTTTTTTCTGAATGGATTGAATTTTTTATATCGCTTTCAAATACGAAATAAAATATGGCGGATTTTTGAAAAAAACGTTGTTGATTTTTTTTAATGGAACACCCAGTATATTCTTTTGTAAATTAAAATAAAGGTCATTCACCTATCTAGCGATATAAAGTGTTTCAAAATCGGCTGTCAAATCACTGAGTAATTAATTTGTAAAATCAGAGGTGCAACGTGGATATCACATACCTAAATAACATAACATAACTAAACAAGTTATGTGATTTCCACATTGCATCTCTCATTTTAAAAATTAATTTCTCAGTCATTTGACAACCGATTTTAAAAATTTTTATATCGCTGGATAGAAAAATGACCGTTTTTTCAAGTTTTTAAATAAGTGACCATTTTTAATATCGCTTTTAAATAAGAAATTGCGGATTTTTGAAAAAAAAAAACGTTGCCGACTTTTTTTATTAAAACACCCAGTATATTTGTTTGTATCTTGAAAAAATCGTCATTTACCTATTCAACGATTATTTCAACGAAAATTTTTTAAAATCGGTTGCCAAATGACTGAGTAATTAATTTTTAAAGTGAGAGATGCAATGTGGAAATCACATAACATAATATCATTTTGCTCTGTTATGTTATTTAGGTATGTGATATAATATCCACGTTGCACCCCTCATTTTAAAAATTAATTACTCAGTGATTTGACAACCGATTTTGAAAAACTTTATATCGCTGGATAGGTCAGTGACCTTTCTTTCAATTTACAAAAAAATATACTGGGTGTTCCATTAAAAAAAACAATAACGTTTTTTTCAAAAATCCGCCATTTTTTTTCTTAGTTGAAAGCGATATAAAAAATTCAATCCATTCAGACAAAACTTTTACTAAAATAAAACATTTCAGCGAAAACCGAATATTTCTATCTTGAGCCGTTTAGAAGTTATAGGCAGTTAAAATGGGGGAAAATATAAGTGGACACCCGATATAAGTGAGGACGTTTGAGTTGGCATAAATTCATTATCTCGAAAATTGGCCAATTTCAAGAGAAATCCTCAGACAAGTCGATTTTTATTTTTAAATTAGGACTTTTTGGCATATATATAATACTACTGACGTCATCCATCTGAGCATGATGACGTAATCGATGATTTTTTAAATGATAGTAGGGGTTGTGTGATAGCTCATTTGAAAGGTTATTTAATTCTCTATTTACTAATATAAGCATTAACATAATTATTTATACAGGGTGTACAAAAAAAAATTTTTTAATTAAATTAACTTTGATTAAATTTGACAAATAGAAGAAAAAATTTTTTTGTACACCCTGTATAAATAATTAGGTTAATGTTTATAGTAGTGAATAGAGAATTAAATAACCTTTCAAATGAGCTATCACACAACCCCTACTCTTATTTAAAAAAATTATCGATTACGTCATCACGCCCAGATGGATGACGTCGCTAGTATTATATATATGCCAAAAAGTCCTAATTCAAAAATAAAAATCGACCTGTCTGAGGATTTCTCTTGAAGTTTGCCCATTCTCGAGATAATGAATTTATGCAAACTCAAACGTCCTCACTTATACTACAGTGTCGCGCCCGCTTTATTAGCAATTAAAAGAACAAAGGGGTTTTCGATATGTTATTGCAAATAACTGTTCGGGATTTCATCAATCAATGTTTAAAGAATATCTACGTACCTTGGCAATATTGAAATTTTTAGATAAATGTCCGATTTAGGGTTAAAAATGGTCGATTTCACAATTTTCAAAATTTTCAATCGCTTATAATATAACAAAAACTATTAACTTAAGAGAAAAATCACTTAAGACCTTTTCTGTTTGGAATGATTCAAAAAACCTAAAAAAATGTGTTCAATGCAAAAAAAAAAATTTTAGGAAAAACCCCTAATCTTTCCCCTCGCCTGCCAAGGTCTTATGCTCTTCAGAATCACCTGTCATTGTACACATTTCTTCTAAATGACTTACTCAAACAGATACTTAAATTTAAACCTTACAGGAGAAAGTTTATTTTACCGCTAAACTATGCACTTTATGATTCACCTTGTAGATGCACGTGCACGGCTGATGCCTGTCAGGTCACGGTTTTTAGCCTTGGTGTGTTATGAATTATCACTAGACAAATTTCTAGCCTTACAGGACGACCGTTAGTCGGAGGGTTCACTAGCTCTTAGACTATTATGATTATATAATATTTGATATACATATTTATTTTTGGCGAATAGATTTAGTGTCCGCAGTCATATAAACCCAAATAAACAACAATATTTATTTTGTAGATTTGGAGGGAATACGACACTGATGGCAGTGGCTACATTGAAGCTGACGAACTAAAAGTAAGTAATAATTGTTTGTTTAACCTATTTCGCGTTTTAAATAAAGACGACGAATATTTTAATTCAAATTTTTCTCGTTTCCTTTTAAGCTGCTTACGAATAAAACATTTCTTTATTGTTTGCAAACTTTTTCAATATTCTGTTTTTTAGAATTTCCTTCGAGATCTTTTAAAAGAAGCTAAAAGAAATGATGTCTCAGAAGATAAATTGATCGAATATACCGATACAATGGTGAGTACAAACGCTTTCTTAGTTTTTGTAAAGTTTAGAATCTCCCAGGGGCGTAGATATTATTTGAACTAATAATTCACTTAACAGCAACTACAGGAGAGTTTATCTAAAATTTCTAAAATGATTTATAAATCTTTTATTAGTATCATCTTTTATTTAAACCATGATACATTTTCCTATATGAATCTAACTTTTATAAATTAAATAAAAGGTATTTTTCCTACAAAAGTGAGAAACAGAAAAGGCGCACAGATTTACTTACAAAATTATTAGTCTATTCACTCACGGTAAAATATCGCAAAACCTCCGAATTTTGAAGAACCGCTTGGATTGACACGAAAGGCATGTACATAGATACTATGTCAAAGAACAAATGTGATATTCTGTCGATGTCTACTTTTGCCCTAGGGGTGAGTTTCACCTCTTCTCGAGGGTGAAGAAATATACGTTCAAAATAAGTCCTAAAATGAATAAACTGACTAATTCTAAACAACTTTTGTGCTATAGTCAATATTTTTCGAGTTACTTCCGAGGAATAACTTTTCGCAATTTTCATAATTTCATTTGAGATGCTAATTAGGGGGAGATTTTCACGGTTTTTTACCAAAAACAAATGGGACCAACTTTATTTTGAGCTTAACTTGCTTAAGTTTGATGCTAGAAACTGTTTTAAGAAATAAAATTAAAGACATCATTACACACTTTAGAAAAGTTGTGAAAAGGTTTCCCAGAGAAGTGCTCATTTTTTGGTTACTTCACTTTAAAATATTAGATTTGGAATTTGATAAACCTACTTTCTCTCCGTCTAATAGTACAGACTTCATAAACACACCGTTTTTTTTTCAATTCTTTATGTTATACTTTTGCTGAGAATATATTTTCCGATAAAATACTTAATTTTTGAGTTATTTTCGTAAAAAGGTTTTTTTTGTTGAAAAATGAACATATATTCACTGAAAAAAAGGACTCGAAAACCATTGAATTACTGAAAAAAACCCTATAGAACCAAAATTTGCTTAGACTTAGTTTATCCAGTTCCGGATTTATTTTGAACGTATACTTTTCACCGAAAAGGGGTAAAACTCACCCCTAGGGCAAAAGCACAAAGAATATCACTTTCTGACACGTTGGTTATGTATATACCAAATTCCATGTCCATACAAGTAGTTCTTTAAGATCCGGAGCAAAAACCTTGAACAAATGGACTATATTAACTGAATACACCTAGACAAAATAAAAAAAAATATAGACAGACGGAGGATTATTACAATTATTACATTGTGACAAAATATTTTAGGTTTTGTATGTAATAGGACTTATTTTAATATATGAAAACATGGAGACGAAACGCCTCTGAAACAAGTAAGTCAAAATTCAGTGCGATTTCACATTGTGGCAACGAACGCGACATCAAGAACACCCAGAAATAAAGTTCACGCGAGAAAACATTTAAAACTTTAAAATCAGAATAAACTGAAACGAAGTTTCATCTCTTCCCAATAGACCAAGTTTTCAAGTTTCTACGGCATCCTTAATTGAGTGAAGTAGTTTCGCTTGCATATTAAATAGTAAAAATGTACTCGGTATATCTACCAAGGGCGATAACAAATAGTAATCACGAAACAAACAAACAAAAATATTAATAATTACCCTTTTATTGCTGACGATATATACCTAACGCGACCTGGGTGCTAACTCGATTTTTCGCTGCATTTACATTGTAGTGTTTTGGTCTAGATGGCCCTGGAATTGCTTCATCCATAAGATGAATCTAATAAACTGACGTTATAAAAATACTTTTATCTACGTACTCAATAGAAAGACCGTTTCGTTCAAAGTCAAACAAATACTATCCTCTGAACCAATGTTGTACATTGTAGCCCTCATGTGCACCTGACAGTAGTAATGGTATGGTGTCTTTAGGCGTCACCAGCATTCAAAGGTTTAAAACTAGTTATTAAAATAAAACCTTAAACTGCCACTTAAATAAAAGTGTAAGTCATAATGACATACAAAATTATAATTTTCTACAATGACCAGTTTTCACAAACACGGATCGCAAATAATTAGTGTCAGTTGTACCAGTAGCAGCAGAAAATGACTGTTAACTGCTGCAGGTGCAGCATAAATTAATAACCAGGAATATGTACCCAATTCAAACACATTTACTTATTTTAAGGGCCGGTTGTTCGAGCGCCGATCAAAAATGGTCATTATCAAATATTTAATTACTCTCACAACTGTCAATGTCAACTTTGATTTGGTTGCTGAAAACATAATTATTAATTACAATTATGACATTAGTTAATCAATTATGTTAATAGTTGTTATGTTAATTGATTAACTAATCTCATAATTATAATCAATTATGTTTTCAGCAACCCAACCAAAGTTGACATTAACAGTTGGTGACAGTAATTAAATATTTGATAGTGATCATTGTTGATTAGCGTTCAATCAACCGGCCCTAAATATACCTATTCTCTCTTGTTATCATGTTGGCGATCATATTGACTCATTTTATTTTATTCTCTGCAACTCGAAATAATTATTTCGAGTCGAAATAATGCGGTGTTCAAAGAGTCGATCGCGATCGACCGGTCGATCGCCAAAGTTTTTGAAGTCGATCGCGACTCACGGAAAAAAATATAAATGAAAAAGATGTGGACACTAATTTACTTCTGCATACATATATGTGAGGTGGTTGAAATAATGAGTCCCGAAATAATTTCTTTTTTAGAAGAACGAGGGGAAAAGTTACTTCAAAACGAAAAGCTCAGTGATCTGGCTTTCGTATCAGATTTAGAAAATCATTTGAACCTCCTTAATTTGGAACTTCAGGGTAAAAATAACAATTATCGATATGATGAGCGCAGTATATTCCTTTGCCAACAAATTGTTATTATTGATTAATCAAATGAACAGTTTAAACAACTTTCTATCGTTGAAAAAAAGGTTAACCGCCCATTTGAGTTATATTTATTATGAGACGGAGATGCAAGTAGTTCATGGCGAGTTTGAAAAATGCTTGGCTGTTTTTAACCCGCGAGTAGTCGCGCGGTGAGATAGAATCTCAATTTTTATCCTTTTTCGCGATAACTTGATGAAAAATTTTGCAATTTTGAAAAAATTTCGTAAGTGCCTCGAGGAAGGGTGTAGTAATGCGTAGGAATTTTTTTTCTTCTTCTTCTTTTTGTGGAATTTATGGCTTTGGGGAAAGCCAATTAGCTTTAACCCGCGAGTAGTCGCGCTGTTAGATAGAATCTCACATTTCATCCTTTTTTGAAACACAGTAAAACCTGTCAGTAACAGCCACTAAAAATGAAAGAACTATTGGCCGATATAGAAAGGTGGCCGCTATTGCCAGTTTTTGTAGTCTGCATATAATTGGTTTGGGAAATTTTTAAACTGGCCGTTAGGACAGGTGGCCGATGTTGGCAGGTGGTCGTTAACACAGGTTTTACTGTACAGTAAAATTTGTCAGTAACGGCCACTAAAAATGAAAGAACTATTGGCCGATATATAAAGGTGGACAGTATTGCCAGTTTTTGTAGTCTACATATAATTGGTTTGGGAAATTTTTAAACTGGCCGTTAGGACAGGTGGCCGATGTTAGCAAGTGGCCGTTAACACAGGTTTTTTAATAAATTGTTAGAAATATATATTTTCAATATAAAAAGTAGATAAAAATAGTACAAAATAAAAATTTGTTTTAAATTCGTATTTTGAGATAGAATCTCACACGCGACTATCGACGTTACAGAAGTGAGCGCGACTACTCCCGGGTTTTAAGAAACTAACAGATATTGTAACATTCATGTCTAATCCATTTTCTTGTGAAGACGTGGAAAAAATTGCCACTGAAATATTAATTACTTTCAATATGGAGATCATTTCAGTCCAAAATGAGGCACTGAAAATAATTTCGGATACTTATTATATTATATTCGGATACTACCTTAAGTCCAGAGCGACTGATAAGAAATTTTGGTCTTTCATACCGTATAAGAAATATCCATCTTTGAGGCAAATAGCTCTGAAGCTCATAGCATTTTTTGCATCAACGTACATGTGTGAGTCTGCCTTTCCCCAAATGAAGGTAGTGAAATCAAAGTATCATAATCGGCTAACTGACGAACATATCTCATCAGGCTTGCATCTGGCCCTCGGTAATTCCGTACCATCATATGAAAATTTTGTGAATATTATGCAGTGCCATGTATCAACATCCAAATAAAATTAGGATGAAAAACATGACTTTAATTACAACTCTCTGAAGTTACAACTTTTTACCAAATAGAAATGTGCAACAAAGTTTTTCATTTTCAAAACTGTTGTTTTTGACTAGCAGTCGATCGCTGGACGCTTGCAGTTTATGTGGTAGATCCCACACAGTATAAGTCTGAGCAGCACTGGTGTACAGTGTACATAAGGGGGAAAATTATGGAATAAATTAATTTTGTCGGTAAGGGTCGATTTTGTAGACATCTCCTGACGCAGGTCGATTTTTATTTTCAAATTATGATTTTTTGGTATTATATATTATATAATTTTAGCAGTGATGTGGAAGGGAGGGGATGCGGCATACAGTGAGGTAGATGGGCTCGGTTTCACTCGCAAAAACGCTCCATCCAATATGGCGGAACAACTCTTTGGTAGTATATTCTGCTCTATATAAAATGCTCAGACTTATTATATAAATATATAAATAATTAATCATTTTGTAACTAATTAATAACATATTCCATATTATAACGTATAAAAACCTGCCCGTCGCCATATTGGATGTAGCAAAAAGTGTCAAATCAAGTGGTCCCATCTAGTAAATACAAAATCATCCCTTATGTCGTATCCCCTCTCTCACACATCACTGAATTTTAGTAACACAATATGTCTGGATGTCTTAAGAGTAAACAGTAGCGCGTCTTCAATATTTTTGTTTTTCGAAAGTTCAGTGAAGTTTCAACAGCGAGGCAACAGTGCGTCGGCAATACAACAGTGACAGTGACATCATACTATCAAAAACAATAATTATGTTATACTCATAGGCTCGCTGAATGTTGCCTAGTCAGTCACGTTCGATTTCTTTTTATAGAAAATCGATTTTTAGTAGTTCCAATGTGACACGTTTTCCGCGCCCTACTGTTGTCTCTTAATGATCGTGTGCCAGCTTATTTGAAAAGTTATCCAATTATCTATTAAGTAATACAAATATTAATATAATTATTTATACAGGGTAACAAAAAACTTCTTGAATTAAATTAATTGACACAAACAGTTACATTATTCATCATTAATGGCGTTACTGCCATTCCTCTATACAAAACTCCTCGTGAGTATTTGCCGCGTACACTATTGCCTACCATATTTGTCTGTACTGTGCCACTGTTTCCCATTGTCTCACTCCCGTTTTCTCCAGACTGTCTGTAATTCTATCTGTCTACTTTTTAAGCCGTCCTACAGATCTCATCCCATTTGACCTTTAACAAAACACATTGTTGCCACCTGCCACATCGAGTCTATTAGCCTTTATAATAATATACCACTAGATTTTGAGTCGTCAAGGAATTGATTTTTCCACCTCTTATCTTTCATTCTTGCAACATGTCCCGCTCATCTCCATTTTTGTCTTGTAATACGTTTAATAATGTCTTCCACGTTACATTTTAAAATGTTACAAAGAGGAACTATTTGATAAAACCTTGCATTTTATAGGGAAAATATATGTTCTCGGCTATTTAGATAATTATTTCGATTATTTCATTTAAACAGGTTCTGACCATCTGACCAATACAAAGCTATAAGAATAAAAATTACAGCTATAATTTTTTTTCCGATTATTTCGTTCATAGGAGATTTTAACCAATAGAAAGCTACGGAAATAAAAACTAAACTGATAATTTTTGATAATATCCCGTCGTCAAGTATATTACGGCAGATGCCCTGCGTTGCTACGAAAAAATACATTCATTAATGACAATTAATATTTTAAAAGTTATAAAAGTGATGACTTTCAACTGTCAAATATTTATAACAACTGTGTTTAATTGTACTAATTTTTTCTACTTACATAAATAAATTACAATAAAATTTTGGTTTTGAATAGTTTATTCATGAAATAATCGCAACAAATTGCACTCGATCTCTAAAATTATTATCGAATTGTTGCCCTCGTGACACTTTGACATAATTTCACTCCCCTGCGGGTCGTGAAATTAAAACTGTCAAAGTGTCACTCGGGAAAAATTCGATAATTTTAGAGCACTTGTGCAATTACTACTGATTATTTCATTCATAGGAGATTCTGACCAATCTACAGAAGTAAAAATTAAAGTGATACTTTTTGATAATATCCGGTCGTCAAGTATATTACGTCAGATGCCCTTCGTTCCTACGAAAAAATACATTCAGTAACATTAATGATAATTAATGTTTTAAAAGTTATAAAACTGATGACTTTCAACCGTCAAATATTTATAACAATTGTGTGTTTAATTGTACTAATTTGTACTTACATAAATAAATTACAATAAAATTTTGATTTTGAACAGTTTTATTCATGAAATAATCGCAGCAAATTGCACTCGATCTCTAAAATTATTATCAAATTTTTGCCCTCGTGACACTTTGACATAATTTAAAACTGTCAAAGTGTCACTCGGGAAAAATTCAATAATTTTAGAGCTCTTGTGCAATTACTACTGATTACTTTATTCATAGGAGATTCTGACCAATAGAAAGCTACAGAAATCTGAATTAAATCGATAATTTTTGATAATCTCCCGTCGTTAAGTATATTACGTCATATGCCCTTCGTTGCTACGAAAAAATACATTCAGTGACATTAATGACAATTAATGTTTTAAAAATTATAAAAGTGATGACTTTCAATCGTCAAATATTTATAAAATCTGTGTGTTTAATGGTACTTACATAAATAAATTACAATAAAATTTTGGTTTTGAACAGTTTTATTCATGAAATAATCGCAACAAATTGCACTCGACCTCTGAAATTAATATAGAATTTTTGCTCTCGTGACACTTTGGAATAATTTCACTCGCCTTCGGCTCGTGAAATTAAAACTGTCAAAGTGTCATTCGGGAAAAATTTAATAATTTCAGAGCTCTTGTGCAATTACTACTGATAATTTCCCGTCGTCAACAATGACGTCAGATGCCCTTCGTTTCTACGCAAAATGAACATTCAATGAAATTAATGACAATAATTAATGTTTTACAACATGTCAAAGAGAACACCATGAACAGGTTTAGCAAATATTCAGGCGAAGATATCAAAAAAAATATTAGTTAAAATGATTTAAAAAACAATTATGTTCATGAAATAATCTTATCGATTTACACTCGAGTTCTTAAAAATTGCCGATTTGTTTTGCCCTCGTGACACTTTGACATAATTTTACTCCCCTTGGGTCGTGAAACTAAACCTGTCAAGTGTTATTTGGGATACAAATCGATAATTTTATAGCTCTCGTGCGTAATTACTACTGAAAATTAACAAGAAAAACCCAGCTAGCAATAGATAATTTTTGATAATCTTCAAATCTGCATATTTAATTCGTCCTACTCCATTAGCTGACACAGACAAAAATTGTTCTAAAGACAAAAGTATGGTATTTTGCCAAAATGAAGCTGCTCATGAAAAATGAGCTTGTTAGTAATAAATGGTTAAAATGGGCATTGGATCCCGGACTATAACTTATTTGGTTCAATAAATTCAGTTGAAAGTTTTTATAATGCGATATAGCCCAGTAAATGAACGGGAAATTCGGCGATACCGTGTAATTTTCAGGGGCAACTCCGAATTGCATGAAAATTTGGATTTAGGTTCTACGTACCCTCCACTTCAGAGTTGAAATTGTGCCGTTGGTTGCTTTTACTTGGGGGGTGACAATCACCCCTTCTCGGGGGTGAAAAAACATACGTTCAAGATAAGACCAGAAATTGATAAATTTACTGATTTTAAGCAACTTTTGTTCTATAAAGTTTTTTACCTAAGTCAATACTTTTCGAGTTATTTGCCATTGAAAATGTTGATTTTTCGACAAAAGAACTACGTTTTCAAACGGTTTTTCGCAAATAACTCAAAAAGTAAATATTTTATCGAAAAAAATATCCTTAGCAAAAGTGTAGCTTAAAAAAACCCAAAAAAATGGTGTATCATTAAAGTATATCACTCAAATAAAAACAAAGTTGCAGCTCATGAAAAATACGTTCTTATTCGTCTAATTCCAAATCGAATATTTCAAGGTGAAATCACCGAAAAATTAAGCACTTTTCGGGAAAAACCCATTTAAACTTTTTTAAAGTGTTTATAAAAAGCTTTGTTTTAATTGTTAACAAAAGTTTTAGCATTAAAAATAAGCAAGTTACGCTCAAAATAAAGTTGGCCCTCTTTTTTTGTAAAAAATCCTGAAAATCTCGCCGTGTTTAGCTCCCCAAATGTCTCCCAGTCTCACCGATTTAAAGTGTTTATTTTTGAAAGGGTTATAATTGAGAAAGCTTGAATGGGTCACTAATCACGTGTGTATGCAAATTTTGAACAGCCATATATTAACCAATTTTTGTCTTACGGAGAAATAAAATGAAACTAGCATATTTATAATAGCAAAACCTACATTTTTTTACTTTTTAAGATTTTTCTTAGCACTAATACTTTATAAGTTATTTTGAAGAAATAAAATTTTTCAAAAATTTTTATAGAATTTCTTTTTTACTATAAAACCAAATGTTTTCAAAAATAAGCACTTCAAACCAATCAAACTTACAGATCATATAAACAATACACATACCTACAGTTAAAATAGATGGTAAAGCCAAACGATTAATTTTATTTAAGGTGCTAAATAGGGGAAGGTTTTCACGATTTTTTGTACAAAAAAAAGGGGCCAAATTTTTTCCATTGTAACTCGTTTATTTTTGATGCTGTAAACTTTTGTAAAAAACAAATAATAAGCTTTTTTCGATACTTTAAAAATGCTAATAATGTTTTCCCGAAAAACATTTCTTTCTTCTGTGATTTCGTGTTGAATTATTCGATTTGGAATTAGACGAATAAGAACGTATTTTTCATGAGCTACAACTTTGCTTTTGCTCAATTTGTAGACTTTACTGGTACACCATTTTTTTCGTTTTTTTTATAGGCTACATTTTTGCTAAAAACATTTTTTTCGATAAAATATTTACTTTTTGAGTTATTTGGAAAAAACGGTCTGAAAACGTAGTTTTTTGTCGAAAAATCAACATTTTAAATCGCGAATAACTCGAAAAGTGTTGACTTACGTAAAAAACCTTATAGAACAAAAGTTGCTTAAAATAAGTAAATTTATCCATTTCCGGCCTTATTTTAAAGACCCGTTTTTCACCCCCCGAGAAGGGGTAAATGTCACCCCCCAAGTAAAAGCAGCCAACAGCACAAATTCAACTTTGAAGTAGAGGGTAAGTAGAACCTAAATCCAAATTTTCATGCAATTCGGAGTTGCCCCTGGAAATTACACTCCAAAGCGGTAATTTATTGGGCTAATAATATACACTTGATTTCCGCCTTCGGATAATGTAAATGGATTTAATCCCATAAGAAGCACTCAATGTGTAGATTTGCCTTATTGGAAAATGTAACTCAATCGCCCGATTTCCGAGGTCACATTTCAAGTTCTCTTAACTTGTGTTTGGAATCAATTCTAAGTGATCGGTATTAAATTACAGTTCCTATCCATTTTCCGTTCAACAAATTAAGTTTAAATCCTTAAAGTGTAGATATATGGTTATAGGTAAGATGGAGATAACTGAATTATAACTACTTTCATTGAAATATATAGCCCTTGGGCCCACATATAAAATGATTATTTATGACCACACCGTCGAAATTTTTGTAGGTACTCGTTATTTAAGTAGAGTCGGACAAATTTGGAGCTTGGCGCATTATGGAAGTGGGGCGTTTTTCTGTCAAGCTGTCACGAAGTTGTCAATTTTATTCAAGAAAAAAATTGATAACCACATTGGCCATTTTATTTTAATCAATGGTTTTTATCATAAAAACAGCGAAAATAATTTTGTCGGAAAATTTTGTGTCAAATTTATGAAAAGTATAAATTTATTACCACATGACTAATTTTAACAGAATCTACCATAACACCTTTTTACAATAATGTCATAACCTTGTCTGACAATTTTCACGGGGCTTATGCGCAGTCGAATGCGCCAAAGATGTCAATTTCCTGGAATTTTTTTATTTACAACCATTTTACCAGCAAAAATAAGAGGTTATAAGTAATTATATTCTAAATAAAAAAATCTAAGTGTCCGACAAAAATATTGGGGCAAATCGACAGTCGGACAAAAAATTTAATTTTTATTAAAGGAAACTTTAAATTTCCGACAGGAGGGAAACTTTTGGAAAAAATTTGATCTGAAAAAATTTGTGTACATACTCCTTGACAATGACAAACATCGTTCTGTAGTTTTTTTCTCGAATTTTCAAAAAAATTTCCGACAAGAGGAAAATTTCGGAAAATTTTTTATCCCATTATTTTTGTCCGACAAGTGATCAATATGCATTACAAGGTGTAAGAAAACAATACAAAATAAAAGTGACATATGTGATAACAAATAAAAAAAATTTCATGAAATTGACATCTTCGGCGCATCCGACTGCGCATATGCCCCGTGAAAATTGTCCGATAAGGTTACCACATTATTGTAAAAAGGTTTTATGGTAGATTCTGTTACAATTAGCCGTGTGGTAATACATTTATTATTTTCAGAACTTTGACATATTTAGCGTGCTTGACGCGTCATACGGTCCAATATTTTTGTCCGATAAAATGGGTTTCGCTGTTTATATGAGAAAAACCATTAATTAAAATAAAATGACCAATGTGGTTATAAATTTTTTTCTTGCATAAAATTGACAACTTCGTGGGAGCTTGACAGACAAACGCCCCACTACCATAATGCACCAAGCTCCAAATTTGTCCGACTCCACCCAAATAACAATTACAAAAAATTTGGACGGTGTCAAAGTCAAATCAAAATTGTCAATTTTATGCAAGAAAAAAAATGATAACCACATTGGACATTTTATTTTAATCATTGGTTTTTATCATACAAACAGCGAAAACAATTTTGTCGGAAAATTTTGTGTCAAATTTATGAAAATTAGAAATTTATTACCACATGACTAATTTTAGCAGAATCTACCATAAAACCTTTTTACAATAATATCATAACCTTGTCTGACAATTTTGACGGGGCTTATGCGCAGTCGAATGCGGCCGAAGATGTCAATTTCTTGGAATTTTTTTATTTACAACCATTTTACCGGCAAAAATAGGAGGTTATAAGTAATTATATTCTAAATAAAAAAATCTAAGTGTATGACAAAAATATTGGGGCAAATCCACAGTCGGACAAAAAATTTAATTTTTATTAGTAAACTATACTTTTAAACGCTGCTGGGTTTGTGCTGAGAACCATTTTTCCGACACACATAGTAGGTTACAAGTAATTATATTCTTAAACAAAAAATGTAATTGTGTGACAAAAATGTTGGAGTAAACGAACAAAAAATAAATTTTTTAGGTTATCGACGTACTTAAGAGTCATTGTCAAAAAAATTTTCAAAACATTTTTCTCTGTTAGTTTTAAATCGATTTAGCTGAAAACTGGTACACGCACTAAGTACAACATTTAAAAGAGCGCGACGTATTTATGTCAATAATTTTATTTGGGTTATACCCAAAATTTAAAAAAAAAATTTCCGACAGGAGGGAAACTTTTGGAAAAAATTTGATCTGAAAAAATGTGTGTACATACTCCTTGACAATGACAAACATCGTTCTGTAGTTTTTTTCTCGAATTTTCAAAAAATTTCCGAAAAAGAGGGAAAATTTCGGAAAATTTTTTATCCCATTATTTTTGTCCGACAAGTGATCAATATGCATTACAAGGTGTAAGAAAACAGTACAAAATAAAAATGACATCTGTGGTAACAAATAAAAAAAATTCCATGAAATTGACATCTTCGGCGCATCCGACTACGCATATGCCCCGTGAAAATTGTGCGATAAGGTTACTACATTATTGTAAAAAGGTTTTATGGTAGATTCTGTTAAAATTCGCCGTGTGGTAATAAATTTATTATTTTCAGAAATTTGACATATTTAGCGTGTCCGACGCGTCATACGGTCCAATATTTTTGTCCGATAAAATGGGTTTCGCTGTTTATATGAGAAAAACCATTGATTAAAATAAAATGACCACTGTGGTTATAAATTGTTTTCTTGCATAAAATTGACAACTTCGTGGGACCTTGACAGACAAACGCCCCACTACCATAATGCGCCAAGCTCCAAATTTGTCCGACTCCACCCAAATAACAATTACAAAAAATTTTGACGGTGTCAAAGTCAAATCAAAGTTGTCAATTTTATGCAAGAAAAAAATTTATAACCACATTGGCCATTTTATTTTAATCAATGGTTTTTATCATACAAACAGCGAAAACAATTTTGTCGGAAAATTTTGTGTCAAATTTATGAAAATTATAAATTTATTACCACATGACTAATTTTAACAGAATCTACCATAAAACCTTTTTACAATAATGTCATAACCTTGGCTGACAATTTTCACGGGGCTTATGCGTAGTCGAATGCGGCGAAGATGTCAGTTTCCTGGAATTTTTTTATTTACAACCATTTACCGGCAAAAACAAGAGGTTATAAGTAATTATATTCTAAATAAAAAAATCTAAGTGTCCGACAAAAATATTGGGGCAAATCGACAGTCGGACAAAAAATTTAATTTTTATTAATAAACTATACTTTTAAACGCTGCTGGGTTTGTGCATCCATTATCTTGAAAACCATTTTTCCGACACACGTAGTAGGTTACAAGTAATTATATTCTTAAACAAAAAATGTAATTGTGTGACAAAAATGTTGGGGTAAACGAACAAAAAACATAATTCTTTTAGGTTATCGACGTACTTAAGAGGAGGCATTGTCAAAAAAATTTTCAAAACATTTTTCTGTTAGTTTTGAATCGATTTAGCTGAAAATTGGTAGACACACTAAGTACAACATTTAAAAGAGCGCGACGTATTTATGTCAAAAATGTTATATGGGTTATACCCAAAATTAAAAAAAAAATTTCCGACAGGAGGGAAACTTTTGGAAAAAAGTTGATCTGAAAAAATTTGTGTACATACTCCTTGACAATGACAAACATCGTTCTGTAGTTTTTTTCTCGAATTTTCAAAAAAATTTCCGAGAAGAGGGAAAATTTCGGAAAATATTTTATCCCATTATTTTTGTCCGACAAGTGATCAATATGCATTACAAGTTGTAAGAAAACAGTACAAAATAAAAATGACATCTGTGGTAACAAATAAAAAAAAATCAATGAAATTGACATCTTCGGCGCATCCGACTGCGCATATGCCCCGTGAAAATTGTCCGATAAGGTTACCACATTGTAAAAAGGTTTTATGGTAGATTCTGTTAAAATTAGCCGTGTGGTAATAGATTTATTATTTTCAGAAATTTGACATATTTAGCGTGTCCGACACGTCATACGGTCCAATATTTTTGTCCGATAAAATGGGTTTCGCTGTTTATATGAGAAAAACCATTGATTAAAATAAAATGACCAATGTGGTTATAAATTTTTTTCGTGCATAAAATTGACAAGTTCGGGGAGCTTGACAGACAAACGCCCCACTACCATAATGCGCCAAGCTCCAAATTTGTCCGACTCCACCCAAATAACAATTACAAAATTTTGGACGGTGTGGTCATAAATAGTAATTTTATATATGGGTCCGCGGACTAATAGGAATAGTTATTTTAGAGATCATTGAATAAAATTTAAACTCATTTTAATTTGAAATTTGAGTTAGGTTTCTACACTTGTATTGACGTAATGTCCATTCCTGCTTTTTCCAACAGTTTTCCTTGTCCATTGACACTGTCGTTTTCCATATTTGTGTATCCGTTCGATTCCGAGGCATATTTTCAGATTTAAAAACAGACCGTTTTTTACAAGGGTATGTTGTTGGCCCTTAACCCTCCTCTTTAATCCGGGTTGGGACCGGCGATAATGACTTTAAGCTACTCCATTCACTTAACAGGCATTCCAGGCGGAAGGGAATATGTTCCTAAAAATAAAATATTCACATTGATAAGGTAGTAGTGTACCACTTGGTTGTTCAAATAAAAAGGCATGAAACGTCGTAATAACGTAACCCCAAACAAATTTGCCTATGCCGCTATGGAATAACGTAGCGAGATATCCAGGGATGCACATGTAGTCTTCAGATACTTTTATAAGAGCGCCGTCCAATTAATGCGGCAGTTGGTATGAGGACATCATGGCGTTCACATTGCAAAATTCACTAACTGAGGAACAAGGAGGCGTTACCAGGTTTCTGACCACGGAAAGTGTTGAACCGGTTGCTATCCATCGCCGGATGGTGACCGTATACGAAGAAGATTGTGTGTCCGACAAGTCACCGAGAAAATGGTTTGCCCGTTTTCGTGCAGGCCGTAAGAGCTTGGTTGACGAACCAAGATCAGGTCAGGCAAACAGGGTTATCATTATCACGGTCGATCTCATCAACAAGGTGGACGACCAGGTAAGAAGTGATCGGTCACCCTGCGATTTCCATGAGTTTGGTCCCCTAAAAAAACATCTCAAAAGAAGCTCTTCAAGTCGGACGACGAACTGAAGGACGCTGTGAGGGACTGGGTGTCACGGCCACAGGAATTATGGGAACAACGAATCACAGTGCCGTTTCGTACCTTTTCGTTTGAATAACCTTAGTATTTAAAATAATTTATAAATAATATATTTTACAGGGTGTGTCCCAAAAGTAGCATGACGGTCGAATATTTCGCGAAAATTACATCGCACCGAAAAACTGAAAAATACGTGTTCAATATTTTTTTAAAAATCTATCGAATGCCATCAATTATGACCTTTCAACTCCACCCCCAGAGGATGAAGCGTGAGTAACCTTGAAATCTTAAACAGGACCTCCATTTTTATGACATATTTGGATTATTTATGAACAAGTAAATTAGTTGAATGAATATAATTCTATTTTTCACAATATTTAAAATTGTTATTATGAAAAGTTATTTAGAATTAAAAACAATGTTTCAGTATGTAATTATATCCTCCTTGAAATATTCTGAACTATAAAAGTACTTTACTTTACATCTATAATCGGAAAAATTCGATTTATTTTGATACCCTAGGAAATATTTGGAAACTGAAACTGAAAGAAAAAATATCTAAAAAAATATCTAAAAAATGTCTTTTTAATATTTTTCAAAAATCTAATGATACTAAACTTGACCCCCTGGGGATGGGGCAAGCACAAACTTATTACAAAAATATTATATGGAAACGTCCATTTTTATAGCAGACTTGGTTTGTGTATTAAGTACCATAAAAATTTACATCCCCACCCTACCCACCTCCGGATGTATAATTAACAGGAAATCAATTTTTTGGAAATTAACAGGAAAACAATTAAAATAATCAATATTTTATATAATAAATCTGTATTATATATATACAGTATGTCCATGTAAGTTGTATTCATATGGAAAACGTTTTTAATATTAATTTTAGGAAGAAAGTTATTCTTTAGAAAAAGCTCTGCATGGTCCAAAACCTAAGATTTAACCATCAAATATCAAATTTTTTGAATATTAAACGAGGTATGTCAAAAAGTTTGAATTTCACTCAAGAGTAAAGTAGATTTATTTTTCACAATATTGATAATTGCTATATTGAAAAGTTGGTTGGAATTAAAAACTATATTCTAGTATGCAATTACATCCTTCTAATTGGATTTTTTTTTTGACAAATTATGGTTAACTAACATTATTTTCAGTTATTTCAATTCAGATAACTCTTTTATTATTAATTTTACGAAAAAATAATGTTCTGTACAAAGTTCTGCATGGTCTAAAACCTAAAATACAACCATCTTATGTCATATTTTATCAATTTTATACGAGGTATGTCAAAAAATGTGAATTTCGCTCAAGAGTAAAATACGTCTATTTTTCACAATACATATTTAAAATTGTTATTATGAAAAGTTATTTAGAATTAAATACAATGTTCCAGTATGTAATTATACCCTCCTTGAAATATTCTCAACTATAAAGGTACTTTACTTTACATCTAAATTTATTTTTTTGACATACCTCGTATAAAATTGATAAAATTTGATATAATATGGTTGTACTTTAGGTTTTAGACCATCCAGAACTTTTTATTAATAATCACTTTTTTTCGTCAAATTAATAATAAAAGATTTATCAGAATTGAAATAACGGAAAATAATGTCAGTTATCCATAATTTTTCAAAAAAAAAAAAAAAATTTTGCAATTAAAAGGTTTTAATTGCATATTAGGATATAGTTTTTAATTTCAAACAACTTTCCGTAATAGGAATTTTCAGTACTATTGTGAAAAATAAAGCTACGTTACTCTTGAGTGACATTCAAACTTTTTGACATACCTCGTATAACATTCATAAAATTTGATATCTGATGGTTGAATCTTGGGTTTTGGACCATGCAGTACTTTTTATAAGGAATAACTTTTTTTTTTAATTAATAATAAAAAAGTTTTCCATATGGATACAACTTACAGGGACATACTGTATAATTAATATTTATACCTTAATATTGTTTAACTCTTGATGGATGGTTTTGTCATCATGAAAAAAATTTGTTTGTAAAAAAAAGATTTGTATACAAATAATCTAACAGAATTTTTATGTTTCTAAATGAAAATATTATCATTTAAAATTTAAAAAAGTCCTTTAAATTACTTCATAATATCCTTTCTGCTTATAAACAAATTATTTTCTTTACTAATAAAATATGTTGCAATTTTTTTGCTTCATCCATTTTGTAGGTTTTTTTAAGTAAACATTAGGTCTGTATTAATTTGTTTTTCTGGAATTACAGCGGTTACAGGTATCTTGTTTAGTTTACTTCTGCTTGTACAATCTGAAGCTTTAATAAAAATGGAGTCTAATATTAATTTAAGATTTTAACGTTGATCCCTGATCCCCGCTTCACCCCAGGGACTTGGGTTGGAGATCCTGTTTGATATAAATTAATAGATTTTTGAAAAATATTATTTTTAAATCACCTGCTTTTTGGTTTTTTATTTAGAAGTATCCTTCTTGAGATATTAGGATAATTCACTTAATTTTTCGTTTTTAAGAGTATCACGAAAAATCGTCTTTTATGATTACCGTGCCATCTGTCAACAATTCTAAAAAATGTCTCAAATAAATGTTACTTGTTGTTTCATAAAGAATGCAAGTCTTCAGTAGAAAAGTTATAGGAGTTTCAAGTATGATCAAATCTATTTCTTATGGGAAAAAACGGTTTTTCAGGCTCAATAATTCTTGTAATAGCTTCAGTTATCATACTTTACCTTAGATTCATCAGATACTACTTGTCAATACGTTTCAAACTCATGTTTAGTGATCAAAATTGGTTAGGCCGTTTAGAAGTTATTAAGATATAAAAGTATAATCCAATTAACGATTATTCCCTAAATGGTTTATGTAGTTGTAGTGGTTACGACGCTAAATTAGATCTGGCAACGGGCAATTCGAGTTTATTTATCGGCCATTTCAATATTTTTTTTTTCAATCTATTTCGGATAGACAAAAAATCTAGTGTATATTCGATGGACACTAGATCATTTGGAAGATAATGCGACAAAGGCGACTATTTATAAATCTTAACGTGTAATCGAGAAACATTACATTTAACTTCATACATTTAATTTATAAATAACTTTGAAAAACTCCTGATAAAAGAATAAAAAACCGCTAAACGCCGTAAAAATGAGTGGCGCATACAATATTCTAGCTACAAAAGAATTGACATGAATATATGTATTTTCATTTTGATGCAAAACAAAATTCCTGTTTTATTTTAAAAGATTTTTCCATAATATTCCAAAACTAGAATTTTGTTTTGCATCAAAATGAAAATACATTTTCGCGCCACGTAATATTCATATCAGGTCTTTTTTAGCTCGAATATTGTATGCGCCACTCATAGTCGAGGAAATGAAGCTGAAAAACTGGCAAAACCTCGCAATTTTTTCGGCCAGCATCGACTTGTACAAAAATTTGGGATTAGGCTCATTACACCCTCTAGTTCATTTTCTATATTGATCCGTTGTACGCTTTTGGTTTGGTTTTTGGTTTTTTAAGGGTGAAAACTACCCCTAATTGTAAAAAATTATAAAATAACATTTTAAACTTTAATATTGTCAACATTTGGTTCTTATTAGTTACATAATGATTGTTTTATGCTTTAAGGTATACTATCATAATATTTCAACCCTTAAAACCACCCTTGTTGGAGCTATATATTAAAAATTTACTTATCCTAAAAGAATAATTGCGGCTTGCATCGATTAACATAATAATTTGGGATTAGGATCATCTCACCCTGTACTTCATATTCTATATCATGCTTATCGGCGGTGATTATTTTTAGGGGTGTAAACTACCCCTTATTGTCAAAAATTATATAAAAATATTGTAAACTTTAATATGTGTAAAATGTGATTTGATTGGTTAAAAATGTTGTTTTATACTTTAGAATATAATATCATAATAGTTCAACCCTTAAAAACCACCCTTAATAACATTACAGTTTTTAAGTAGATATTTTAATAGATCTATACGAACCAGTTCTGTCGTATTATACATACATTGAAAATTATCCATAAGCGGACTATTCGAATTTTTCGAAAAAAAAATCGTTTTATAAACATAGCTCCTTCATTTTTGGCGATAAGACGTTTTTTAAAAACTGACGTTGTAGGATTTTTGAAGAGTTATAAGATTGTGTAAAGTAAATTGCGTAAGATCCCTTAGATTTTAATTAGGGTGGGTTTAAAGGGCTCGAATAAGGGGGTGTTTGCTCGTAAATAGAGGTTTTAAACAGCTATATCTCTCTAACTGTTCACTTAAATGAAAATCTATGCACAAGAAAATTTTAGCTATTAAAAAAGCTACAATTTAGTGATCCATCGTTTTTCTCGTATCTCCAGTATTTTCGGAGATATTTTGAAGTAAAAGGTGAAAAATGGGAAATTGCAAAAAAATAATTTTTCTTTAAACTCCAATTTTTCTAAAATTAGGCCCTTTAAATAGGTCAAACTTCTTGGGTGTATTGATAATACAAATATAAAAGGAATTACAGAAAGGTGAAGACCAATTTTTAATTAGGAGGGTAGTTAGGGGGTTGTTTTCACTGATTTTTTCGTAGAGAAAAGCAGGTACCGACGTTTTTTTGATCATAAGTCGCTTAATTTTCAGGCTATAAACTTTTTATTATTACGTTTTGAAAGATCTAACTGTATACTTGAAAAATATTATATAAGTTTTCCTCGAAAAATGCAAAGTTTTTCCGTTATTTGGCTTTGAATATTTCAAATTATGCATTTGACGAAAAAAGCTAACTTTTAACATGCCGTATCTCGGTTTTACTGGTCTTAAAGATATTACAGAAAAAGAATTTGGTTTGTGTTACTAAATGATACAATTTTAATATCTACAGTTTTTTTGATTAAATGCATATTTTTCGAGGTATTCTCGAAAAACCCTCTAAAAAAGTCGATTTTTTCGTCGAAAAACTGTTACTTTCAACCGCGAATAACTCGAAAAATATTAGTTTTACGAAGAAAATGTAAAAAACATATTTTTCTTAGTAATAATTTTTACATCGATTTACATGGTTAAAATTTAATAAAAAATCCCGCCCCGTGGATGGGGTGGCAACCACCCCCAAGGTTTTAGCGTACAGCAGCATGATCTAGAAAATGATCCTTGGACTATTCCACACCTTCTGTGAAAATTTCAAGTAAATCCATGCTGGACGAAAAAATTGCGAGCCAAAATGCTTCATTTCTTCAACTATCATTTTTACAGCATTTAGCGGTTTTTTATTCTTGATAGAATATACACCCAATTGAACACGTTAATATAAAAATAACTAAAAACATAGTGTTTAATAAACTCATTCTAATATATAAATAAGGTTGATAACTCGTTAAAAGTCGATAAAATCGCAGAAGCGTGCACCATCTCAATTCTATTCTATTATCCCGGAAAGACGGTAGTATAAATTGTCAATTTCAATTTTTATTAGAAAACAAACTGCAGAAAACAAGAGGATATTATTATCATTCAGAACTAAAGTTGTTTCAAGAGTTCCAGTATTTTACGGTCGAGTAGTTGTAATTTTTATCTTCCTCTGGAATTTTTAATATTTACTCGGTAAACTCAGCCGGCTGGTGTTTTATTATAATGCAATTTAGCATGTTTTAACAATGATAAGGTAATTTGGCATGGTCTTTCACAATTTGTATAAATTATACATATAGCACAATAAAAAATATTGTTCTGTTTCTTTCTGGCATTTATGTAATTTAGTATTCTAATTGGGAAATAAGCCACAATTTAACTTGAAAAATTATTTTATTGACGTTTTGAATACCACTTCGGAGGTCGTTACCTAAATAACAAAGATTAATAAATTAAACGAATTTTGTTGATTAGTAAAAAAAATCTTCGAATAATAATTTAATTTAATCTGACTGATTCATATCGGCAATTCCGACATATTATAATATCGGTGGCTTTTTGACAAAACATCGTAACCGACCAAACGCAAATTTTACAGGAGGCGACTTTTTCTTCTACCGACTTTTCGGTTAATATAATTAAAATTTTGAAACTGTGATAAATTAGTACATAAAAAAAGATAATAATTAAAGAAAAAACTGTACTATAACATTCTTTAATTAAATTATGTAGCATACGATACTTTGTGAGACCTTGTCTATGTAAATTTTAGTTGAAGCTTGTCGCTTAAGATAAACATCGATAGTTTTAAGGTATCAATTTATAAATGAATATTCATAAATAACGTAAGTATCTTAAGAGGAAAAATATTATTCATGACTCATGACAAAAATCGACAATGAAAAATAAAATTCAATACATATATTAATATGTGACACTCTGATCTTCTTCATCAGTTTCTGACAATGTGTCAGGAATTTCACTTTTGTAACTTAACTCTTCATATTCTTGCACAAACTCCTGTGGTATGACATGTTTCCGACATAGGTTTATGTGTTTTTTAAAGCTGAAGATGTAAACTTTAAACTGCACTAAATTATTTTGCGTTAGACATGAAATAAACAACATCTTTTTGAGAAAATTAAGAAAGATAAAACAAATGTAGGTAATAAAATAACCGAAAAATATCACTTAAAAAAATGTTTGTACAAAGTCATCAAAACCTTTTTCTGTACCTACAACTTGCCTAAATAATAACAAGCTTAAAAATGTATAAATGTAATTGTTTTTGAGCTCTTACACAGTATGTCTGCATAACTTGGAACTTATTGATTACTTTTTATTATTAGTTTAAAAAAACTACTTATCAGATATTAAATTTCATTAATTTCATACGAGGTATGTCAAAAAATGTGAATCTTGTTCAAGAGTAAAGTAGCTTTATATTTCACAATATCGAAAATTGTTAATAAAAAAAGTTGTTTGGAATTAAAAACTATGTTTCAATGTTCGTTCTATATTGACTCCCCTACATTTGTTTCAGGTTTCAGTGAACTTACTACGTTGATATATTTACTACTAAGTTGATATATTTTTGTTGCAAATATAATATTTATGATATGTGCACAAGAACAACTAAAAACCATAGGTTACGTCATTACCAAATTAGTAAATTAGTCTTCAAATTCTATGAAAAAAACAATAAACCATAAAAACAAGTATTAAAAACTTACCGCATCAATTGAATAAAAGGATTTATAAAAACTACCACTATTTTCGTTTTAAATTGTTGGAGCGAAATAAAATTTTCACTGAATTCTAACACATTTAAGATAACACTGAGTAATCCTAACGGTCATTTTGGTCATTGAATCTTATCGTAAGCGGCAAAATATCCAAACGTAAACGACAAGATTGATGGCGTTTACCATCAACTGTCGGTACTACCTTGGCGTTTACGATACCATAGGCACAAAATGAGTTTGAAATGCGGTGGTTACGATAAACATTAAATTCAATTTTAGACAATTCGGATGTTATTAGGAAAAAAATAATTTTTAATTAGCTGTATACTATCGTAAGGAACTATTTAAGATAAAAATCCCATTTTCGGAAAATTGATGCTTACGATGTTTTGTCAAAAACCCGTCGATATACATTTTAAAGTGAAAAACTTTAGAATGATATAGCCAATATTTATGAGTTGCGTTCCTGGGACGACTTTATTGACATATACATAGTTCATTCGATTACATAAAATCAACTTTAAGGATGTTTGTCAAAAAAAACAGCATGTGAATTGTCTTTAAAAAGACAACCACATGAAATGGTGACAGTAAAATTCTCATGTTAGTTCCATAGTAAATCTCGAGAAAAAACCAGAAAAAAACTTATGATACTATCCCGACATGGTAAGTATTTGGTCTTACTTCAGTTTACTCTCAAAACTAAAACCAAATTCTGATTTAAATAACATGCATATTAAATATAGTTCGCCATTAAACTTTGTTTTATTTCTTTTTTAAAATTTATTCATTCACCTCGCAGCTCGACTTCAATATTGTGATAATCCTAAAAAATGGAAAATCTGTTTTTTGGCCTCACACGTTCCTTTAGGCGTTGCCTTCATTTTGTAGTAATGTCATATAATTTAGTTATCTTATACAGTGGCGGCTCGTGGTGATTTAAAAAGGGTGTCTAATTAGGGAATGTAATTATAGAAACAGTGAATAAAAGCCGCAGGCAATTGCGGCACAGGTGAAAAAATTTTTGGGTAAAAAACCCAGCGGGACCTAAGCGGATTTGAAACTATTATACTTTCCTACCAATTTATATACAGTGGGAAAAATGAAAGAATACCCATGAACAATTACATCAATCACTTATTTTGTATTTGCTATCTTTTTCTATAACAAACGTTTGTCATTTATAGAAAAAGACAGCAAGTACAAAATAAGTGATTGATGTGACCGTTCATGGGTATTCTTTCATTTTTCTGACTGTATTAACTTATTGCATAGGCGTTCGTTAAAAAATTATCAAAAGTGAGTGCTTCGCCTGTTTAAATGTTGTGGAATATTAATCATTTTTTATTATTTATGTATGGTAGGTATACATAAAATCTGTACCTACTTTCGCTTAAATAATGCATTCATTTCCATACCACCATTGAGGTAAAATGCAAGGCGTGTTTTTTTCCTATACCCAGAATCTAATAATTGGCGAACATCAATATTGCCCATAACTGAGAGTTGCAATTCATTTTTTAAATAAATTTGGGAAGATCCGTGTTTTTTAATTTTTGTTGATAAATGAGATAAATCCCAAACGCCCGTTTTTGTCCACTCTGAAGAAATAGTTTCATTCTTTGAAAGTACTAAACGTGGAAAACAAAACAAAGAATGTAGTTTATCACACCAGCACAACCACCAAGTTTTTTTATATTGTTCAACTTTAAAGCAACGTTGAAACTTTTTGTTTTTTATAGCACATTATTGTATCTCCGGCCGAAGTCGACCATTACTTTTTATAAGAAGTCGATTTTCAAAACTATTTTCATTTTATTTTATAAATTCCACTGAATAAGGCTTCATCATAAAACTATTAATATTGTATTTAAGATTTAACCGTATTTAACTAAATCCCACAACAGAAAATTCCAAACTGTGAACCGAAACGGTCCTCCATTGGTCTCTGTGTGCACTGCACAAATCCTCACTGTTTTAAATAGGCGAAATGCGTTTTCACGAATTTAAAGATTTCTCTTTCTAACTACAGTCTTAGGTTAGTACTGGCTGGTTTAATTTGAATTCTGCACCAGAGCATAGTATCTGTACTTGCCACGTGCATCCAGCGGCGTAGGGCAAGTAAATATGATTAATAAATAAAGTTATATTTTAAGGATTACAATAGCAAGCTAAAAATGTGTTAATAGCTTAACAGTGCCTAGTCGGATAAGCTTTGATGTATGGGAACACTGGAACAATGGAAGCTTTAATTGTGGAACGTGATTTTAGTTGTGGAACTTGATTGTGAAAACTATCAGGTTGTTTTTAAGATTATTCAATAGCACATTTCAAGTATGTAATACCTACATGAAAAAATGTTTGTCTGACAAATATGTAGGGCATTTTAATAAGTCCGACACATACAACATGTCAAATGACAGGAATTATGTTGTTGATAAATAGCACTCTGATTTTTGCATGAGAATTGAATGAAAGGATAACAAATCAATTTTTCGTAGCAACATGTTTGAAACCTGTAACCTGTTCCACAATTAAAACTTCACCTGTTCTAGTGTTCCCGTACATTAAAGTTTGTCCATTAAGCTATTAACTAGACACTGTTAATCTATTAACAAATGTTTAGCTAGTTATTAATAAACTTTTTTCATACGCAGGATCCAGGTCTAATATTTTAAGGGAGAATTTCAGGGTAAAGCAACATCAATAACTAAAAAAAAATATGAACTAGCATTAGATAACTACACATAATATGATAAACACAAGTGAGTAATTTCGTTAATTTAGATGAGGAGGTTGCAGAGAAAAAAAAATGAAGAGTTCACATAACCTCTTGTTTTTTCTCTCCTGAAAAATTTTCGATTTTAGGGTTATGACACTAAAGAAGTCGGGGTGCGACATATTCAGTTAATTTTCCGGTCGTAATAATAATATGAAAAATTTACTCCGCTGATATTTTTTTGGCTGTTGACTTTTTGTATAAAAAACTAAAGTCTAGACTAGTCTATAAGTCTACATTCTACTAGTCTACATGGAATGTGTGTATTTTATACAAAAATTAAAGAAAAATCTTCTGTTTAAAAGGTATATTTATTTGAAAACCCCAATAAAGGACTACATTAAAAACAAAATGTTTTCGCTCTAAAGAAAGCATCATCAGTGTTCTAAGCCTAAAGTAAGTATAACCATAATTAGTGAAGACAAAAGTAAAAAAATTTAAAGGTTAACCAAGATAAAAAATTAGGTTATACTCGCAAGCTCTACATACTAAGCCACCAAAAATACATGGGTTATAACCCTTAAAATGTCGACTAAAAGTCTTATATTGACATGTTGTATATTAAATCCTGGCGATGGATGAAGTTTATAGAATACCTCAAAGCATCATATGACTAATTTACGAAGCATGTGGGTGGTTGAGTCGATTTTTCTGTCTTCACAAAAAAAGGTGAATGCCAACTGATTACAGGTGACAGGTGTGAAAGCGTTTCTGACTAATGACAGTACGAGACAGACAATGTAACTTGAAGTTTTGTGAATTGGAATGTAGTTAGGTACACTAGCCACTAGTTTTAAAAATTATTTGTAGTAAAATTCAATAATAACAACAAAAATCGTGTGCTGGGATTACAAGTATTTCATATTAAGCTAACAAGAATAATATAAAGAGTAAAAATAAAGTTATTTAAAACCAATTGTCAGCGGGGTTCAAATAAGTGTATTATTAAAATATGTACATATTTAATACGTCTGTAAAGTCTGTAAATTGTCAACAGGTTTCATATGTTTTTAAATTTATACTTATTTTACTTATTCATTTTTTATATTTACGTATTTATTGTAATTACACCAACTTCATTTTAATTTTCAAATTTTTTGTTACAGAATTTAAATTATTTTAAAAGTTTAATCCAGTGTACACGCCCGATATAAAGGGGGTGGCTTTACTATCAAATGAAAAAGTTTATGAAATTTCGTAATTATATGTTGATAAAGGAAAATTGGAAAAGTTCATGGAATTTACGTGAAAAATCGATAGTATTTTAACAATAGTCTACGTTTGCATGTCAGGTTTATTTATTTATGGGAATATGTTCGTTTTCATGAAACACACAAAATTATAAACAATACGTTTGTAGTTGTTTTGTTGAAAAGTTTTGTTTACCTTTTTGTTCACATTTTCTGTATATAAACATCACTGTTTGTTATTGCTATTGTTTGTAAGAGTGATATCTAATGCGAGTTTTGTTTACGCACTCCGACAAAATAATTTTCAGCAACTATTTTGAAGGGGGACGTATCATAGAAATTCAAGAGATTGGAATGATTTTTCGTAAAATCAATAAGAAGATTGGTAGCAATTCATCCAATGCAATACGATGTCGGAATTCTGTGGAATACGGATAATATATTTGTAGAGTACTGAAAATATGACCCGTATGCGCGCCAATGGTGAATATAAAATTCTTAGTTGTATGTCAAAAAATTCGTAATAACTAACTACGTCTTAAAACTCATTAAATTTCATTTGCATATCTCAATTGGTTTTAGAGCAATAAATAAATCGGCAGTTTGTAACATACGTTTATAAAACAAACTGCCATTATTTTCTCATGCATAATTGCCCCTTTTAAATTTTGCCGAGCTTATTTAAAACAGCTTGCATTGATGAAAATCATGGCTAGCTGTTAAATTACCTAACTTTTTTATGGTCCAACATAACCGAATAAATAAAAAACAGAAGGTTGAGAAAGCATGAGGCTATAAATAATTGGGTCTTAATTTCAGTGTTTTATAAATTCTATAATATTCCACAAAGTAATGCGAACTTTTAGAAAAAAAAACACAGTTTAATTTGTAAACCCGGTATTCAATGAAAATTTACCTGTTTAGCAAAAAATTTAATCGGACAACAGGTTTAGGAAATTCCAGATATCAAAAATGACCCATCTTCAAGGTGAGCGGCTGATTTTGCTTGTGTATCAATAACATAACTAAGCAAATTGATATTATGTTATGTGATTTCCACATTGCATCTCTCATTTTAAAAATTAATTGCTCAGTCATTTGACAACCGATATTAAAAATTTTTATATCGCTGGGTAGTTAAATGACTGTTTTTTCATGTTTTTGGGTAAATGACCATTTTTTGTATCGCTTTTAAATAAAATATGGCAGATTTTTGAAAAAAAAACGTTGTTGACTTTTTCTTTAAAACACCCACTATATTTTTCTGTAACTTGAAGAAATGGTCTTTTACCTATCCAACGATATAACATTTTTTAAAGTCGGTTGTCAAATGAGTAAGCAATTAATTTTAAAATGAGAGATGCAATGTGAAAATCACATAATAATATCAATTTGCTTAGTTATGTTATTTAGGTATGTGATATCCACGTTGCACCTCTCACTTTAAAAATTAATTACTCAGTTATTTGACAACCGATTTTGAAAAACTTTATATCGCTGGATAGGTAAATGACCTTTCTTTCAAGTTTCAAAAAATATACTGGGTGTTCCATTAAAAAAAAGTCAACAACGTTTTTTTCAAAAATCCGCCATTTTTGTTTTCGTATTTGAAAGCGATATAAAAAATTCAATCCATTCAGACAAAACTTTTACTAAAATAAAACATTTCAGCGAAAACCGCATATTTCTATCTTGAGCCGTTTAGAATTTCTAGGCAGTTAAAATGGGGGTAAATACAGTCCCTGGCCATATTATTATGACCACCTATGAATTTTTACAAAAACCAACTATTAGGTCACTAACGAAATTGATTTGATTAAAGAACTAATATATCGTTGAAACCACATTGACAAATTGAAGTAAAAAAACATTAACTGCTTTCAAAATATACCAAGACAGGTACTATCGGTAATCAAAGTTAGAGGGGGCTCAGCAAAATATTAAAAAAATAAAAATATGTGATATTTTCAAATGGTTTATTGCTGTTTATTATTAAATTTATTATATTTAATAATAAACACCAATAAAACATTGACAAATATCACATATGTTTATTTTTTCAAAATTTTGCTGAGCCCTTTCTAACTTTGATTACCGCTATTACCGGTCTTGGCATAATTTGAATGCAGTTAAATTTTTTTGCTTTAATTTGTCATTGTGGTTTCAACGATATATTAGTTATTTAATCAAAAAAATTTCGTTAGTGTTCTTTTCATCGGATTTTTCGCGTTTTAAAGATCTCAAATATTTTCCATCTAATATAGAGCCAAAATTACTTGTTCTAACGAAAATTCATTTTTAGAAGAAAAACAATTGTTAACATCTGTTTTATTAAAAAATAATTATCCTTTATCGTTTATAAATAAGGAATTGACAAGATTAGATCGAATGGAACAGAACAACTTAGAACGGGATCCTACAACATTCACAAGAAATAATACGAGGAAAATAACAATACCATATATAAAAGGACTATCCGAGAAACTTAAAACGCTAGGAAATAAATTCAAAATTTCAACAACATTCAAAACAACAAACACATTGAGATCTATTCTATCTAAAACTAAACCTAACAATGAACAAAAAAGAACAAAGAATTGCATTTATAGAATACCTTGTGAATGCGAACAATTTTATTTAGGTGAAACATCAAGACCATTAAACGTTAGAATAAGTGAACATCAGTCTTATATTAAAAACAGAGAATTTGATAGATCTCAGATATGTCAACACGCATGGGATAATGAACATAGAGGTCAGTGGAGAGATTCAAGTATATTCCTGAAAGAATCAGATAGTAAAAAGAGAAAAATCAAAGAAGCGGCTCTAATTATGCTAAATGAAACCAATTGTGTCGCAAATTCCTCGGTAGAATGCAGTAGGATGTGGTTACCCATACTGAAAGAGGAAGTCAATAGAAAGAAAATACCACGATTAGTAAGTCAATAACATATCGAGTTAATACAAGTTTTATATTTTAGTATTACTTATTGTATATCTATGTAATATTAATATTATTTATAATTTAAACATATTAAAGTCAGAATTTGGTATTAGTTTTTTGAAGGTAGATTAAATGTAAGACCAAATACTTACGATGTCGGGATAGTATCACGAGGTTTTTTTCCTGGTTTTCCCTCGTGATTTACTATGGAATCTCTAACGCGAGAATTTTACTGTCATCGTTGCATTTGGTTGTCTTTTTAAAGACAGATCACATGCTATGATTTTTTTGCGACGGATATTCTTGAGTTGGGATTGATTTCATGTAATCGAATGAACTATCTTTTAGTAAAGTCGTCCCAGGAACGCAACTCATAAATATTGGCGATATCATTTTAAAGTCTTCTACTTTAAAATGTATAATATACGTCTGAATTGCCAATATAAATGAGTCAGATTAAATAAAGTATTAGAAGAATTTTTTTACTTAGCAACAACATGTTTGTTTTATTTTAATAGTATTTTGTATTTTGACAACGAAACCCGATTTGGGCTTCGAAACGTTAATAAATTCATTTTTTAGTAAAATTGTGGCTTATTTCCCATAAAAAATACGTAATTTTAAAAATGCCACAAGGAAATAGCTTCAGAACAACATTTTCCATCTGATTAAGGTCAGAAGTTGAAAAAAATATAAAAAAAAATATAAATATGTATATTTTCAAATTATTTATTGCTGTTTATTATTAAATATATTATAGGTAATGCATAACATTTACATTGCATAACAAAATTAAATTTAAAAATCATATTTAAAACAAAACGTAGGTACCTAGTTGAATAGTTGATTTTTGTAAAAATTCATAGGTGGTCATAATAATATGGCCAGGGACTGTATAAGTAGACACCCGGTATAATATAGACACACTAAGACATCAAACATTTGAATAATCAAATTACATTTGCTAGCTTAAAACATGGAAACATGGTGTCTTGAATAATGAATACTGTTTACAACTCTTTTTTTTGTCTCAACCCCAGTCTAAAATTATATGTATATTTGTTTATTTATTACCACAGATAGGATATATTTTGCCTTTAAATATAGGGGTCTTGGGACCCATTATTTTTTCTATTTCACGATATATCTAGATCTACGCCTCTGGGGCAAATTATAACGGTGAATACGATATTTATGTCTTTCGATTTTCAGTTACAAGTTTTCGACTTCAATAAAGACGGCAGACTACAGTTATCGGAGATGGCAAAGTAAGTATAAATATTTTTATGTACTAGAATTAGGAGTAACACCAGATTCGGATTAACCCATGATCAAACAGAATTTTTGTATTTTTGTTAAATAATTTTTTTGGCGTATAAATCGGTATTAATTTTTAATTAATTTGATAATGAAGGAAGTGATATCAGTCTTTCAACTATTTGATAATGTTTAGCCACCTGATGCCCCTATTTTTAGGTATACAGCAGTTCGACATAATTTTTTAATAATTACGTTTACTCTTCTCTCAATATTTTTTGATAGTCTAGGAAAACGTCTATTTATTTTACATTAAATATACATATATATACGCCGGTATTAGAGGCGTCAACGCCCTTCATGTAGGGATCTGTGGAGGAGTATCACTGAGCCGCAAGCGCTTATCTAAATGATATCCAAAATTTCTTAAATTTTTACAGAGAGGACACGCTAGGTACAACCTTCTGTTTCAAATGGCGAAGAATACAGAGGTATCAACCTCTGTATTTAATAATATGTCGCCTTTTAATAAACGAATTACAGAACATCGTTTTTGAAAGTTTGGGGGTTTGAACGTGTTTCTCCCATTTTTAAATGTTCTAATTGACTCAGTTTTTCTTCAAGTTACATAATATAATATGTTAAAGACATTGCTTTGATCTATTTTGGAGTCAATGAAATAGGGAAAATTACCAAAATCCCCTGAAAATAAGTTTTTCGGATTCTTGAAGGTGGAAAACCTTACGGAACAACCTGAACAAAATTAGAAAAATATAGTGTGTGATAAAATACACAAGATTAAAAGAAAAGAGACCTGAAGCCATCTCCACGAAAAAGTTATACGTTTTTTCCAAAAAAATAGTTATGTACAAATGTACACCCAACCTACGGGTTTATAAAAAATAGACATGTTTGGTAAAACCTTATCTATGCGTGTGAATTTTTTTTAAATATAAAAATTGGCTGCATTCCACCAAAAAAATAGGGGGGGGAGGGGGTGGTGGATTAAAATTACGTTTATTCTTAATTTTTAATCACATAGAACTTAAAGAAACGAAAAAAAAATGATGCCCCACTGTCTTTGCCGCTAAAAAGTGACAGTACCTACAGTGTTCATACGTTTTCTTTTAGGTTCTACTATTTAGGTAAGTTATAGGCTCTTCTGGTACCTAAAATGATTAGCAAGTTTAACCTCTACCGGCTCTTAGTCTATAGTATAGTAAAATATCAAGATCACATCAAGATTTTAAAATTTTGTTGCTGGTGATTCTGTCAGCGTATTTACACCAATTAGCATTTTCAGGTTTCGTTTGTGGGACTGGTTGTGGGTAGTCGGAGGTAGTATTGTCAGAAAATATAAAAAATGGTATCTATACATTTTTATTTTATAAAAAATTTTATTGGGTAAGGGTCGCTCCTATAAATTTTGTGTGGTGAACATTTCTTCGATTAGTTTGCTTTTGGTCGAGATCCACATTGGGTTGTGGATATTGAAATATCCTACTATTAATATTCTGAGCACGGGTATTAATCAAGAGATGAGAATTTTGCTAAAACGAGGAGTGCCTTTCGGGTAACATAAATAGAGTATATATTATATATTAATATATTTGGAAGCTTCGAGTGACACGGCTAGCTACAACTTCCATATTTTTGTTTTAAAACCAATTATTTTTGTGTTTCAAGGGTATTATTAACATTTCTCGTATTTGTTCTTATTAAATATGGAAAATTCATTAAAAGTATGTCACTATTTTGTTCATTGATCACAGTTTCTTGATGCTTGTTCGCACTCTGTTCATCACTGTTTCTTGAGGATAAAAAGAGAAAGGTGAAACATTGATGACTGAAAGCTTTAGTATATAGTAATGGGTAAAGATCCTTTAATGGGTACTTTGGGGTCCTTTAATGTACAAAACTTACATTCTCAAAAAAAAAATATTATAGCCATATAAGCAGAATGGCAGAAGGAAGACTTGTAAAGATAGCACGAGATAGATCACCAAACGGCCGAAGGAGTATAGGAAGGCCAAGGAAGAGATGGACTGGCAACCTGGATATCTGATGAAAGCAATCTGATTCTCGAAGCGTGAATATGTACCGTCATTCAAAGCGCTAGAGGACTTCCTCTCGTAAAACTATCTAATTAACTAGTAATTATCTTATCAGCATCAAAAAATTGTTAAAGTGGAAAGTAACAAATACTAAGTGATTAGTAAAACAAAATAAAGAAATATGTTCCCTTCGGGGAACTTATTAGGATTTGATAATAATGACCAACCAATTTATCAACAAATGAATACTATACAGGATGTCCCAACAATAAATAACCAAAACCAGTCAAATCAAACAGCAGTAAAACCGCAAGTACCATTTTTGTATTTTAATCAAACACCATCTAACCAGGTAACAAATCAAATGTCATGCCTAAACCAATTACCTATTCCAACCCAAATAGCTATACCAAACCAAGTACAATTTCCTAATCAATCAACTGCACAAAATATTCAAAATACTCAAAACCCTATTCAGTCACAACACACAACATTATCCACAAACCCTCAATGCTCACTCTCATCATCACAAAACACCAAGAACTACACAGATAGCGGTAGTGACATAGAACTTAACGAGACAGAATACCAAAATAAACATCCCTGGTAAGAAGTTGCCAATAAGAGAAAAAGGATGAAAAGGCAAACAACTTCAGAAATGTCCAACCAAATCCAAACAAAAAAAACATTTTTGATTCCCTCTCAAAACAAAATCTAGATGAACAAACAGACAATTTATCAAATACACAAAACACAAATATCACCAAAAAAGATCCCTCACCGCCACCAATCTATATTTATGGAGTTACTGATTATAGCGCTATGATAGCAAACCTTTCAACTGCAACTGCGGCAGAAACCTATTGCACCAAAACCATTTCAAACAATACAGTAAAAATTAACCCTACAAACTCAGAAACCTACAGGACACTCATACAGCACCTTAGAAAAGAAAACATTGTTTTCCATCATCATCACAAAACATCACACTTACCAACCGAAACAAGAGAGGGCCTATAGAGTTGTCATAAGAGGATTACACCATTCAATACCCACAGGAGATATCTTGCACGAACTAAATAATAAGGGTTTTAAAGCTCGCAACATAATTAATGTTAGACATAGAGTTACCAAAGAACCATTGCGCTTATTCTTTGTCGATATAGAGCCAAATGAAAACAACAAAAATATATTTAGCCTACAAGTCCTACGAAATTGCATAATAACAGTAGAACCACCTAGAATAAAAAATACAATAGTACAATGCACAAGGTGTCAAAAATACGGCCTCTCAAAAAGTTACTGCCTGAGGCCATTCGCCTGTGTTAAATGCGGTGGATCACATGACACAAAAACCTGCAAAAAAGCACGCGACACACCAACAACATGTGCCTTATGTAATGGCAATCATCCAGCAAACTATAAAAATTGTGCTATATATAAAGACCTAGTAAATTCTAAAAACAAAAATATAACAAGCAGCGTTCCTATACCTAGAGTTGCAAGCCTAAATAATAATAATACTAATGCTCACCACATACACCAATCACATGTAACATATGCTCAAGTTGCAGCAACTAATACTTCTTCAAAAGACAACAACAATAATTCAGACCTTTCAAATAAACTTACAGAATTCCTCAACGAATTTAAAAATATGTTTGCACAATTGATAAACCAAAACAGCATGACACTAAGCATCTTACAACAGTGATAAATAGAACGTCGTAATGGCTAACTCACTTAGAATATCAGAGTGGAACGCAAATGGTCTAACAAACCATGTATAAGAAATTATACTATTTCTAAAATTAAACAAAATAGACATCCTACTTATATCCGAGAGCCACACAACTGAGAGGTCTTTTATAAAAATTCCACACTACTCTGTCTATTACGCAAACCAACGAGATGGAACAGCCCATGCTGGTTCAGTTGTAATAATTCGTACAGCTATAAAACACTACGAACTTGCTCCATATCTCACCAACAAAATTCAGAGTACTATCATAAAAGTACATGCGCTCACCTTTCCATTAACAATAGCTTCTATCTACAGCCCACCACGCCACAGCATCAATCTGGAGGAATACAGAGAGTTTTTTTAACAACTTGGCTCACATTTCCTAGTGGCAAGGGACTGGAATGCAAAACATACAACCTGGGGAGCAAGACTGATATCTCCAAAAGGCAGAAATCTATTAAAGATCATACAAGGTAATAACCTGAAATACCTAACAACTGTTACCCCCACATACTGGTCCACTGATAACAACAAAATTCCTGATCTGTTAGACTTTGCTATAACTAAGGGAATACCTAAAATACACAGCGACATCACCCCCAGTTTTGATCTACATTCGGACCACAGTCCCATCTTGATTACTTTAAGTACCAATATAATTTGGAAAACTCTTGCACCAAGGCTATGTTTCAGTAAAACGAATTGGGTTCAATTCAAAGAAGAAATCAATAAAAAAATATCTCTTGACATTCGACTCAAGCACAAAAACGATATTGAAGAAGCTGTAAAATATTTAACGGAACAAATACAACAGGCCGCTTGGAAAGCTACTCCTGTAAAGAAAAAAACCATCGATGAAAGATATACTATACCCCTCCGCATTAGAACACTAGTAGAAGAGAGAATAAGAGCCCGTCGCAAATGGCAAAGAACAAGAAACGCGATAGATAAAACAAATCTAAACAGGCTTACACACAGACTTCATTCCGCTATCCAAACAGCCAAAAACGAATCCTTTGAAGGATATGTCACAAACCTTTCTCTTGACGACAACTCTCTTTGGAAAGCCACAAAGAAATTCAAAAAGCCGGTAGTAATGAAATCACCAATTAGGAAAAATGATGGAGTCTGGGCTCGATCAGATATAGAAAAGTCCAACAGATTTGCAGAACATCTATCAACCGTGTTCTCCACCCCACAGACCAACGATATTAACGACGAGAAAATTAGAGACTTCTCCAATGCACCCTGTCAGCTATCATTACCGCTAAAATACTTCTCACCAAACGAAGTCCGTAACGAAATCAACCTGCTTAACCCTCATAAAGCTCCAGGATTTGACCTTATAACTGGCGAAATCTTAAAAAAACTCCCAAGAAAAGTTGTTGTCTTAATAACAATTATTTTTAATAGCCTCCTGAGACTATGCTATTTTCCAGTGCAATGGAACTATGCACAAATTATAATGATACCTAAACCTGGTAAACATCTAACTGAAGCCAGTTCGTACAGACCAATACGTCTCCTTGTGACTTTATCAAAAGTCTTCGAAAGGTTAATCCTTAACAGAATAGAAACAATAATACTTATATAAAACCTTATCCCAGATCATCAGTTTGGTTTTCGCTCAAATCACTCAACTATACAACAGTGCCATAGATTAGTCAACAAAATAAAAGAGAGCCTAGAAGGGAAACAAATCTGTCTATCAGCATTCTTCGATATAAAGCAAGCATTTGATAGAGTGTCAGAGTGTGGCACGAGGGTATTCTCTTTAAAATGAAAACTCAGCTAACTGACCAAATCTACCTCCTCCTTAAATCATACTTGTCGGACAGATACTTCCAAGTTAAATACGAAGGTACTCTATCCAACTACCACCAAATAAAATCCGGAGTAACTCAAGGCAGTCTACTTGGCCCATTCCTTTACCAAATCTTCACTGCTGATATTCCTATTAGCGAAAATGCACTAATGGCAACATTTGCGGATGACACTGGTATACTAGCATCAGACATCAACGAAATATTAGCATTTAACAAATTGCAAAATCATCTCAGTGAACTAGAAGAGTGGCTTAAATGCTGGAAAATAAACGTTAACACAAACAAGTCTTGTCAAGTAAATTTCACAAATCGAAGAATTAGATGTCCACAACTACACCTAAATAATTCACCGGTAACAATAAAAACAGAAGTAAAGTAGCTGGTCCTTCATCTAGACGAAAAACTTACTTGGAAATCACATATTGCAGCCTAACGACGACACCTTAACCTAAAAGTTAAAAATATGAGCTGGCTAATCAACAGAAGATGCAACTTTCATTAGAAAACCAACTGACCATCTATAAAACAATACTCAAACCAGTGTGGACATGCGGAATCGAGCTGTGGGGCTGTAGCAAATTATCCAACATCAAAATACTACAGACATTTCAGTCAAAAACTATTCGTATGTTAGCTAAAGCCCCATGGTATGTGTCAAACCAAACCCTTCATGCAGACCTCAACATCCCCTTGATCAATGATGTGATTGCTGTCCACTCCAGAAGATACATGAATCGCAGCGCAGACCATCCAAACCATCTCATAGACGAATTATTTAACCCCCCACTGGTTGACAGACGTCTGAAAAGACTTTGGCCAGAAGACCTAGCCGCTAGGTAAATTCCAGAGAGTCGTCAATGGACGACACCTGCCACAAGCCAAGAACATTCATCATATTTACTTATGACTGTATTGAAGTAGATTGTAAATTAGCAATAAATAAATAAATAAAAAAAATATCTGATGAAGAGGCATCCGAAGATGGAACAGGCGCGAGCCTATTAAGAGAGCAGGAAAAGAAGGAAAAGAAAACTCTACATGGTCTCTTGTAATACAGTGAATATTTTTAATTGAATGTTGCTCTTGAGATGGCGCACTCGAGATAACAAGGTCGGTAATTTCATCCTCATATTTGAGAATTCTGAGCTGTTTTGTTAGTTTTGTGCACATTTCGATTTTAGTTGGCAACCAAATGTGAATGAACTAATTTTTAGATTACAATTCTATCAATTCTAGAGTGTGTAAAGTACATTTATTTGTCACACGGATAGTAATTTTTGCTCAAAGAAGGTTTTCAAATAATAAATGTGCAAATACCCGCCAAAGAATACACAATGTTCTGAGTGCAATGTATGATAATCACAGAGGTACGTTTTTTCTGTCACTTCCAACTGTAATGCAAGAGAGAATTCGATAATCTGTGACGCACTGAAAAAAGGGTTTGTGACAATCTATAGAAACATAATGTTGTGTGTTTGCTATCGGATTTCTTGACTGTGGACTTAATCCATTAGCCGAACTAAAATTACTCTTACGAGATATCTCTTATATTCTCATTTTATTTTTGAATATGAATGACCTATTTGATAATAATGATTTACAAATATAAGTACTTACCAATTTTAAGGATAACTTTTTTCCAGTCTTTTTTTTGCTTCTTTTTATTTATTATTATTTTTTTTATTTTTTTTTTTTTTTTTATTGAGAAATTCGCATCAACCCGAAGGTTATTAGCGAGGAGCAGATTTACAATATTAAATATTATATATTTACAAAATTAATAGCTTTTAAATAGTTCAACATATTTGTGAACGAACAATTTGCACCAAGTGCTTTCTCTAAGTTTGTTGGAATACCGTAAATTCTTCTTGCTGTGGAGAAAACTGGACAGTCTACAATTATATGTTTTACCGAGAGTTTAACGTTACACTGATCACATTTCGGTTCAGGTTCTTTTGTTATTAAGAACTTGTGTGTGGCACTGGTATGACCTAACCTAAGGCGGGTTATTGTCACTTGATCCCTTCTTTTGGTGGGGAAACATGTCCATGGTTTAATGTTTGGTTTAATATTCCAAAGGTTGGACACTGAAAATTGCCACCGGTTTTGCCACTCACTTAGGATACGCGATTTAATAACACTTGAAACATCACTAGTTGTCACATATTGCACGATAGTAGAGTCAGCTGAGTTGACGGCTTCACGCGCACACTTATCTGCTTCTTCATTGCCTCTTATACCAATATGTGACGGGATCCAGATGAAGATTACCTCCTTATTACGATTTTGTATCTCGATCAGATTTTGTTTTATTTTTCCCAGAATGTAATTCTCTGGGTATATTTTTCCTATGGATTGTAGTGAGCTTAGTGAATCAGTCAAAATGATGTATTTCTGATTTGGTGAGGATATAATATATGTCAGTGCCCCGTATATGGCATATAATTCTGCATTAAAAGTACTGCAGTGTATTGGCAACTTATATTTTTGGCACATATTCGAGGATATAACTGCTGCTCCCACGCCATCTGTTGATTTTGAAGCATCTGTATATATTTGAGAGAAGTTTGTATACTTTGATAATAAGTTTTGCAGATTTTGATGTATTATACTATGGTTAGTAGTATGTTTGTCCAATGAAGTTAAGGTGGTAATTATTTTTGGTACTCCCAAATTCCATGGCGTAGCAGGTTCAAAACTAACAGGATAGCAAGGAGGTAAGGTGGTGTTAAGAGATGAGAGATCCATTTTGATTCGGTGGTAGAAAGGTTTGTGTAGACGTGGTTTATTGGAGAAAAATGTTGATAATCGGTTAAGGTGATCATATTTGAAGGTGTGGTTATTAGGATTTGCATTTGATTTAATTGCATAGGTTAACTTTAAGTACATTCTTCTGTAATACAGTGATGGTTCAGCTGCTTCACAATACAGGCTTTCTATTGGTGTGGTTCTGAAAGCTCCCAAGACAATGCGGAGTGCAGTATTGTGGATTGAATCTAAAATTTTAAGAGAAGACTCAGTAGCCGATGAATATGCTATCGCGCCATAGTCTAATTTAGATCTGATTAGAGTTCTGTAGAGAGAGAGCATAGTTTGTCTATCTGCTCCCCAGTCTTTTTTTGACAATGATTTAATGATATTAAGTCTTCCTTGGCATTCGATTGCCAGTTTCTTAATATGTTCTTTCCAATTTAGATGTTGGTCGAATGTCATTCCTAAAAATTTTACAGTATTTTTCCGAACTAACGAATTGTTATATAGTGAGAGTGAAGGGTGATTAGGGCAGCTTTTCTTTGAGAATAATATAAATTGTGTTTTTTCTGTAGAAAATTGAAACCCACAACTTTGCGACCATTTCTCTAGTTGATGTAAGAACGTTTGTAGCATATTCGTGATGTTTTCCATATTTTGACTTCTCGCATAGATAACAAGGTCGTCTGCGTATAAGAGACCTTTCAGTGGTAAGTTCATATTGGTTAGGACATCATTTATTGCTACTAAAAAAAGTGTAGGGCTTAACACTGATCCTTGTGGAATACCATTCTCTAGTTTTGTTTTTGGTGATAGCATACCATTAGTTTTAAGTTGGAATGATCTATTGGTAAGGAAATTGTTAATGAACGCTAGGCAGTGTCCCCTGATATTTAAATTATGTAGTTTCTTGACTATTAGGTGTTTCCAAGTGACATCATAGGCTCCCCTGATGTCAAAAAATATAGCGACGCATTTTTGATTGACAGCAAAAGCTTCAAGTATGTCATTTTCTAATGCTAAAATATTGTCTATTGTTGATCGATTTCTACGAAAACCACTTTGATTTGGAATGATTAGGTTTCGATTCTCAAGAGTCCATAAAAGCCTTTTATTTACAATTTTTTCCATTAATTTACCCATAGCACATGTCAAAGATATTGGTCTATATGCATTTGGATTACTTTTTGGATTGTTTGGTTTTAAAATTGGTATAATAATAGATTCTGACCATTTTGGTGGAAATTTATGTTGAGTCCAGATTAAATTAAATAACCTTAGTAAGTACTGGTGAGCGTTCGAAGGTAAATTTTTTATAAATTTTACCGGAATATCATCAGGTCCCGCTGCCGAATCTTTAAATGAGTTAAGGGCTTCGTTGTATTCTTCCATTAAAAAAGGAGAGTTTATAGGACTTTTATCTATCTCATCGAAGTTAATTAGATTACGTTCTTCATGTTGCTTAAGTGTAATAAAGCTCTGGTTATACTGGGTATTACTAGATCTGTGTTTATAAGTGTTAGCCATTTCTTCTGCGATTTCGTTGTCGGAGGTAATAACCTTATCTTGAATATTTAGTGAGTTGATTTTTAAATTTAAACTTTTTCCCGATATTCGTTTTATCTTCTTCCATATGTCACTCATAGGAGTAGAGCTGTTTATTTTAGAAACATAATCAATCCAGGATTGACGTTTAGCTGTCTTTATTGTCAATCTAGTTATGGCTCGAGTTCTCTTATATTCTAGTTGGTTTTCAAGTGATTTATTTCTTTTGTATTTATTAAAGGCAGTTTTACTTTCTCTAATGACCTTTTTACAAGACTCGTTCCACCATGGAACTGGTGTTGAATGTTTCGTTGGAGCTGTTTTACCGATTGAGTTTTCAGCTACCTTAATAATTATTTGGGTCAAATTGTCTAGACATTCTTCGACATTAATTATTGTTGTCGAGCACTTGTTTATATATGATTCTATCTGTTGGGCGAAATGCTTCCAATCGGCTTTATCTATTTTCCATTTGGGAGAGAAATGGGTTGTGCGTTTATGTTGATTGTTTTCTATAATTAATGGATAATGGTCACTGTTGTATGTGTACTGCATTGGATACCAAGACAAATGTGGGTAAAGATCACTGTCACATATTGTTAGATCAAGTGGTGTAGCTTCTCCAGTTCTTATATTAAATCTAGTTGGGCTTCCGTCATTTAAGAGAGACAAATTAAGATGATCTATAATTTCTTCAATGGCGGTACCCCGTTGATCTTTATATGCGGATCCCCAGATGTGATTATATGCGTTTAGGTCACCCAAAATGATTCGAGGAGTAGGAATTTGTTTAAAAAGATCCTCTAGTTCGTTTCTGGAAATTACTGCTCCAGGAGGTAGATATATGTTGCAAATGTTTATATTAGTTTTCCCAATAACGGTGACAGCAATGGCCTCTAAGTTAGTATTTAGAGGTATTCTTATCGAGTCATATGAATTATTAATTAAAATTGATACACCGCCACTAGCAATGTTTTGGTTAAGTCTTATTTGATTATGACAAACATAGTTTCTTAAGATTATATTTTGATTTGGTTTAAAATTGGTCTCTTGTAAACATACAAAATCTGGATTTTGTTCTGAAAGAATGATCTGTAGCATGGGTAAATTATTGAAATAGCCATTTATATTCCACTGTATTAATTTATTAAATTCCATTTTAATTTATTAAATTTATTTATTGATTTGTTTGTGAGGAGTCACTTTCTGTATCGGATACTAGGTCCTGTGGGATTTGCATCTGTAAGTGTTTTAGAAGAATTTTCCTTAATTTGGTATTTCGGGTCTTTGTAGATCTGTCTTGAGTATAGGGATATATTTTGTTTAACATATCGATGAGAGCTGTAAAGTTATCTGTATAATTTTCAACGGTAATAAGTGGATCGGGTGAACTCTTTATGTTTTCGAATAGGTCTGTTATCTGAACATAGCTTAGAACAAATGGTGGCGACTGCTGGTTTATGAATGCTTCTAGAGATTTTCCTTTATTTTGTTTTTTCTTTTTCTTGGGATTAAGTGCTATTTCTGCTGGATTGGTAAACATCGGTTTATCAGTGGTATCATTAGGGGGCGGGGGAGGACTTAAGGTATCGTCAATCGTTCTTTTTGAACTATTTTGTGAAGACTCAATATTCATATGTAAGGTAGTTGATTCGCTCTCAGTTTCTTTGGGGTTCAGTTGATTGTTTGTAGTTGGGGTAGCTGATTGAATTGAAACAGATGCTGGTGTGATGGTTGATATTTCTGGAGGATTTAATATTGGGTTTTTTTCTGCTGTGGTTGGAGCAATAGGATTTGGTTTTGGATTGATAGGTTTTGGTATGCTGGTTGATATTTCTGGAGGAGTGAATGTTGGGATGTTTTCTACCGAGGTCGAAGCGATAGGATTTGAGTTTGGATTGATAGGGTTTTTGCAGTTAGTTGCCGTATGACCATTTTGTTTACAGTTGTAACATGTCAAGTTGCCACTCGATAAGAATATTCTGTATGAAGTATTATCGTAGTTGATTAAAAACGATTCTGGAATTGTGAGGTCTGTTGGGCTGATAAAGATTTGCCTTCTGAAGCTCATTATATGACTAAATTCAGGTAACGGTGCACCAATTTTTAAAAAGGACATTGTAGATTGAATAACAAGTCCCATGGACTCGAGTTCTTTAATTAATACATCATGAGGAATTGATGGACAAACATTAGAGAGAATAATTCTTTCGGAAGGAGTTATATACCTTCGAGCTTGTATAATCTGATTATTAACCACAATGTTGCCGTTATTTTCAGTCATGAATTTTTCTACGATATTTTCAGATGATAAATACAAACATATTCTATTGTTTGATAATCTAGAGCAGAATAGTATATTTTTTGGATGAATGATTTTTCCCAGCGGGAGGAGGTAATCTTGTATTTTCGCATCTTCAATGGAATTAAAAATGATTGCCTGGCGCTTAGAGGGATGTTTTTGTTGAATAAGGGCGGTAGAGTAACTTCTTGGTGTAGAATTATCCATTTGAGAATTTCCTGGTAAATTTATTTCACCGCTTTGTGACATCTTGATCGATTTTTAAACATTTCTAAGTACGGACCTGTCCCCGGCTGGGAAAAAAGCCGAGTGGACACACAGGTCGATGGTAATTAAATGTTTTTGTTTAACGTCAAGCAGATTTCGATATAAAAATTTACAATAATGTTAAATACTAATTAGATGTTTTCTGTGGAAATTACAGTAAAACTGTACTTACAAATTTGGAAAGTTGAGATTCAATTGATCACTAATAATTTCACCAAGTTTGGTTAAATTTTGAAAACTTATTCTCACTTAATTTGAACTATTTTGTAGAGCCAAAATAAACACACCGTTCCGACATACAGTCAGGATCGGCCTCCTATTTTTTTTTTTATTATTACTTATTTTTTTATTTATTATTTTTTCTTATTTTTTTTATTATTTTTTATTTATTATTTTTTTCCTTTTTTTTTTTTGTTTTAAACTAATGATTATTAACTGGTATACATAAGTGCTCAGGGGTCTTTCAGAGAAAAAACAAACAAGAACAGACCACGGAAAGGAGAGTCAACAAATGGAGTAAAAAAAGGTAGCTTATATAAAATATCACAATATTAGTTTTATATTATTAATATGTTTAATGAGGAACTCATAGATACTTTTATCTTTTGTAGCAATCAATGTTTGTAAATTAAAAGGTTTTTTATGTGTTGTTTAATATAAATTTGATTTATAAAATGTTCTACTTCTTTTTCTTTTAGTTTGCAATGTCATATGTTCTGCGGATCCTAATTCTCCACATTCACAACAGTTTGTGTCAGAAAATCCTATTTTATATTTATGTTCTGGAACTAAGGAGTGGCCAAACCTAAGTCTACGTATATATGATATAAGGACCTTGTTGCCTTGGTAATCACTAAACCAGCGTTTAGATGGAATATCTGTTTGAATACTTTTATAATACAGTCCCTATTTGGAATTGGTATACCATTCTTTCTAGTTGTTCATTTTATTAATATTAATGTAAGTTTAGGCCTCATTTAGTGTTAGCTTATATTCACAGTTAGTTTCTAGTTCTTGTAGCACTGTTTGCTATTTTGTCCACAATTTCATTGAGTTTTAAATTGCAATGGGCTTTTATCCAGCAGAAAGATATTTCTTTGCCTTTGGCTTTGAGTTCAATAAAGTTTTTTATTATTTCCGTAATGATATGATTGTTATGTCCTGTCCACTTTTTCAATTTACTTAGAGCACTTTTTCTATCTGACAGTATTACGAATCTATTGTTATTATTGTTGATTGTGGCTATGTATTGCATTGCTTTCAATATTGCTATTAGTTCGCCTGTAAATACCGTGGTATCTCCATCTAGTCCTATTCCTTCTTTGTATTGTCTTTTAGGGTCCCATATGGCAGCAGCAACTTTAGAGTTAAACTTTGAGGCATCTGTATAATGGTAATACTTGTGGGCATAGTATTTCTATATCTGCATTAAACATAGCCTTAGATTCGCTGGGAAATTCGAATAATCTCTCATATAAATTGGCTGTAATATTAGGAATGCTATTTAGATATATTTGGAATTTGAATGATATTTTCGATGTGTATAATTTATTAGTAAATTGGCGCAAGTTGTTATATGTTTCAGCAAGTAGTAAAGTAGGCTATTTCTTCCATTATTCACTCTTTAGGTCATGTATAAATAGTTTTTGACACTTACCCCCCATTAAACGTTCTTTAGCAAAACCTTTAAGTACAAACATTTTGCATAGAGTTTTTCTTCTTAGATACAGTGGTGGTTCATTACATTCTATACTTAAATTTGATGTAGGGGTGCTTATGAGAGCTCCTATAGATAATCGAAGGCATTTATTTGATAACACGTCTACTTTTTTAAGGTGAGTTTTGGCTGCCTCATTTTAAAATATGCATCCATAATCTAAACTTGATCTTTTATATGATCTGTACATTATTAATGAAATTTTACCATCTGCTCCCCAAGCTATGTGACTTACTGCTCGTAATGCATTATACCCTTTTTCAGCTCTTGCCACAATGTATTCAATATAGTCTTTTTAACTCATTTTTCTGTCTAATATCATCCCCAAATACTTAATTTTAGGTTGAACTTTGAACTGCACGTTTTGCATTTTTACTAGTTCGGGAAGTTTTTGCTTTCTGGAGAATATGCAAATCTGTGTTTTATTTAAAGATTTTGTTTAATTTAAGTGATAAAAGTCATCAAGTAAACAACTGTATACTTCATTTATTATTTTGCAACCCTTTTCTACCTCGTCTTGGTCTGCGTAAATACATACGTCGTCTGCAAACTGTAATATTTTACCTTGGGTCCTATTTGATATGCTTTTACATATATCCGAAGTATAAATAGCATATAATGTTGGGCTTAAAATACTTCCATGGGGTATCCCAGTGTTTGATATTCTGGGACCTAATAGTTTATTTCCCATTTGGATATACAAGACTCCATTACTGTAATGTTTATAAATTCTCCAGCATAGTACCTATATCTCGGATTCCTATTTTCTTCATTTGGTGATATAGGATTAATAGATTAACATTATCATACGCATTTTGGACGTCTATAAATGTAGCCACAACTGACTTATTAGTAGAAAATGAGTTGTAAACATCCAGTACCAAGTGTGATAAGTTTTCCATTGTTGAACATGATTTTTTGAATCCAAATTGTGTTGGAGAGAGTCGGGAATTTTTCTCCAGTCTAAATTCTATTCTTTGTTTAATCATTATCTCCAATGTCTTTAAGATACCTGACGATAGCGAAATGCCTCTGTATGAATCCGGACAATATGTGGGTTTGTGTTGCTTGAGAATTGGGACTATAATATATTCTTTCCATGAGTTTGGAACTTCCATGCTTATCCATATGCGGTTTATTATATATTTAGCAGTTGTATTTTTCTGTGAAAAATCGCTTATAGCTTACATCTTTCTTATATAGAATACTATAGTGAACACTGTCATTTCCTGGAGCTGAGTTGTTACTGTTTTTTACACAATTTTTAAATTCTTCCAAATTAAATAACTCTGTTAGAAATTTACTCTCTTCAGCGATTGTACTGTTCAGTGTTCGTTGTACATGTAATTTCTTCATTTAGGACCCAAGGTCTGGCAATTTTGTTAAAGAAGAGTTCGATCCATTCATTTTTAACTATTGGATTTTTAGGTGGCTTATTATAGGCATTTTTTAATTTTCTAATCTCACTCTATATTTTACTTATCAGTGTATTTTTATTCAAACTATTACACACATTTTTCCATGAGACTCTTTTACTATTTAAAATAATTCTTTTTTTATTAGCTTCTACTTGCTGATATTTTAAGTAATTTTCGTGATTAGATATTCTTTTAAACTGTAAAAAAAATGCCTCTTTTTGTAGTCTAATAGCCTCCTTACATTCAATATTCCACCATTTTTTATGAAATTTTAGATTGGTCACTTTTCTCTTCTTTGGAATGCTAATTTTACTAGCATCACTTATAGAATCATATAACATTTGATATTCTTGTTCTGTATTTTGTCCTATATTGTCTTTTTGTTTATTGCTTAACAAGTAAGAAAAAACTGTCCAATCCGCTTTTTTAATATACCATCCAATTCTATTTTTAATTGTATCATTTTTATCAAAAGAGGTAAGTATTTACATTACTATCATGTGCAAATTCGATAACTACTGGATAGTGGTCTGAATCCAGACTCATATTTTCTGTGTGCCAGGAGCATTTATAATAGATATCTCTTGAGCAAATTGTTAGATCTATAGCTGATTTATTTTTATTCATACCACTCAAAATTAATATTTTCGAAACGTCATTTAAGAAATTAAGTCCATAGCTTCCATAGCTTAAAAGAGATTTATCCCTTCGCGATCAGTTTCATCACATCCCCATATTTTATTATGACAATTGAAGTCTCCCCCACTAAAAATTGTTTGTTTAAACTATTGAAGAACCTGGCCCACTCATTTTGCGATATACCTAGTTTAGTGTTTGCATATAGAGAATATAGATTTAAATTGTTTTGATTTAAAATGCCTTTAATTGCAACACACATTACATTATTTATTTTATAAAAATCTATGTTATTCCGAAAATTTATGTTTTTATGTATTTACATTGCGACCCCTCCAAAACCGTCCGGTCTATCTTCGCGAAAGATGTTATATCGAGAATAATTTATGTTTGTGTTTGGTTTCAACCAAGTTTCACTCAATAATATAGCCAAAAATTAATTTTCAAATATATATGTTTCAAAATGTTTCTTATTGTGTATTATTGATCGTGAGTTCCATTGTAAGATTTTTTTACTTGTTAGATCCATTAAAAATTTTTTCTAGACTATCTTCAAATTCTTCCAAAATTTGTTTATTTTCTGTTGGCCAAAAATTATTACTTTATATATTTTTAAATATTGTTAATATATTTATTTTCACTAAGGTTTTTGTTTGTTGTTTGGTTATTTTGTGTTAAGTGTTTGTAATACATTGGCAATATTCTTAGGAGTTGGTACTTGCGGGTACGCAGAGGTGCTAGGATTGTTTAAGATATTTTCATGTTCTTCCGAATATGGGTAAACAGATTTATTTTCAGTGGCTTCGCTCCATTTTCTTTTTGTTGTTATTGTGTATACAGGGTGTAACAAAAATACAGGTCATAAATTTAATTACATATTTTCGGACCAAAAGTAGTTCGATTGAACCTAACTTACCTTAGTACAAATGTGCACATAAAAAAAGTTATAGCCCTTTGAAGTTACAAAATGAAAATCGATTTTTTCCAATATATCGAAAACTATTAGAGTTCTTTTATTGAAAATGGACATGTGGCATTCTTATGGTAGTAATATCTTAAGAAAAAATTATAGTGAAATTTGGACACCCCATAAAAATTTTATGGGGGTTTTGTTCTTTTAAACCCCCCCAAACTTTTGTGTACGTTCCAATTTAATTATTATTGCAGTACCATTAGTTAAACACAATATTTTAAAAACTTTTTTGCCTCTCAGTACTTTTTTGAAAAGTCAGTTTTTATCGAGATATTTTGAATATTTTTCAAATCCACCAGATATTTGTATATGGCTAAGTTCGATTATGGAGACTTGGTAATAATATGAAAATTTATTTATGATTTACATTTTTAGGTATTTTTTGAACCATTTTAAAAAGAAGTAATATCTCGATAAAAAGTGCCTTCTCGAAAAAATACAAAGAGGCAAAAAAGTTTTAAAAACACTGTGTTTAACTAATGGTACCGCAGTAAAAGTTTAATTGGAACATACACAAACATTTGAGGGGTTTAAAGGAACAAAATCCCCATAAAATGTTTATGTAAACATATTAAAAAATAAGCCGCAACTCGATAAAAACTGCCTTATTGAAAAAATACTAAGAGGCAAAAAAGTTTTAGAAATACTGAATTTAACTAATGGTACCACAATAATAATTTAACTGGAACGTACACAAAAGTTTGGGGGGGGGTTTAATGGAACAAAACCCCCATAAAATTTTTATGGGGTGCACAAATTTTACTATAATTATTTTTTAAAATGTTCCTGTCGTAAGAATTCCACATGTCCATTTTCAATAAAAAATCTCTAATAGTTTTCGATATATTCGAAAAAATCGATTTTCATTTTGTAACTTCAAAGGGCTGTAACTTTTTTTATGTGGATATTTGTACTAAGGTAAATTAGGTTCATTCGAACTATTTTTGGTCTCAAAATATGTGATTTAATTTATGACCTGTATTTTCGTTACACCCTGTATATTTCCTACATGTGATGTTTTTAGGGCTGAGGTATAACTATTGCTGTACTTTAATTTTGCTTCTTCAAATGCTATAATTTCGTTCACCATATTTACCATTGTTAGCTTTTTTTTTCTCAAATTCAGGACATTTTGCTCGGTCTAGTGCTGAGTGTTATCGAAAAGGAAATAAACAAGTAGGCTCTGTTAACTCGCATGCTTCAGATTCATACTCTTGTCCACATTGTCCGCATCTTTTTTCCCTTACATTTCGTCGTGACATGCACATATCTTAAACAGTTTAGACACTACATTACACTGGGTATATAGGTTTCGACTTGATATATCATTCTCTCAATGATAACTTTTTGGTATCATTTGTCCTCTAAAAGACAACACTATAGTACCCGTCTCTATCAGCTCGTTGTTTAATTTTCTTTTCATTCTTTTTACACTTACTACCTTAAAATTACCATATTTCCAAAAAATAATGTCCTTTGATTGGTTTTCTGGGATACCTTTATCGACCCCTTTAATTACACCACTTTTTTGTACCATAGAGTGAGGAATGTATATGTCATAATCTTTTTCTAATAGATTTTTACTATTAATTAAAATATTTGAGCTTTTATATGAGTTACATTCAATTCTAACTATGTTTCTATCAATAACGCTAATATTAAGTATATTATATCTTACTGTAGGTTCTGCAGAAAGCATAAGACGCGCGGTCGCAATCTTGTACAACCTCTCAATGTTTTCGTTTTTATTTTGTAAATAAACAAAGTATGGGCCTTGGTCTCCTTGTGTATATTTATTTTTGATGGGTTTAATTAACAACTGGTTTACATTAGAATTATTGTTATCGCTTACCTGATAAACTGAAAAAAAGTTATTTGTTTGTGTTTTTGCTACCTGTTGTACCTGAGAACTTGCATTTTCACTTGATTGTGTTTGTTTTTCCTCCTGATCCAATTCTATATTATTAATATTGATAGTATTTCCTTGATCTGGTGGATGGCCTTTTCCGATGGTATTGACTTCCATTTTGTTAATTAACCACTCACCAAAACTAATTATCACCGATCACACACAAAAACGAACCGTTCGCTTTGCATACTAAATCGATACTGTAAACATAATGTTGTCTAGTGTTAAAAATAAGAACATGTTTGTATTCTCTATTCGTGGTTTCTAGTCACAGAAATGACATTGCTAAGGTTAATTTTAGACCTAACGTTAAAAGTTCTCTGTCTAATATCTTACACAGAGTAATAGTGGGAGATATATTGAATATAAAGAGTCTTTTCCTAAGCCTGACAAGTACTATTTCAATTACACAATATTTAATGTTAAGTTAATTAAAAACTGTTGCTTGCCGTTTAGCCAAATAAATCGGTTCTTGTTAGTTATTGGCTACAGCTGAGTAAGATAAAAATATTTGTGATGTATATTGAGATAATTCATCGTCCTTCTCAATAGCAGCAAATATCATTGTTATTCAAAAGTTTTTTTAATCTAAATATGGACCTGTTAAACTTCAGGTTTTGGTGATTGTCTTTTACGATCAAAACCGGTGTTGATAAATGGTTCGCATAATTTATTTACTTTGTAAGGCAGGGATTACTTTATTATTAATAAAATATGTAGATTCCTACTCCAAAGATTGTGTGTCTTCAATATATGTACAGTATGACGCAAATCTTTGGAATAAATTCGTTATTTCGTATGCCAGCGAATTTAAGGAAAAATTCTGACACAGTTCGGTTTTTATTTTCAAATTAGGATTTTTTGACATATATATCATACCAGTGACGTCATCCGTCTGGGCGTAATGGCGTAATTGATAATTGTTTTAATGAGAATAGGGGTCGCGTGCTAGCTCTTTTGAAAGGTTAATAAATTCTCTATTCAGTAATATATACATTAACATAATTATTTATACAGGATGTCCAAGAAAAAATTTTTTGAATTAAATTAATTGACACAAAAAAAGACTGTGTGTAATTTATTTTATTAAAAATACATTATACTGCTGTCTCTACTGCTCTACTGCTTTTTTTATGAAATAAACATTGCTTTTCACTTAATTTCAATGTTCAAGTTGCCACCCATCTGAATACACATTTTTTTCTGTTTTCTGCCAGCAGCAGAATGTATTTTGAATTAAATAAATTACATGCATTCTTCTTTTTGTGTCAATAAATTAAACCAAAATAATTTTGCTTGGACACCCTGTATAAATAATTATATCAATGTTTATATTACTGAATAGAGGATTGAGTGACCTTCTAAATGAGCTAACAGACGATCCCTATTGTGATTTAAAAAAATCATCGATTACGTCATCACTCCCAGATGGTTAAAGTCACTATAGTCCATGTGGTGAGACAGCACCCATCTGAGTCGGTTTCTTTGCGAATTCCTATTCAAAAATGCACCCTTTAAACAGATCTGCAGGGTGCCGGGCGGACCTTTTGGGCAGACATTGTTTCAACAATTTTTTTAAACACATACAAAATATCAACTTTTTTTGCTCTGAAGCATATTTTTTTAGTTTTCTTGGGTCATTCTAAACAAGAAAGGTATCTTTTGATTTTTGTCAACAATTGATCATTTTCGAGTTATATGCGATTTAAAATCTGAAAAATGCGAAAATACGCATTTTTACACATTTTCCAGGCTCAAAAACTCACATTTAAATTAGTATTTTTTACACAGTTTTAAGATTCTGAAGAGTGATGGGGTCTAACGTCAATTTTCACAGTTATAATTTAATTATTGTTAATTATTATGCGTGTCCATCTGATTTTCTTCTCTATTTCAACAAATTCCTATTTTCGTCCCACAAATATTTTTTTAGATTCTTTGGAATATTCGAAATAAAAAAAGTTTCTTGTCGTTTTTATCAAAAGTTAATAGTTTTACAGTTATAAGCGATTTAAAATCCAAAACTGCGTATTTTCTCATTTTTTTAACCCTTTTGTAATCTGCATGTTGCAGGTTACTGATTTTTTTGTCTCATCCCATTCTTTTATCACTTTTCTCATGATATAAGTATTTAGAATACATATATTATTATTATGTTGTATAGTTTTGGTGATAGGAGGCAGCTCTGTCTAGTTATCTTTTTTAATTGAACGCATTTGAATGCATTTAAAATCTAAAGTGATTTATGATAAAAACAGGATTTCAGATTGTTTTGTTTGATTTATAATTAAATCGTTTACCACAAAACATTTTTTCAGTAAACAAAAAAATTACTCCAATTAAGTCCATTCCTAACTTCAGCACTATAATTTTTCTACTTTGGTCTAGACGATTACAATAAAAGAAACGCGAGATTAGTTTTTTTTTAGTTTCTACACAATCGTTTCTCTTTCTGGTAAAAAATGAGACAACGTTGGATGGTCCAAATAGAAAAATTTACAGACTTTCGCTATCCAATTTATGCAACAAATGTTTCCGAATGGTTATTACCAAATTGTTCAGAAGGAAAATATTGCTTTTGAAAAAGAGCAATAAATTTTTTGTTACATTTCAACAAGTTCTGGTTTTATTACGGTTTCCCAGTAAAGGCCTATAAAGTTTGTAGTTTGACATATTATATGAAATACCGTTATCTGAACTGATACCGCAGTTATAAATTAGTTACACAGGAATGCACAAATTTATGAATAGCGATTCCAATATTTAATCAAAATTTAATGTAGAAATGTTAAAATTATAATTTCCATTATTATTGTTCAGCGTACCATGAAATTTTTACATACAGGGTGTTTGGTAAAGAATGGGCCATAGCTTAACCTTGGATTCATGAGGTTAAAATAGGTCGCTTTAAGCTAACTTAACTCAGTACAAAAGTTAATAATAACCTAAATACAGAGGCGTACGGCGAGCATACTACCAGAGGCGTACGACGGGGGAACGTGAATGGTTGACCCTTCCCAAATTCTACGCCACTGGCGGAATTGCTATTTTAGTGCAATATATTGATTCCCCAATACTTTCTATGTAAAAAACATACCCTGCATTTTTCATAAAAATGAAAAGGCACACTTATTTTGATTAATGTATTATGCTCCTTCGTTATTAGCTTCAAATATCTCGATGTACACCACAATATACTCTACTGTACTACTCTAGATGCTTGATAGCAGTCCAGCACATTCTAACAGAATGCCCACTTTACTCGTATGAACGAAGCATCAATAACATTTCTGAAGAACCAAGTCAGCTGAAGAATATATCAAATTATAATTTATTCAGTACAATTAATTATCTTAAAGATATATATTTATTTCATAAAATGTAATAATTATATTGTAATTCAAAAATGAATAACCATTTTCAATTTCATTGCAACAGGAAACTACAGCCGCATCATTATTCCAGTCCAATCAGAGAGTGCAGCAAGCACCTCTACCGGTTTCGAAACTTATAAGTCTCTCATCAGGAGGCACATATGCTGCTCTCTCTGACCCAACTAGTACAAACCACGGCGTGCAGTCACAGATTGCAAAGAACGAAATGGCAGGGATGCCCTAGCGGCAACTGCTATCAGAAAACTAAGTTTTCGATCTAATAGCACATAAAACAACCTTCAAAAATGTTATTCTACATCCAACCAGACTGAAAACAATGGGAACCTTCTCTGGTAACACCTCCGAGGCTTCTACAATTTGCAAACCATAACGGATGCTGAGACTAAGGAAGATGAGGGAATTTTACAATTTATAATTCACGTCCCATCTGCTCAGCGCGGTAAAGTTCCAACGAGAATGTTACCTTCGTACTCCAATCGGAGTAAACATGTAAATCAAAAATTAATAACCATTTTCAATTTCGTTGGAACACGAAATTACAGCCGCATCATTATTCCAGTCCAATCAGAGAGTGCAGCAAGCACCTCTACCGGTTTCGAAACTTATTAGTCTCTCATCAGGAGGCACATATGCTGCTCTCTCTGACCCAACTAGTAAAAAACCCCTACGTACAGTCACGGATTGCAACGAACGAAATGCCAGGGATACCTTAGCGGCAATTGCTATGAGAAAACTAAGTTTTCAATCTAATAGCACATAAAACAACATCCAAAAATGTTATTCTACATCCTACCAGACTGAAAACAACGGGAACCTTCTCTGGTGACACCTCCGAGGCTTCTACAATTTGCAAGCCATAACGGATGCTAAGACTAAGGAAGATGAGGGAATTATTTTTATATTGTAATTGTTTAACATCCGCTAATAACCTTCCATGGTTAATGCGGCTTTATGTAAATAAAAAAAATATCTCGAAAACTAATGGCTTTATCGTTACGAATGAACAGTATGTTTTTTCTTCTTCTTTAAGTACCGTGCCCAAATTTTTTTTAGGCGTGGGTAGCTTCCATAACAATTTGCCGATATCGTTCTCGATCTTGTGCGGCATGTAATAATTGATCTGCTGATAAGCCAGTCCATTGACGAAGGTTTCGGAGCCATGAATATTTCTTTCGACCAATTCCTCTTTTTCCGTCGATCTTTCTATTGAGTATTAACTGCAGTATCCTGTATCTGCTACCTCTCATTATATGCCCCAGATATTCAAGTTTTCTCTTTTTTATCATTTTCATTAAATCACCTTCGCCTTGACCTACTCTGTTTAAGACTTCTCTGCTTGAAATGCGTTGAACCCAAGATAGTCTGAGCATTCTACGATACGACCACATCTCAAAGGCTTCTAATTTGTTCATCATGTTAACCTTCATGATCCAGGTTTCACATCCATATAGTAATACAGGATACACGTAACATTTTAGGAACTTGATTCTTAGTTGTAAGTTCAGCTGAGAGTTCAGTCGAGTACGTTTTTTACATAGAAGGCATTGGAGAATCAAAAAATTGCACTAAAATAGCAATTCAGCCAGTGGCGTAGAATTTGGGAAGGGTTAACCATTCACGTTCCTCCATCGTACGCCTCTGGTAGTAGCCAGAAACTTTTGTTTAACATAATTTAGTACAGTGTATAGTACCAGCACCACTTACCAAATTTGGTGTTGTTGTCCTATGCCTGTTAGGAAATAATCGAAAATAAATAAAATAAAAGGTTAACTTTGACACCCTGTATTTCGGTTATTATCAACTTTTGTACTAAGGTAAGTTTGCTTAAATCGACCTATTTTAAGCTCAGGAACCTAAGGATGAGCTGTGGCCCATTCTTTAACAAACACCCTGTATATTTGATAGTTCTCAGCTACTCAGCTCTCAAAAATCTAATAGTTATTAGTCATATATAATGCAAGCATCATAATGACAATTATGTCATGTGATGAATGAATGCCACATGATGGACTTTAATTTATTAGGATCTTGGCTTGTGAGAGTAATCAGTCTTATTCTTCTTCGCATGCCATATCAGAATTATCCGACGTTGGCGATCACCATTGCGAAGCCTTCTCAAATGTTTTGCAACATGGATTAATTGTTTTACATTTGATATTTCTGAGTCTATTCCAGAATGTTTTTTAACCAAACTTTTTCTCTTCCTTCATTTCTACCTATTATTTAATTTTTAGGATCAGTTGTAGTATCCAATATCAATTCCCGAGTAACTAACACAAAAGAAATTTTCTGGAAATTTTTTTCTTATTTATTTTTAAATTTTATATTCCACAACGATATAATAAATAAATCGTCAGATATTAAACATTTAGTAGAAATTTACTCATACTTACTAGCAACGGAAAAAATCTAAATGGTAGGGTGAATGTCAGCTTGACTTAATAAGATCCTTACTGTGGTTGTTTACGAGCTCCCACTTTGAAAAATAAGAGTATTACATCAGTTATTTATCTTTTCATTCTAATGTGTTATGTCTTTTCATTCATAAATGTATATACAGGGTGTCCCGGAAAATAGTGCGTTCCTTTAACCTTTAACTACCTGCGCATCAAATTATAACATAACTACACGCGTGGCGTACTTTATACGCCACAAGAAAATACACTTAAAAACAGCGGATTTGTTTTTTTTAAATACACTTAGTTGTTTGTTATAAACCTTATTCGGCATCAACGAATACTTGGAGTTCCTTCTCAGTAAGTCAATTGGGATTTATAACTGGAATCTGATTCCATGATAAATAAAATTACTAATAAAAATTTTTTTGAAATTCGATTTTTTACGTGAGAAAAAGTGTTGTTTATAAAGAAAAATATATTTTGTGCCATATTGACTTAAAAACAATTGAAAGATATACTTATATTACTACTTATGTTACTTTGTGGCGTATATTGTCCACCACCGAAAACAACAAATACTAAAATGTAAATTACGATTTTCCCAGAACGCCGATTATAACGAAACTAAAACCAATTATTGTAGGGCACATTCCAGTGATACATTAGGTAGATAAACAAGGTCAAAAATAAAATTCTTAAATATATTTGCAGTAGAATTCTTATATCTGGCGTACAAAATACGCCAGCGCGTGTAGTTAAAGGTTTAGTATGGAAAGAATATACAATTTAGAACAAAAAAGTCGTATACCATTTTTTTTAAATTAACCGTTTCCATAAAAGAGATTAATTACATTGTTTTCCATATATTGTCGATTCGCTAATCTGAGACACAACTGTCTATATTACAATCGCAATAAAAATGCACTATAAAGAAATAAACAAACCGAGACACGGTGAATGTTCGAGGAGCACTCCCAAATCATGATTTGGGGTGCTCCTCGTACTTGTTTATTTCTAGTGGTAGGAGAGCAAAGTATGCTAAATGTGCAGTCACTCGCGCGCTTTGGGGACCTATTGGGTTGTGAAGAGTATGTCCTAAAACCAAAAAAAGTTAAGTAAAGCTTTCCATTTTAGTGGGGACTTTCCATTTTTAATTTTTTATTTTTTCCATTTTTTAGATTATAGCTATCCATATTTCGGAAAAATATCTCGAATAAAAGTTACTTATTTTTACGCAAGGAATCCAAATTTGCAATAAAAAATGAGGGCTCCCATTTAAGATTTTAAAGTAACCCCCCACCCCACCTCCGTGGGGGTCGCGTTTGGTGCCATTTCGGTGGATCGCGATATTTCGCGAAAAATCGCGGAATTCGTATTTAAAATATTAAATTTACCCCCACCCCTCTCCGTGAGAAGTCGTGTTTGATATCATTCGAAAGCTTTTTGAAAAATATTGAGTATTTTTTAGTTTTTCGATCTGTCATTCATTTCGCGAAATATTCGCTTTTTTCTTGTGAAACTTTGAGACTTACTTATTTCCATACGCCCCGCTCAAAAGGTCAGATTTTTTAACTATACACTCTTTTGCATGTACTTAACTTCTTCTTCTTCTTTGAGTGCCTCTCCTATCGGAGATTGGATATCATTAGGGCGATTCTAATTTTATTTACTGCTGTTTTGAACAATTCGTTAGTGGTACAGCCAAACCACTCTCTCAAATTTCTTATCCAGGACATTCTTCTACGGCCTGGATTTCTTCGTCCTTGGATTTTTCTTAACTTAAGTACTTAACTTACCTTATCTTAATCTGACTATTTTGAGTTTTTCTAAGGATATATTTTTTTTGGCCCCCCCTTAACGAACTCCCCTGCATTAAGAGCCAATTATATGGTAGAGATTAATTTTCAAGGTACAAGGTTTCTCCCCATGTAATAATCTGACACGCTCGAGTAACTGCAAAAATCCCCGCTTGGGCCTCCCACAATAGTGCATCTTTATTGTGATTGTAGTGTCGACAGTTGTGTCAACTATAGCGACTATATAGTGTTAGCGAGTCAACTATACCTGATTTTAATGTTTAGAAATTTAAATAGCCTGCCATCATCGTACGCACTACGGAATAATAACAGATAATAAGAACTCGTTTGGGATGTACAGTACATATTATTTAAAATAATCCAACCTAACTGTACCTACCTATTTACTATTTGTTTTTTGAATTTATACTTCTTTAGGCGCGATTGGGAGTGAATTTGTATCATTCTGCATGCATGCGCACACAGACAGTATGGCGTTAGTTGCTAAATCTTTCAAATTATGTATAAATATATCAATGCAAAAAAAAGGTGTGAAAATAATATATTAATGATTTTTGTAACTATATTTACTATAATTTTTGTGACTCTTGATTTGTTTTCCTCGGGAGTAAAATAGGTATTATTAAAACATTTTTCTACGAGCGTGCAAATATGTATACTTTCGCGCACGCATTTTAGTTTAGAAAGTTTCACTTTTCCGCACGCGTGTTACTTTTCCGCACGCGGTTTTTATTTTTCCGCACTCGTGTTAATTTAGATATGTTAATATGGCCTTAAAGTAATTATAATACATGCAATAAACTAATATTTAGATATTATTTACTAATTTATTTCAAATATATCTTATTGTGTTCCGGTTTTAATGAAATTAACGGGATTATTTCATTCATAGGAGATTCTGACCAATAGAAAGCTACAGACATGCAAATTAAGGTGATAATTTTTGATAATCTCCCGTCGTTAAGCATATTACGTCAGATGCCCTTCGTTGCTACGAAAAAATACATTCAGTGACATTAATGACAAATGTTTTAAAAATTATAAAAGTGATGACTTTCAACCGTCAAATACATATTTATAACAACTGTGTGTTTAATTTCACTAATTGGTACTTACATATATAAATTACAATAAAATTTTGGTTTTAAACAGTTTTATTCATGAAATAATCGCAACAAATTGCACTCGAACTCTAAAATTAATATAGAATTTTTGCCCTCGTGACACTTTGACATAATTTCACTCGCCTTCGGCTCGTGAAATTAAAACTGCCAAAGTGAGACTCGGGAAAAATTCAATAATTTTAGAGCTCTTGTGCAATTACTACTGACAATTCGACGAAATAAAATTATTTTGACATAATATTCGAAAGTCAAATCGGTAGACAATAACAGTCGTTTTGAATCATCGTCATGGAAACCAAGATCGTCGTCATGCTAACTAATTATATTGAAAGTTTGGTTTTGACAACCTTGTCAAAGAATTAATTTGTGTATGTATTTTCATATTAATTAAATTAATTGATTAAGATTTGGTAATTTATTAAAAACTCTTAGAAAAAACATTGTTCCTAACTCTTGCAGAAAGTCTCTTTTCCGCACTCGACTGCTTGCCGAACTCCCGCTTCGCGTCGTTCGGCAAACTGCAGTCGCATGCGGAAAAGAATGACTTTCTGCACTTGTTAGGAAAATAACTATGATATTTATTATACTTTATTTCGTCTGTTTGTTACCGTGAATTGTTATTATATCAGAGACTACAAAAACAGAGAGGTGGTAGCGTTATTGGTATAGCATTCGGCTACGGATCGAAAGGTCTTGGGTTCAAATCCGGACCATTCCTATTCTTTTTTTTTGTTTTTGGACAGTGATAAGCACTACAATTAGTTTAATATTTGAATAAAATAAAAATAAACTATTTAAAGTATATTTATTTCGTTGAAATCATATAATAGAAATATAACTTCTTACGTTCGTACAAAGTACAAACACATTCTTTTTTGCTTATTATTTGTTTACTATTATTATTGTTTTGAAGTTTTTTGAAATACTTATTGCATAATTTTAAACGAATTATACATCTTTTAACATAAAACAATCAGTTAAAAGATGTGTTTTATGTTTTTTTTTTTTTTTTTTTTTTAATGGCATAGACATTAGTCATACAGCCAGTTGCAATAAACAAAATACAATCCTAATCCTAATACAAAATTAAACAGAAACAATATAGTAACACAATAAATAATACAATACAATAATAATACAATAAAAACAATAATGGAACTCTGATAAAGTGATAAAATATTTTTGACAAAAAAAGAAGATGCAAATCTGAACTTAAATCATAAAAAATCTCATGCCCGCGTACAAATCTTATAGGACCGTGCGTGTATCTGACAAGAAATCTATACAATATCATTATAGATTTCTTGTCAGATACACGCACGGTCCTATAAGATTTGTACGCGGGCATGAGATTTTTTATGATTTAAGTTCAGATTTGCATCTTCTTTTTTTGTCAAAAATATTTTATCACTTTATCAGAGTTCCATTATTGTTTTTATTGTATTATTATTGTATTGTATTATTTATTGTGTTACTATATTGTTTCTGTTTAATTTTGTATTAGGATTAGGATTGTATTTTGTTTATTGCAACTGGCTGTATGACTAATGTCTATGCCATTAAATAAAAAAAAAAAAAAAAAAAAAACATAAAACACATCTTTTAACTGAACTAATGTTTTGTATTTAGTAAGCTTTAAATGTGTTGAATGCTTAGGGCTTTAACTGAATTACATAGCTTACAGTGGAAATTAAATACACCAGATAATGTATCAGTAATTATTTGTTAACTTCAAAACGTCAAACCTACAAGTCAAGTTTTCAGAATTTTTCCGAAAAATTATTATTTTTTATCGATTTTCGATAGAAAATAAAGTATTTCCATTCACAGAGTGCAGATTGTTATATTATATAATAGCGGATTAGTACGAATTTTTAACATTTGAAATGTTATAGTGAAAAGTACCATGATTTGACTGCTGAATGGAAGTTAGGTGAATATTATTTGATTTACCATTTGTTTGAGAAATTATTAAGCTTATCACTGAGTTGCAGACTAATCTGAGCTTATATTTATAATTTTTTTTTAATATAACTAGTTATTTGTGCTTTTGGTAACCAGGATCACAACAACATGTCAAACCTAACTTAACTCACCTCACACACAAATTTCCGACCCATCAACCTCTGTTATACAATCCAATATCAAAAATACAAATAATACTTCTGTTTCCAAATCGTATGCAGCTGCTACCTCTACAAAACCGCTTCCATTGTCTCCATTGTCTGTGCCTTCTCGAGACTAAGCGATCCTGATACCTCCTCTACCCAATACTGTACTATTTGATTACATTGAAGCTGTCGGCAGTATTGTTAAACCCAAAAACGTACACTTCGCATCTAGAATCTCCCACGGTCGTATATGTATTTACCTGTCTTCTTTATTGCAAGTTGATATTCTTCTTAGTACTCATCAAAATGTTTCAGTTAATTCAACAGTTGTTCCAATGCATCGGCTGGTTTCACCTACCAAAAGGTTATTAATTTCTAATGTAAGTCCATCCATTCCTCATGTTATAATTAAAAAATCGCTTCAGGATCTAGGATTAACACTTACCTCTCCTGTTTCTTACGTTAAATGTGGATCACCTGATGATGAATGCGCTCATGTTTTAAGTTTCCGCCGCATAACTTATATCTTATCTAATAGTGCTGATTTTTCTCTGCAAACATCGACTACCGTTACTTTTGATAACTTAATTCACAGAATAATTATATCAACCGATAAAATAGAACGGTTTCTTTGCAAACAAATTGGACATACTGCAGAGTCATGTTCCAATATTCAAGACACTGCAGCTTCATTTGAGCCCCCTCCAATACCAATTAACTTTCAATTATAATTACAAAAGTAATACGGTCTCCGCTTCCAGTTATTTACACTCTAAATCTTTCTCCACCTCTTTATCAACTTCAAATGATATTATGTTTATCAACATTCCCAGATATTCGGCGCCATTCTATAATTTATTCCAATTAAAAATCCTTAACAATCCTCCGTAACTCACTTGTACCACTTGCAAACTTCTTGAAAAAATGATAAATAAAAGACTCACTTGGTTCCTTGAAAAACATAATATTCTTCCTGCAGCTCAATCCGGTTTCCGCCGTCACCGATCTACTCTTGATAACCTTGTTCTTCTTCAAACACACATTTGTCAAGCAATCAATAATCATGAAGATGTCGTAGCAACTATATTTGACCTTGAAGTAGCTTTTGATTCAGTCTCTAGAAATGCAATAATTGACAAATTATCCTACTATATTTTGGATGGTAACATTCTTTCATTCATAAAAAACTTTCTAACTGGAAGTCCTTGTCAACGGTAAGCTTTCTCAATCTCTTCCTTAAAGTCAGGCTGTCCCTCAAGGATCTGTATTAAGTTCAACTCTATTCATTCTTGCCTTCAATGAGCTATGAAAGTCATTTCCGGCTCCCATAAAATATGTTTAATAGGCTGATGACCTAATCATTTACTGTCATGGTGAATCTGTTCCCATCACCGGTAAACTTTTACAGGGTGCTGTAAATCTTCTTCAAGATAGGTCTAATAAACTAGGATTATCACTTTCTCAGTGAGCGGCCGTGGAGTAACGGCATATTCGCTCGCCTCATACGCCAGTGCACGTGGGTTCGAGCCCTGCCAAAGACAAACCATTTTCATTTCCAATACTGACACGAGCCGTCTCACCGTGCCTCGGAGAGCACGTAAAGCCGTCGCTCCCCCTGGGCTAGTGTACATCGGCACTAGTTACTTAAAACAGTGTTAAAGATGTAAATGGCGCCGGAACTGTCCGAAATAATCTCCCCGGCAAAAAATACCATACGATATTATTACTATTATAATTCTCTTAAAATAAATCCAAATTAATAAAATTTTTCAGAAGGGCCTCCACTCCCGTGATCTAAATTTTATTTAACGATTCCCCACTATCTGTTGTTAATGAGTGTATGATATTTAACTCTATTCTAGGTATGATATTTGACTCCAGGGTAAATTGGAAAAATCACATCTATAAACTTAAAACCAATTGCTTTAAAAGATTGAACGTTCTAAAAACTCTAAGTCATCTTCATTGAGGTGCCAAATCGGACATAGATTTATTAAACTCTGTTCATAATAGTGCACACCGTCTATGCATTGGTGCCTTTCGCTCTAGTACTATCGAGGGCATATACTGTGAATCCAATGAACCTCCTCTCACCTTAAGACGGCCATCTCTTCTACTTTCATGTACTGCATTAACATCCGCAAATCTCTTTAATTCCGTCCATTCTCTAATAACCACAATACCCTCTTTTTCCACTAAAAATGTTAAACATATTATCATAAAACCTATACCTTAATGAATTACTCCACTACTTAAAAATATAGACCTCGGGCTGACTAGTTAATTTCCTCTTCTCTCACTTCCCCCTGGACTAAACATCTTCCTTCAGTAGACATCTCCCTCACCATCTTTAACAAACATGAATCACCCAACAGTCTTGTAAAGAAAGCATTTTTAGAAATTATACAAAAAAAATTATATGATTTAATCCTGTTCACCGATGCTTCTAAAACTACCACTGATGTTGGCTGTGCTGTCACCACTAAACATAAACTTGTAAGATCTTCTGGGCTACCCTCAACACGTAGCGTTTGAACAGGTGAACTTTATAGTATTCTGTTGGCATTTAAATGCATCTCCTATCAAAACAGACATGTTGCCATTTGTACGGATTCCCTTACATGTATCCATTCAATCAGTACAACATTTACTGACAACCCATTGGTTCAAAATATTCATGATATGTAGCAAAATCTCTCTGCTCAAGATGCAACAGTCTCTCTCATATGGCTACCTTCTCATACTAGAATTAGTGGTAATGAAACAGCAGATCATTTTGCCAAAGAAGCTACCAACCACAATATTAGAATAACCACAATTCAACTATTTACCTAACGATCTCAAACTAGTTTTCAAAAAGTTAGTAAATGATGCCTGACAAAATTTATGGCAACAGAGTAAAACAACTCTACATGAACTTCAACCGTATATTGATCATTTCTCCTTGGAAATTCTAACTAGAAATGAAGCATCTATTATTAGAAGACTCCGAATTAACCACAACAAACTTACTTATGGTTTCTTGATGTCCTCAGAAACTCGTCCAAATTGCCTACATTGCAATGTTTTCTGACTGTGAAACATATCCTCACTGACTGTAACCCATTCACTAACCTGTATAGACATCACTTGTTATGAAACCTACTGTTAAAGAAATGCTCAACAACCCTACAGAGATCATGAAAACTATATCGTTTTTAAAAACCGCTCAGCCCTACAAGAAGATTTGGACATCTTGGATATTAGTGCAACTTATGTAATGCACAGCTGAATCTTATGTTTGTGCGTCACAGTGTTGCCATGCCATTTCTTTCATAATTTCAATGAATGCTAAATGTACCTACAAGAATAATAGAACAAGAACGTTTACTTCTACGTCATTATACTAGGTAGAATGACAAATGAGGTGTCAAATGAAATCTTATAATCCAATAATATCAATAAAGGTGAGAAATTAGACCTAGATTGTCTGTCCCTCAAAAAATTAGCGTTATATTGGGGATTTCTAATGTCCACATTAAAAGTTGCACTATTTTTTTTCTATGAAAAATTTTGATCTAAAACTTACCAGAAAACTTCTTTGTACTCTCTACTTTCAAATAAACGTAATGAAGAAGCTAAATTTTAAACTTTGTCACAAAACTTTTATGATTAAACTTTGCAACGCACAAATCCGCACATTTTTCTTTGAAAAATTCATAACCTTTATCATGATAAGAATAAAAACTTGAGGCTTTTTCTTCAGAAATGTTAGAGCTATATACTGTAAAAATTTCAGAAAAAAATATTAAAATGGAACAGAGTTGTAGCGAGGTAAACACAAAAAACGTGATTTCATTTTTTTTTTATTTTTAGGTTAAAATTGCGATTTTTACAATGTTCCCCCACATAAAATTCAAAATAAACCTCATTTTCGTTTTCAGCACCCTCGAAGATATAAAGTATAAATAAAATTAGCCATTCACCGCTCCGTGGTCAGTATCTCGAAAACTAAGCGCTTTTTTGAGGGTGTCCCGCTCGTGTAAAATATCACAAAAAATTGTAACGTGATAGTATGAAAAAATAGAGGATAAGGCAATGGTGTTACAAGTGATGGTCGTATTCAATGACAAAATCTACACAGACATATTAGGGTGCACTAATATCCAAGATGTCCGAAGATTTAATATAATAGACATTAGTTAAAGTTATACAGTATGGTGCAAATGAAAGGAATAAATTCGTTATTTCGTAAACCGGCCACTTTACGGAAAAATCTTAAAATAGAACGATTTTTATTTTAAAATTATGATAATTTGGCATATATGACATACTTGTGGCGTCATCCATCTGGGCGTGATGACGTAATAGATAATTTTTTTTTAAAGGAATAGGGCTCATGAGCTAGCTCATTTGGAAGGTAATTTAATTCTCTATTCAGTAATATAAATATTTACATAATTATTTATACAGGGTGTCCAAAAAATTTTTATAATTAAATTATTTGACAAAAAAATGAAGAATGTATATAATTTATTTAATTCAAAATACATTTTACTATTACCCGAAAACAGAAAAGAATGTTTATTTCACAAATAAACATTGATTTTCGATTAAATTCAATGTTCAAGCCAGCTCCCGCCAGCCACTTGCCTCTTGGCAGTTTGACCTTTTAATTTAAGCGAAAAGCAATGTTTATTTGTGAAATAAACATTTTTTTTTTATTTATGACAGCAGTAAAATGTATTTTAAATTAAATAAGTTACATACATTCTTCTTCTTTTTGTCATATAATTTAATTTGAAAACATTATTTTTGACACTCTGTATAAATAATTATGTAAATGTTTATATTATTGAATAGATAATTAAATAACCTTTTAAACGAGCTAGTACACCACCCCTATTCTCATCTAAAAAATCATCGATTACGTCATCACGCCCAGATTGATGAGGTCACTAGTACCTATGCCATATATGACAAAATATCAATTTAAAAATAAAAATCGACCTTATCGGAATTTTCCTTAAAGTCGCCGTTTTAGGAAATATCCAATATATAGTTATGTATCCAATGTTAGTGTTCTTGTACCAATGGCCATAGTTGTCGAGGTACTTTATGTAAATAAAAAAAAATTTAACCTGTGAACTAAAATAATTAATAAGGAAATGGGTCAATACTCGCAATCGTATAGTTTGTATGTTATTTATTAGTTGTTACAATCATGGGGCAACCGGTTTCGAAGCTTACATTTTATGCTTCATCTTCAGGTCCAGTACATAGAGTCTTCACATATACAAACTACTAGATATCAGTATTTGGAACTGTTCTACAGCCAAAGTTATTTACGGAAGTCACCAGCCCCATCAAAAAGCAGACTAGTTTAATTTTTGAATCTTGTGTTGCAAATGATGGAGCTTTTTGTAGCTACAGTTGGTTTCTTGTCTCAAAACTTTTTCAATGCAGTTGTTTTCACTATGTGTATAATGTTTGTATAGGTGTAAAAAACATTTAAATTTAACACTGGGACATCACTCACAAATTAACATGCACAAAGATTTAAAAAAGGGTTTTTCCCAGAAAGTTTGTGCATGTTAATTTGTGAGAGATGTCCCAGTGTTAAATTTAAATGTTTTTTACACCTATACAAACATTATACACATAGTAAAAACAACTGCATTGAAAAAGTTTTTAGACAAAAAACCAACTGTAGCTACAAAAAGATCCATCATTTGCAACACAAGATTCAAAAATTAAACTAGTCTGCTTTTTGATGGGGCTGGTGACTTCCGTAAATATCTTTGGCTGTAGAACAGTTCCAAATACTGATATCTAGTAGTTTGTATATGTGAAGATTATACGTACTGTGCCTGAAGATGAAGCATAAAATATAAGTTTCGAAACCGGTTGCCCCATGATTGTAACAACTAATAAATAACATACAAACTATAAGTTTACGAGTATTGACTCATTTCCTTATCCAGTGGTATAATGGACTCGCATTGGCAACCCTTTCGTCATTTAAAATAATTAAGTTGTACTTACTTGAAAATAATGATTATACCTAATAAATGTTCAAACTTACCCACTTTCACGAACACATGCAGTCATACGACGAGAAGTATCGGCAAAACATTTTGAAAGAAATTATAGTATGCCTCTCCATTTAGTGATCTGCCATAAATAATCAACATAATAAGATAATAGGTAATGATTTCACGATTCGAAAACATTTTCGGCATTGACACTAAACAGGATTCTTCCAAACTATATGTTTATTAAACATGGGGCAGTCTACGCTTAAATTTTCGTACCTCACATGGTTGCCAGATTTTAATTTACATACCACAATTTATTTTAATTTTTTGGTCAAGCCGTTGAATTTAGAAAAAAATGGTATAAGAGTTTTTTGTTTTTTGCCCTATACCTATACCTTTAAAGAACGCACTGTTTTCCGGGACACCCTGTATTTACCTATTTATTCTCTTGGTGGTTTTTGTAATCTAACAAATAATCCTAATAAGAAAAGCTTTCATTGCTGGTTAGAAATTTCTACTTCGATATTGGATTTGAGGTTTGCGCGACAGCTATATTAGATTTCTGTGGTTTTCCGGGTTTGACTCCGCGTTGAATAATCGTGTTTACCGTGTTTGGTACCTAGCTGTATTCATAAGTTTTAGAACATTTTCGGGTTGGCAGTTTTATGAAAAGTCAGATATATTGTATACAGTTATAGGGCAGTCAATGAGGGTATTTGGCTCCGAATTCGTTCCTACTACATCGATTTACGTGATATTTTCACAGTAAGTAGGGAATAGCTCAAAAAACAAAGTCTACCCTATACTGATGTGCACTTTTATCTTGGGGGTGGTTCCCACCCCTTCTCGAGGGTGAAAAATGTTTTGGTTAAAATAGCCACGGAGGAGGCTAGAGAACCTAATTTTAAGCAAAAACTGTTCTATAATTATTTTTTGAAAACTTAATACTTTTTGAAGTATTCGTGGTTGAAAATTTGCCATTTTCATTGAAAAATGACACCTTTTCGGACGGATTTTTGCGAATAACTTAAAAACTATGCATATAACAAAAAAGTACTGTACAAAAAAAACTGTAAAATATTTCTGTAGGGTATAAAAAAACAAAGAGATTCGTTCCTTTATAAATCTTCTAGTTAAAATACAAAGAGGGATATGGTAGGTAAGAAAAGTTTGTTTTTTTGCTGCATGCTCAAATCGGTGTTTTCAGTTTGAAATAACAGAGACACTGTCGATTTTAGGTGTATAATGATACTTATAACTTTTGTAGTTCTTGAAAAGACCTTTAAAATGAGCAATATTAAATGTCGATTACATTCAAACTAAGCGAGATATTCTGCAAAAAGTTAATGACTAATGTATTTTAAGAAGAAACGAGAAGTATATTTAACCCCTCATCCATCAGAATTTAAACACATCGTTTTCGTTCTACAATACTTTTTACTATAGTGTTACTTTTAGGTTCAAAAAGTTGGACTCGATTAAAATAAATGGTTTTTGAAAAAAAAATAAGATCAAATTATAGAGCGCATTTTTAAATTTCCTTAAAAATCTTCTTTTTGCTCCATGTAACTCGAAAAAGATAAGAGATACGAAAAAAAGATACCAAACAAATATGCAGGTCTATTTGAGATAAAAATTTCCTTTTAGTTTTCATTATTGTATCTTTTATCATTTTCAAGTTACATGGGGAGAAAGGAAGATTTTTAAGAAAATTTAAACATGCGGTCTATAATTTAATCTTTTTTTTTTCAAAAATCATTCATTTTAAACCCGTCCAACTTTTTGAACATAGAAATAACACTATATTAAAAGGTATTGTGGAAGGAAAACGATTCATTTACATTGTGGTGGATGGGGGTTAAAATTACTTCTCATTTATTCTTAAAATACATTAGTTATCAATATTGTTCGCAGCATATCTCGCTTAGTTTTAAGGTAATGGAGCTTTAATATAGCTCATTTTAAAGGTCTTTTCAAGCACCACAAAAGGCATTGGTAGTATTATACACCTAAAATCGACCGTTTCTCTGTTATTTTAAGTTGAATACACCAATTTGAGAATGTACCAAAAACAATCTATTTTCACCTACCATATCTCCTTTTGTATTATAACTAGAAGAGTTATGGAGGCAAGTGCCTCTTTGTTTTGTTATAGCTTACAAAAATGTTAAATATAATTTTTTTAGTTAGATGCATAATTTTTAAGGTATTCGCAAAAAACCCTTCGAACAAGAGCAAGGTAACTCCCATCCACCAAAATGCAATTGCATCGTTTTCCTCCTACAATACCTTTTACTATAGTATTATTTCTATGTTCAAAAAGTTGGACGGTTTTAAAATGAGAGTCGTTTTTGAAAAAAAAAAGATCAAATTTTAGAGAGCATTTTTAAATTTTCTTAAAAATCTTCCTTTTTCTCCATGTAACTTGAAAATGATACAGTAATGAAAAATAAAAAGGAAATTTTTATCTGAAAAAATCCTACATTTTTGTGTGGTAGCTTTTTTTCGCATCTCTTATCATTTTTGAGTTACATGGAGAAAAAAGAACATTCTTAAGAAAATTTAAAAATGCGCTATATAATTTGATCTTATTTTTTTCAAAAACCATTCATGTTAAACCAGTCCAACTTTTTTAACATATAAATAACACTATAATAACAAGTATTGTAGAAGGAAAACGATGTATTTAAATTCTCATGGATGAGGGGTTAAATATACTTCTCATTTCTTCTTAAAATACATTAGTCATCAACTTTTTTGCAGAATATCTCGCTAAATTTTAATGTAATCGACATTTAGTATTGCTCATTTTAAAGGTCTTTTCAAGCACTATAAATGTTTAAGTATCATTATACACCCAAAATCGACCGTTTCTCTGTTATTTCAAGTTGAATACACCGATTTGAGCATGCAGCAAAAGAACAAACTCTTCTTACCTACCATATCCCTCTTTATATTTTAACTAGAAAATTTATGAAGGAACGAATCTCTTTTTTTATAACCTACAGAAATATTTTATATAGTTTTTTGTTAGATGCATAGTTTTTAGGGTATTCATATAAATCCGTCCGAAAAGGTGTCATTTTTATATGAAAATGGCCAATTTTTAACCACGAATAACTCAAAAAGTATTGAGTTGTCAAAAATTAATTATAGAACAGTTCTTGCTTAAAATTAGGTTCCCTAGCCTCTTCCGTGGCTATTTTAACCAAAACATTTCTCACTCCTGAGAAGGGGTGGGAGCCACCCCCAAAATAAAAGCGCACATCGGCATAGGGTAAACTTTGTTTCATGAGCTATTCCCTACTTACTCTGAACATATCAAGTGAATCGATGTAGTAGAGTGGAATTCGGAGCCAAATACCCTCATTGACTGCCCTAAAAGAAGCAATTCTGCTTACCGCATTTGAAAGTTCAAGTCAAATTATACCGGTTTTGATTATTTATATTGTTAATCAAAAAAATACAAAGAAATGTTTTGTTTTGCGGAAAATCGCTGTTATGTAATTCTGCAAGTTCTTTGTTTATGACAATCTTATCGATATTCGGATTAATTGTTACCCAAAAAGTTCGTCTTCTACGGGTCAAAATACATAAAAAACTTGGGTAAGTCCATCTGAATAAAGGAAGACGTTGAACTTCCTGGCCACAGCACTAATACTAGTTACATTAGAGACCATTTAATCGCTTATATTTTTTTTATTCAAAACTATACCGGGTGTCCACTTATATTTTCCCCCATTTTAACTGCCTATAACTTCTAAACGGCTCAAGATAGAAATATGCGGTTTTCGCTGAAATGTTTTATTTTAGCAAAAGTTTTTTCTGAATGGACTGAATTTTTTATATCGCTTTCAAATACAAAAAGAAAAATGGTGGATTTTTGAAAAAAACGTTGTTGACTTTTTTTTAATAGAACACCCAGTATATTTTTTGTAAATTGAAAGAAAGGTCATTCACCTATCCAGCGATATAAAGTTTTTCATAATCGCTTGTGAAATCACTGCGTAATTAATTTTTAAAATGAGAGGTGCAACGTGGATATCACACACCAAAATAACAACTAATATAAGCAAATTGATATTATGTTATGTGATTTCCACATTGCATCTCTCATTTTAAAAATTAATTGCTCAGTCATTTGACCACCGATTTTTAAAAAATTTATATCGCTGGATAGGGAAATGACCGTTTTTTTCAAGTTTTTAGGTAAATGACCATTTTCTATGTCGCTTTTAAATGAAAAATGGCGGATTTTTGAAAAAAAGACGTTGTTGAAATTTTTGTATTGAAACACCCAGTATATTTATTTGTAGCTTTAAAAAACGGTCATTTACCTATCCAGCGATATTAAATATTTTAAAATCGGCTGTCAAATGACTGAGCAAATAATTTTTAAAATGAAAATGAAAGATGCAATGTGTAAATCACATAACATAATATCATTTTGCTTAGTTATGTTATTTAGGTATGTGATATCCACGTTGCACCGCTCATTTTAAAAATTAATTACTCAGTGATTTGACAACCGATTTTGAAAAACTTTATATCGCTGGATAGGTGAATGACCTTTCTTTCAATTTGCAAAAAATATACTGTGTGTTCCATTAAAAAAAGTCAACAACGTTTTTTTCAAAAATCCGCCATTTTTCTTTTCGTATTTGAAAGCGATATAAAAAATTCAATCCATTCAGACAAAACTTTTACTTAAAGAAAATATTTCACCGAAAACCGCATATTTCTATCTTAAGCCGTTTAGAAGTTATAGGCAGTTAAAATGGGGGAAAATATAAATGGACACCCGGTATTTACATCCCGGTATATTATATCCGGTATATTATATTATACCCGGTATATATAAATGGACACCCGGTATATTATATCGAAGTCGTATTGTAGGCGTTTTGTGAAGATTTAATTTTTTACTTTCTGTTATATCTTTAAAAACAAACAAAATAGAAGGTTCTACTCGAAAACATTTGTGTTTTAACTGAAACCATACTGAATTACAACAAGATACAATTACACCAAATACCAACAGGTAACAAAACCTAAAAAACATAAATAAGGTAAACTCTTAGAGTAGCGATGAGAATTTTACACTTTCAAGTGTAAAATTCTTCCTACTCTAAGGGTAGACCAATATCGGGAGTCCTCATAAATAATCAATAGGGTTTATGTCGGAACTGTGAGTGTGCCAACTCAATTTCTGAATATTTATCTCACTTAAATATTAAGTAACGACACGTTTACGTGAGGACGCTTTGCTTTACCAGACATAAGGATGAAATTATTTTCTATATTGTAAACAGTGAAAGGAACAAAGTATTCAAATAAAGAAAATCTCTATAATGTACCTTTCGCTACTTAAAGATCCTCCACGTAAAGACTCCAAGTTTCTTTTCGCTGGAAATTCCACCCCAAAACATCACAGAGCCCCTATTAAAGAATCAATAAATTAATAAGATGCAGCATTAACGGTAGAATAATTTGAGCCCAACGCATGGATGTCTTATATTTTAAATATCACTATAAATTTTAAATTCTTTGGCTAAAGTAATAATACATACAATTAGAGTTTTTCCTGGTACATTAACAGCATATTTTTGACATCATTCAAAAATGCCTTGAAATTTAGTTGCCATTTGAAGTCCGTTATGTGAGGTTGTATCCTCCGGATATTTCAACTATCGTGGGGGGAGTCCTGTGAGACCTGAAGTTAAATGCAGGAATATTTTAAACATGACATTTTTTTAACCCTCCGTTACTCGCACACGGCCCTCTAAATAACTTCTTATAACTCTGATTGTAAGTGAAACACCAACTTTGGGTGAAGTCCACGTGTAGTGTAAAAAGGAGTATTATACTTTAATTATTAGGCAACACGGTGCAGTACACCGGGTTAAGTATTTGTGCACAAATTTTTGTGTTTAAATTAGACATCGATAGTTTTAATTAGTAAGGTAATTTAAGATCTATTTCTTATTTTCAATGTTTATATATTTGTTTATTTATATTTAGATATGGATTACGAGGAGGAAAAGCAAAGATTATTAAAATTTTTTCAGGAACTATCCACTGACGAGGAAACGTATGAAGATGGTGATGAACAAAGTTACTTTTTATTAAAGTAATATAATGTTGACAGAAACGCATATCTACAAAATTATAATATGATCATATATTATTCATTAAATAAAATATTTGTACACAATTTTGCAAAAAAAAAATTTAATATTGCTCATCCATATTTTTGGACCCGGTCTTCTGCACCGTGGGCGAGTATTCGATCACAAAAAATTGGCGCGAGTAACGGAAGGTTAATAACACAATCTAAACAATTTAAAATTTTATAACGTTTAATGGGTTTTTACCCAAATAACTTGGTGGCTTAGACATATACTTTATCTTATAATAAGCACTGATGATGGAGTTATTATTCCGAAAATATTCTGTATTGTAGCCCTTTTTAGGGATTTTTTAATTAAATATCTTCTTCTTCTTTCTTCTTGTATGTAGGCTTTAGAGCCTGTTTCTTCTTCAACATTAGCCTCCTAAATTATTTAAGTTTTCTCGCCATTTTTTCTTGGCCTGCCAATACTTCTTCCTCCATTTGGTCACTTATCCCGTGCTATTCGTACTATCCTATCCTCTGCCATTCTACTAATGTGTTCGTTCCACTCCTGTTTCCGTTTTGTCACCCATTCATTTATGTCTTCTACATTGCATGATCTTCTTATGTTTTTGCTTCTTTCCCTCTCCAACAGACATTTCCCTGATATTCTTCGGAGTATTTTCATCTCTGTTTCTAGTAGTCGTCTCGTTTTAGATGTGTTAGGTCTTGTCTCCGCCGTGTATGTCAATATAAATCTAATTGCTGCTTTATAGATTCTTGCTTTTGTGTCTTGCCTTAGGTGTTTGTTCTTCCAGATTTTGTCATTAAGTAGTCCCGCCGCTTTACTTGCTTTTAACCCTGGAAGCCCAAGCTTGGGTGTGAGATATCCATCGAGACACTTAACTGAATGTAGCATGCTCAATCGCATTTCAATAGTAATGCCTCTTTATGTAAATTCAGTCTCTAGTCTGCCAAAGACGTGTGTGTTGTTGCGGTCTCATTTGAGCAATATTTCCAAATACGCAAATTTATTGACTGCAAGCTAGGGTATGTAGCACCCATGTGTGAGGTTTGCGATCAAGTGTGCTTTCAAGTTAAAGACCTACCAACACAACATACCACAAGTTTAGTAAAGCAACTAGGTGTTATATCTGCAAAGGAAGAGATAAAAAATAAAATATACATGCTGGGCTAGCCATAAAGCATTCTGCATGGAGCATAGAGCTAAACTGTGTTATGAATGGAAGTCACCAAAATGAGTGAAATTGAAATACCTGGCTAAGAACAGAGGTGTAACCAGTATGATCCTCAGGGGGGGGGGGGGGGTTACAACTACTTGATGGTCTCTGGGGGGTATGGAATAGTGATGGTGTTAAACTTATAGAGCTCAAAGTACATCCAAATGGGGGGGTTATAACCCCCTAGTTACGCCTATGGCTAAGAATAAATATGAGCTCTATAATCAAGGGGTGTTATTTTAGTTAGAAATACTATTTTGTTGTTAAACTAAATATTTTGAATTATTTTTCTGGTTTTTTAGAAAATATTTTTTAATTATTTTTATATATTTTTTCTTTTGTATTACTACAATTAACAAAGAGAAAATAAAATTAATGATTTAATCCTTCTTGTGTATTCAATAGTGATTAGACAGTTTCTGTAAATCATAAAATGTTTACTTTTTTTTATTTCTTCACAAAAAATAATTGGGTATCTGATAATCATGTGTGTGACTTATATTAAAAAAAAATAGGTGTGATCTTCCAGGGTTAAGCTTTGTTGTCGTACCTCCCCTTCAACATCTCCGTAACTGGTTATATCTATTCCCAAATATCTAAACCTTGTATGTTCGTTGGGGTAGTTACCCCCGACGAGGGGGTTGATTTGTAAAATACTATTTACCAGACATATATTTATTTGCCAACACTAGATATACCAGTAAGGAGTTGGTGGACGAAAGTCTACATTCGAACTACATGGATGCCTAAATAATGAATAATTAACGAATGATCTCTTTTACTTTCTTCTTATCTGTAAATAAACTCATAATTCGTACGAAAACAAACAAATGAAATAGAGAATGCGGAAAAATCCCCTTACGAACAATTCACACATCCACTACTTCGGGCTGGGAAAATTTTTTTGAATAGAATCGAAGATCCAAACACCAGCTCTTAGAAATGTGTTTCGCCCTCTTCAACCTCTATGGGCTCATCGATGAAGATGAGAGGTTGAATATCTTCAGACACATTCCAATCAAAAAACAACATTCGAGACCTAGACATAGCAGGAACGTAAATCTACGCCCAACCTGACAATGCCATTCTCAAGTTTTAATTCCCTAATTACTTTAGATTAAGTAAGATAATGTTTATGAAAAAACAAAAGATGTAGATCTTTGAAACACACTCAGTGATCAAAAGATCCACAGGTACTGGTTTGGACGACCACTCGTACGAAAACAAACAAATGAAATAGAGAATGCGGAAAAATCCCCTTACGAACAATTCACACATCCACTACTTCGGGCTGGGAAAAATTTTTTGAATAGAATCGAAGATCCAAACACCAGCTCTTAGAAATGTGTTTCGCCCTCTTCAACCTCTATGGGCTCATCGATGAAGATGAGAGGTTGAATATCTTCAGACACATTCCAATCAAAAAACAACATTCGAAACCTAGACATAGCAGGAACGTAAATCTACGCCCAACCTGACAATGCCATTCTCAAGTTTTAATTCCCTAATTACTTTAGATTAAGTAAGATAATGTTTATGAAAAAACAAAAGATGTAGATCTTTGAAACACACTCTGTGATCAAAAGATCCACAGGTACTGGTTTGGACGACCACTCGTACGAAAACAAACAAATGAAATAGACAATGCGGAAAAATCCCCTTACGAACAATTCAGACATCCACTACTTCGGGCTGGGAAAAATTTTTTGAATAGAATCGAAGATCCAAACACCAGCTCTTAGAAATGTGTTTCGCCCTCTTCAACATTCCAATCAAAAAACAACATTCGAGACCTAGACATAACAGGAACGTAAATCTACGCCCAACCTGACAATGCCATTCTCAAGTTTTAATTCCCTAATTACTTTAGATTAAGTAAGATAATGTTTATGAAAAAACAAAAGATGTAGATCTTTGAAACATACTCAGTGATCAAAAGATCCACAGGTACTGGTTTGGATGGTCTTCACCGATGAGCCCATAGAGGTTGAAGAGGGCGAAACACATTTCTAAGAGCTGGTGTTTGGATCTTCGATTCTATTCAAAAAATTTTTCCCAGCCCGAAGTAGTGGATGTGTGAATTGTTCGTAAGGGGATTTTTCCGCATTCTCTATTTCATTTGTTTGTTTTCGTACGAGTGGTCGTCCAAACCAGTACCTGTGGATCTTTTGATCACTGAGTGTGTTTCAAAGATCTACATCTTTTGTTTTTTCATAAACTCATAATTGTTTTTATTATGATTGCCGACACCAAATCGACCATGAAATACTCATAATATCAAAATAGCTAACTAGGGCGTTCTCGAAACCAGTGCCCTACATTGTGGAATTAATGTCACCTATTTATTTTACTATAAACAACAATGTTTTTTGTAAGATCTTTAAAAATGAAATCGATGTAGGTAAACCTTATTTCTTTTGATGCTAATATAAATTCCTGTACACTTGCTTCCTGCTTTATTATTTTCCCATCAATTTCGATTTTACATCGTAGTGGGTATTTAGATGTTGTCATACATTTGTTTTTTTTTGCTGATATTATCATATTGTATTTCTTGGCTGTTGTATTGAAGGTGTGTGTTAATCTTTGGAGATCGTCTTCTGTCTCGGCGATTATTGCGGCGTCGTCTGCATAACATAATATTTGGATTTCTTTGTTCCCCATTCTGTAACCATAACCTTTACGTACTGCTTCTACTATTTCGTCCATTATTATATTAAAGAGCATTGGGCTTAATGAGTCACCTTGTCTGACTCCGCTTTGTAGTGGTATAAACTGTGTTAGTTTTCCATTTATCTTTGCCTGTATTCGATTATGAAAATATATGTTTTCGATGGTTTGTATAACATTGATTGGTATTTTTCTTCTATACAGTAAATATAAGACGTCTTGGACTTGGATGCGATCGAAAGCCTTTGTTAGGTCTATAAAACAAAGATATGCTGGTTTATTGTACTCAATGGCCTTTTCTGTGATTTGTATTAGTACAAATACGGCGTCTACGCAGGATCTTCCTGATCTGAATCCTTGTTGTTCATCTGATAAAGTTGTTAGTTTATTGATTTTGTTGGTTAGGACTTTTGTCGTTAGCTTAAGTGCGTTGTTCAGTAGATTTATACCTCTATAATTGTTGGAGTCTTCTTTGTCTCTTTTTTTGAACATTGGTATCACTATGCTGTTTCTCCATGTGTCTGGTATCTTGCAGTCAATATTAGTTTTTGTATAAGTTTTGTCATCTCTAGGGTTATACTTTCTCGTCCGTATTTTAGAAACTCGTTGGTTATTACGTCTGGTTCTGGTGACTTTCTGGTGTTAATTAAATATAACTTTTACAAAAAAAATTTTACTATTTTTTTGTCACTTATGTTATAGATACAGCCAGCTACAGGAATATATTTTCCTCGTGATTTTTTATAAAAAAAAATACTACCTGTAATGTAGAAAATTCCGACATGAATGAAAATTCACATTTACAAAAATCAATATCCTTTTACCATATAATGCGTAGAGCTTAAGAAGCCCTCCGTTATCTCAATTACTCTCATCTCCTGAATTTCTGCTCTACCTCGTTTGCCATATTCTATTTCTGAGCTACGCCTACAGGCACCTATCGAAAATAAGAAGATTTAAATGGTAATTGAAGTTAAGCCTGGAACTGGCGTTTGTTGGGTAATATTTGAGAAAAAAAGAATTTTACCGAGAACTTCAAGATATTTGTACTATTAGAAAAAAACAATGGTGAAAGGTTATTTCTTTTGTTGATTTCTATTTTTCAATATAATTATTGATGTGAGTAGAACACACATGCAAGTTGTGTATAGTTAACCGGATTGGACATAATACAACAATGAAATATTTTATAAGACAATAGAATAGAACACATAAAAGTAAAAGATGATATGGTTTTAAAGACCTCGACCTCGGAGGTAAATTACACTGTGTGTGTGTGTGCTTTTGTCATTTTGAGCAACTGTGTTTAGCGTGTGTTTGCAAGAAGGTTTAGAGCACTTAGGATGTTATTAAAAATCTAATATATGCCATAATTCGTTGAAAGAAACATGACCATATTTTAATGATAATATATGACCAATTTGTATATTCCAACTAATAACATAAGTGAATTAGAGGAACTGATTCAAAATAACACCATGTCGACATAGTGTAGTTTACCTCCCAGGTCCCGAGATGTTAAAAGAGGAACTTAAAATCACAATTAAAAAACAGAAAAAATTGCAAAACAGTAAGTCCAGAACAAATCCTAGTAGAATGTAATAATAATGAAAACTTAGACGCGATATTAGACTTGTTTAACAGAGTCTACAAAACAGGACACGTACGGAAAATATGGTTACTCTCTACCTTTTAGCCTTTTATGCTACCCCTAAAAATACAAAGAATAAAGACTACAGAGGATAGAGAAAAATATCAGTAAGTTTAGTATGGTATAAATAGACCCAAACCCAGACATCCAAAGTGAAAGTTATCCTCCAACACCAAATTGTTCTATATGGTCCACATAATGTTCAGAAAAAAGTCACACCATTTTGAGCGTCGGGTTTGGGGGGAAGAGGGGGGAGAAATCGGTAAATTCGTAGTTTATTAGGTTTTTCGTCAATATTTCTAAAACTATGCGGTTTAGCATGAACAACCCTCTATACAAAAATGTTCTACATTAAATTTGAAGTAAAAAAGGCCTACACATAATCCTTCTTAAATAAACGGTTCAAAAGTTACGGAGGTAGTATAGTATAATTGGTCCAAAAAAAGGACTAACCCAGACATCTAAAGTAAAAGTTTTCCTCCAACGCCCAATTGTTCTATATGATCCACCTATTGTTCAGTAAAAAGTTACACCATTTTGAGCGTCCGGTTTGGGGGGAGATGGGGGAAAAGTCGGTAAATTAGTAGTTTTTTTAAGTTTTTCGTCAATATTTCTAAAACTATGCTTTAGCGTAAACAATGTCCTATACAAAAACGTTCTACGTGAAATTTAAAACAACAAAGGTTCGATACATTAAAATCAACGGTTCCAGAATTACGGAGGGTAAAAAGTGGATGTTTTCGATAGTTTTTATATTCTTTGGGAAATTTATAGAAATTTTCTTTAACAGGATTGTGTTTTATAAATAAAATTTACTATTTCAGTGGCCGATGATATGTTAGTGATAAGCCCTTGAAGAAACGTCAACCTCACCACCCAAAATCATCATCAATTGCCCAGATAATATAAAAAGTATCGAAAACCTCCACTTTTCACCCTCCGTAACTCTGGAACCGTTGGTTTTATAACAATTATGTATACGACTTTTTTGTTTTAAATTTTATGTAGAACATTTTTATATAGACCATTGTTTACGCTAAAGCATAGTTTTAGAAATATTGACGAAAAACTTAAAAAAAACTACTAGTTTACCGACTTCTCCCCCATCTCCCCCAAACCGGACGCTCAAAATGGTGTAACTTTTTACTAAACAATAGGTGGACCATATAGAACAATTTGGAGTTGGAGGAAAACTTTTACTTTAGATGTCTGGGTTAGGCCTTTTTTTGGACCAATTATAATATACTACCTCCGTAACTTTGGAACCGTTCATTTTATAAGGATTATGCATAGGACCTTTTTTATTGCAAATTTAATGTAGAACATTTTTGTATAGAAGGTTGTTCATGCTAAACCGCATAGTTTTAGAAATATTGACGAAAAACCTAAAAAATTTTCGAATTTACCGATTTCTCCCCCCTCTACACCCCAAATCCGACGCTCAAAATGGTGTGACTTTTTTCTGAACATTCTGTGGACCGTATAGAACAATTTGGTGTTGAAGGATAACTTTCACTTTGGATGTCTGGGTTATGGCATTATTTGGACCAATTATATCATTATACTAGTTATATTCTCAAATTATTCTTGAAAATAATACATGTGTGTGTGCAACCAATAACCAAGAAATAAGAGCGCGCATCGGAAAAGCTAGATCAATCCTCAACCGTATGGGGGCGTTTTTCAAGAGCCACAACCTTTCTCTTGGTATAAAAGTAAGAATGCTGAGATGTTACGTCTTCTCTGTTCTTTTTTATGGTGTTGAATCATGGACCTTGAACGAGGATATGTGCCGAAAGTTGGAAGCATTTGAGATGTGGCTATATCGGAGAATTCTTAAAATCCCATGGACTGATAGGGTCACAAATGAGGAGGTTCTTAGAAGAATGGGGAAGAACCGAGAAATACTAACCACCATCAAATCTCAAAAGTTGGAATACTTTGGACACATTATGCGAAATGAATCCAGATATGTCCTCCTACAAGCCATCCTGCAAGAAAAGAGATTTGGAAAGCGAGGTCCAGGAAGAAGAAGAACATCCTGGTTAAAAAACCTCAGAACCTGGTTCAACACAACATCTGTGCAGCTTTTCCGCGGTGCTGCAGATAAGGTGAAGATTGCCATGATGATCGCCAACATTCGTCACGGATAGGCACATCAAGAAGAAGAAGTGTGTTCACAAAAAGGGAATGCCATTATATAAACTTTTTGCCACATACATATATGAAAATAATACATGGTCGTGTAAATAAAAACGCTGGACGGAAGGGCCGCCCGAGAACTTTATCGTACCGATCTATTATCGTTATCGTACTAGATACTGGCATTCTATAAAAATAACACAGTTGCTCGTTATTTTGATATTTTAGAGACACCTTGTATACTTGAAAATATTTTATGGTTCTACGCATCATTAATTCCTGCATTTGAGAAAATGTTCGATGCCATATTTCTGGTACATACTATAGATTATTGCATAAATCAATAGAATATTAGTCATACTTTCATTTCAAATTAGTTCATTTTTCGGAGAAATTAATAGTTTATAATATTTGCATTTTCATTCTATTTCTATTACGCCAGTCAATGCGCGAGGGTAAGAACAAGATATTACCTCCGAATTCTATCCTACTGCATCGATTTTAATGAAATTTTGGGAGTAGCCCAATCTTCTACTTCAAAGTCTATCCGACATACATATACTATGGCGCTTTTTTCATGGGGGCGGTTCCCACCCCTTCTCGGAAGTGGAACATTTTATTTTCGAATTACATGAGAAAAAGGAAGATTTTTAAGAAAATTTAAAAATGCGCTATATAATTTGATCTATTTTTTTTAAAACCTTTCATTTTAAACCCGTCCAACTTTTTGAAAGTGGAAACAACACTATATTAAAAACCGTCCGAAAAGGTGTCATTTTTCAATGAATATGGCCAGTTTTCAACTACGCATAACTCAAAAAGTATTGAGTTCTCAAAAAAAACTATAGACCAGTTTTTGCTTAGAAATAGGTTTTCTAGCCATTTCCGTGGTTATTTTGACCAACAAATTTTCCACCCACTTGAAGGGGTGGGGACCGCCCCAAGATAGAAAGCGCCATTGAATATAGGGTAGATTTTGTTTCTTGAGCTATTCCCTACTTACTGTGAAAATATTAAGTAAATCGATGTAGTAGAATGGAATTCGGAGCCAAATACCCTCATTGACTGCCCCATAATTAATAATGCTCTGCTATGATCGCGTGAGAGAGGACACATAGAATATTATAGCAAAATTTCTATTTACTGTAACTTTTCGAGTTTTTGAGCTACAGCAACAAGTTTTATGTCATTGGAAAGGTAATTTTGCATTCTTTCAAAATATGTAAAAATATAAAGGGCGCATCTAAAAAATTGCGATTTTTTTTAATTTCCGGTTCAACCGGAAGCCCTATTTTGGGTAAAATTTATTGTGATAATAGATAATAAAGTACCATATATGTTTGCCAAATTTCAAATTTTAGTTTCTATTACAGAGGCAGTTAGGGCACCCGAATATTTTTTTATAAAAAACACAGGCCTACAGAAAAAAAATTGTTTTGGTGCCGTGAATCTTTAAGCTGATTTTTACTATATTAGGGGCGATAAATCGAAATATGGATTTCGTTTTTTTGTATCAGCTCTAGTTTTATGGATATGACAAATTCCGAAATTAGAGTTTTAATATTTGAGATAATGAAGAGTATGCTATTCAAAGGAATATACATTGTTAATTAAACTTATTCCTCAGTATATATTTGTTGTTCTCACTGTATTATGCCTTATTTATGGAAGAAATAATACTTTAATGTCGTTACATTACTATTTTATAAGGAAATAAAACAGCTTGAAGAGTATTTTTAAACTTTTAAAATGATGCATTTACCACTTGTAAACCCATTCAGCCTCCACCTAATAATGGCTCATAGCTCATGGACCATGCTTCGCCTACATAGAAAGGAAGCTGTCCCAGACAAGTATGGAAAAACTTAAAGCTGGAATATTTGATGGAGCACAGGTCAGACTTCTTAGAAAGGATCCGGCTTTTGTGGGGTCAATGAATGAGGAAGAGAAAAAAGCTCGGTTTTCATTTGTGGACATTATGAAAAATTTTCTGGGAAATCACAAAAGTGAAAACTATACTGAGCTGGTAAACCGTTTGCTGAATAACTTCCAATCACTTGGATGAAATATGAGCATCAAAGTCAACTATTTTCACAGCCACCTTGTCCGTTTCCCTGAAAACTTAGGTGACACAAGTGAGGAGCAAGGTGAGAGATTCACCTAGGGATAAAAACTATTGAGGACCGCTACCAAGGAAGATGGACACCCATATGGTGGCAGATTTTTGCTGGGGTTTTAAGAGAGGCTGTTTAAAGTTCATTCCAGGAAATCAACGCAAGCGAAGCTTTCGTTACGTGAAGTAAAGTTTTTTTTCTATTTTGTTAGTTTTTTCTCAAAACTAATTGTATATCTGTTTCATTGTACAAAGAGTTTTATTGTAGTTAAATGGCTTCATTCGCAGACGACATAGTTTTGTTCTCTGACAACCTCAAGGAGATATGTGCAATGCTACATGAACTTCAGTTAGTGTGTGCCAGTGTAGGTCTTAAAATAAACAACTCCAAAACAAAATTCATGACAAACCTATTACCTAGCGGAAATATCAATATTGGAGACAACGAAGTAGAGCTAGAGGAAAAATACATATACTTTGGACACGAAATAAAGATCACAAGAGACCACCCAACATGCGAACTACGAAGAAGAATAAACCTAGCATGGGCAGCCTATGGAACACTCAAAGACATCTTTAAAAGCGATATACCAATTTCTTTAAAACGTAAAACATGTGACCAATGTGTGTTGCCTGTGGTGACTTATGGTGCCGAAACTTTGACATTGACAGCTAAAACTTCTAAAATGCTGCAAACAGCTCAGAGGAAAATGAAAAGGTCAATGCTGAGTATGTCGCTTCGTGACCGAGTTGGAGATTAAGAATTAAGACTAAGAACATGAGTAACCGATATAATTTCCCGAATTGCCACCCTCAAGTGCAACTGGGCCGTGCACGTCGCCTAGGGACGGCCTATGTCCAGCAGTGGACGCAAAGGGCTGGACGATGATAATGAAATGACTTAAAATATACGTATTTTTTAATTGTGTGGTTCTTATTTCAATTTAGTATATCCATATCAGCATATTCGTATTTTAATGCATAAAAGCTGGCATGACCTACGTTATCTTGAAAACTAGAGCTGATAGCGCAAAACTAAAGCCATATTCGGAATCAGCACCCCAACTATACCTAAAATCATCTCTAAACACTTTGGCACCAAAAACACTGTAGGCCTGTGAAATTCATAACCCCCCTCCTATGGGGATTTAAAAAATCTAACTAATGTAATTCAATTTATCGATAGGATATCAAAAAATAAACAAATTCTTTGGAGCCATTTTTGAGAAAATCTAGTTCAAAGTTATGTCAAATTTTCACCCCTTAAATATAGTCAACCCATAACTTTTTCTTAAAAACGATAATATTTTTAAACTAAAAGGGAACTTCCCTAGGGAAGGGATTTTTTAAGTTTTAAAAAATATACCGATTTACATAGAAGTGGTTTTATTTTATGTTAGAGTTTTTTTGATAATATTTTTCTTATAGCCCCATCTTTAGGCTATATAACTACTTTTTCAAATTAAACTTATCTTAAACAAGTTTTTAGATTGGTAAGGAAATGTATCGGGTGGGCGGTCGGCGATGTTGAATATCATTTTGAATTTGCAAATGTCAAATTCCGAAATTTCTATTTAACTATCGATGAGCTAACTTTGAGTTAAATTTCATTCGTTTCGGTCAAAATTTGTAAAAATGGGTCCCAAATAACCCCCTATTTCGGCCCCCCTCTGAGAGGATTTTTTTAAAAGCTTAGTTTCTCGACAAAATTCTCTTAAACTTACTCATATCGAATTTCATCGAAATCGGTCCAGTAGCTTTTGCTGGGCGGTGGCGACATACGTACGTACGTACGTACGTACATACTTCCGACATGTTTTTTTATTTGCTTTTTAGACTCAGGGGGACTCAAAACGTCGAAAAAAAGTGAAATCTGAAAATTTTTTTTTTGCACGATCCTATAACTTTATCTATTATACTACGTATGTAGTACGATAAAGTAAAAACGGGAAGAAAGAATAGATGATACACAGCTCGGGGTCAGAAACGGAATGGGAACCAGAGAGGCGTTATTTGCTTCTAATGTGCTAGTTCAATGTATGGATATAAATGTGGATGTGCGTGCATATTTTTACAATGAATTTAAAAAGGCATTTGACAAAAGAGACTCACTAATAATATCAAATATTTACTGAAAGTAAAGAGCAAAAATTGTAATAGATAACAAACCCAGCTCAGATATTGAAACCAAGAGAGAAATTATGCTAAATTTACAATCAAGATGCAGTAGAAATTAACAAACAAAGACACGTTAAATGCTACTATGCACTAGGCCGGGCCGAAAAAGGGCAAAAAAAATTTTTTTGGAAAATTTTAAACGGGCTAGTAAAAAAAAAGTTTTGTATGGTAGTCCTAATACTGTGTACCAAACATAGGCCGAATTAAATTATTTTTGACCGGGCTCCGGGGGCCTAAAAATTTTTATTTTGCTTTATTTTTGGGGCGGGCTAGTGTCTAAGATATTAATAGCAATGCTACTATCTTGTTAAAAAATTTTCATCATGATCTAAAAAGATTTAACCGGGTCCCAGGACTAAAAATATAAGAGAGGGGTAACCAATGCATATTTATTTACTATTTTTGCGCTGTGAACTGCGCAGCTTTTTGCTTGAATCAATATTCGGCACAAAATGTTTTTATATTGAACTATTATGCACATATTTAACATTATTTCGTATATTCATTTAACCCAGGACCCACCACGATGAGGTTGCTGCACGGTGAGTTCCACTCGCCCACCCTCATTTGCTCAACATATTTACTTACTCATTCCTTGAACTATAGTGTCGACATTTACTTTCAAATATTGGCTAATTCTTTCTGGCATCAAGTTTAGCTGGAATATAACCATCTCTAGATTCTTCACCACACACTTTTATTGATACATTAGTAATTATCTTCACACACCTCTCTACCGCTTGAGAATGGCAAGGAAAATTGTCAAACTTTGGAACTTGTTTCACCATGTCCCACAATTATTCTTCGTCTGCTAAATGCTGTATTCGAGGAGGATCTGTTACAGTATTATTCATCCAGTCTATGAGATCTATGTAATCTTCTGCATCGAAATTAATTTAGGGATTTGGGATACTATGAAAGGACAATTTTTATACCGGCCTTTCTACATTTTAAGATCCTTCTGAGAGCATCCTCTGTAGTACGTTGATATTAATCTGTTAGCATACAAATTTGAATGATTTCCGGGTGCGCAAATTAAGAATTGTCTTACATAACTTTATTGATAAATTGATGAGACATTATTCGGAAAATCTCTCGAGGGCTGCATTGATTTCCATAGATGCCTGGCACCATATTTCAATTTTGGCTGTTTTTTTATCTCAAACCTCATACGTTAATATAATTGTATTACAAATTCAGCTAAAATCTTTAAGCTTTCTCAAGGATCAGTTGTAGCTACATAAACTCTATGAATGCGGTTAGCTGTCGTGAACCAACGTGTTTGTGCCATCTTCACTGGACTTTTCCCTACCAAACTTTGAGAACATATTCCATCTCCAACTATTGCTTAGGATAGTTTGGACAACCACTGTAATGGTTTATTTACTCGCCTTACTATAATTCGCATGATTCCACCTTCCAGCCCGTATTTACATTTGAACCATCACATCCCATAACGCCTAATTTGCTTAGATCTATGTTATGGCTTTGTGAGTAGTCTAATATTCCTTCGACAATATCTATGACACGAGACTGGCTAAGATCCAAGTAGCCAAAATATAAACTACCGGGTCCTTCAATTAAAGCTATATGGTCTTTAGTTTTCATAATTCGTCTCGCCTTTCCGAATACCATGGTTTGATTTTTCCGTTCATCAAAGTGTAGCCCTTCAATATTGAATTGTTTAAATTTTTATTCCCATGCTGGAATTGCCGTCTGTTTCCCTTAACTTCTCTCCGAATTTTATTTTTGTCGATGAACAGCACTGTATTATCTTTGAAGATTTAGTTTAAATCTTCTAAAACGGCATTTAAAAAGCTTAAGTATTTTTCCTGTCTTCTGCATTATCTTCCTTTTGCTTAATAATAGAATATGAAAACAGAAGCTTTTTTAATAGCCCCAAACATTTTTTTTAACAATATAAAAATTCTTTAAATGGCGGGGGGCCCGGTTAATTACTTTCTAAATCGTCCCAAATCTGGTATAGGATTATATAAATACTAGTTACAACTTTTAGCAACTAGCCTTATACAAGAATTTAAAAAAAAAATTCGACCCAAAAAAAAAATTTTAAGGGCCGGGGGCCCTGTTAAATATTTTTTAAACCGGACCAAATTTGGTATAGGATTATATAAATACTAGTCCCAACTTTTGGCAACTAGCCGTGTAGAAAAATAAAAAAAAAATTTTCGGCCCGGCCTACTATGCACTCCCAAATCATAATTTACAATGTAATTCCCAAATCATGATTTCTAAAGTTTATACATTGAAAATTATGATTCGGAATTGCTAGTAGCAATTCTAGTAGCATTTAAGGTGTCTTGGTTTTTTTATTTTTACTGCATTTTGATTGTAAATTTAGTATAGGCAGATATGTATTAGTATGTCTTCATTACTATTCATTGTATAATATATTGAATCCATTTTTGAAGAAGCAATACTATCTGAAAGTGAAGGAATAAAACTATTAACAACAAAAGATTGCAGATCACACCGTAACTATGGCAAGCACTGCTGAACAACTCCAACTAATGGGAGAAGAGTTTGAACCTTCGTACCGTTAACATCGTATCGAAGACGAGCTAGGTAGTTATCAAAAAGCAATTAACAGAAAATTTATCGTTTCAACAAGTAAATATAAATAAAAGTTTATTTATATACAAGTTAAGTTTTTGTGAAAGTGGTACATAACAAAAAATCAGTAAGTGATATATGGCATATTATCGACTTTTCACGTAAATTTTTGAAATAATTAATATTTCATTGTATTATAATATACAATAATTGTATATACCAGTAACATTTTAAACAAATTTTCAATTTTATTGCGATTTATACTGACAAAACTGGAGTCGGTTTTCCCAATAGGGGGACAGGGCCGCACTCACTCTTACGGGTGATACCTGTTCTTCTAAAATGATATCCACCGAAGCAAGCATGGATCAACAATCTCAACAAAACCAAATTTCACCGAAAAGCTACTCAACAGTGACAAATCAATTTAAATTTCCGTCTAGACAGCTAGCACTAGTCTTTAGTTCAATCGAAAATACTCCACTTCATGACTACCTAATCCCTCTTGGTAACATTATTCAACCTAAAAATATCATTTTCGCCTCCCGCCTTTCCAACAACCGAGTTTGCATTTATCTTGTGAACAAAAATATCCTAGATGAGTTTTTAGATAACCATGGCCAAATCACTATCCGAGGAAAACTTTTAAAGGCTAGACGACTTATAACACCTGCCGGAAGAATTGTTATGTCACAAGTATGGCCGTCCATTCCACACTATTTCCTTGAAAAAGAACTGCAAAAAATCGGTCTACATTTTGTATCTCCCATAACATTTCTAAAAATCGGTGCAAATCTTCCCGAGTATAGCCATACCCTAAGCTTTCGACGGTAAGTATATGTTAACCCTCACAATTTAACCATCCCAAGCGCCGTAACAACAGCATTCGAAAACACAAACTACACAATATTCATTTCTCAAGATGGAAACGTCTGCTTCAAATGAAAAAAACCAGGACACGTGGCAGCAGCCTGCACCGAACCTAAAAATATATCTGCGACACAACAAACTCCACAAAGTTCTATAACTTCAAAGACTACAACTGTAGCCAATTCGGCTGCAGAAACAGTAACAGCATCAATTCCTACGCAAACCCTTACCAGTACGAATAACCAACCTGAAACGTCTGAATCTAATCAAGCTCCAACCACATCATCACACCAAAGTACCTTTTCACAACATACTGAGCCAAAATTTCCAAATGTAAATACAGAAGTGACCGAAAACAAAGAAACTCATTTAAAACGCTCTATAAGTGAAGTGGCCTCTCCAGAAACCGATATTGCACTTCAAAAAAACCCATTTGTAGTACCAAAACCAACAGCAACTCGAAAGAAACCAAAGACATCTAAACTTGAAGAAACAACGCATTCGAATATATCCATTTTTAGCATGTTACATCCAGCCAAAACCTTTATCAATAATCACGAACCACCATTTCCGCTGAACTGTGATCAATTATTCATCCTCCTAGAGAGCATAGCTGGCTTAACGAACCCCATAATCAAAATCAATGACTTCACTTCTGATTTGAGAGGTCTCAGTGACATGCTAAAGAAAATCCGTCCCTACTTAAAAGAAAGATCAATAAAAACAAGGCTGACCAACTTGAATAAAAAAATACTTGCTCATCTTGGAGAGGTGAGCTCCGGATTAGAAAGTGATGCATCACAGTCATCATAGATTAGCAGCTGGTTTCTATCTATTGTTATATCCTCCTTTTTACTTTCAACGAACTATTTGCTCTGTATCGTGCCCTAAACCATGCAAACCTCTTAAATATTTCTGTTTCTCACCGACTCGCCCAACTCTCTCCTTGAAATACAGCATCTGTATCCTAAAAGTCCTTTAGAGAAACTAATAAAAACTGACTACAAATTTCACAAGAAACCAACACGACTCCGAAATTTATATGGATCCCATCACATATAGGAATTATCGGCAATGAAGAGGCAGACAGAAGTACTCGTAAAGCAGCAATCAAGTGCGGAATCTAAATTAGTGCGCAAGTGTGTATGTAATGATCTTAAAAGTTTTTTTTTTTTTACAAAAAGTGATTGGTCATTTGAGGGTCCAAAATATCAAAGTGAACGTTCAATAAACAATCTACCAAACACCCTACCAGCTTTATCAGGAGAAAACTGTCCAGTGAAAGACTTACTACCTAATCTAAATCAATATTTTTGTACCAAATCTAGCTATTTGTTATTTGTTAAAAATCATTGTTAACCTTTGTTTATCTAGTAATGCCGCTAATAACCTGTTGGTGGATGCGGTAACTTTTCTTTAATAAAAAAAAAACTCCAACTAATATTAATCAAAACAAGTATTAAGAGTTTAAAAGAATTATGCATTTGGCTAGGTATATGTATGAAGAAAGGGGAATGATCTTATATGAGGTCAACTGCTGGAAAAATTTGGATTTAGGTATGTTAGATTCATTAAGTAGCATAACTCGAAAAGAGAGCAGTTTTAGGAAAAATACCAAGAAATAAAAAGTGAAAAAAGAAAATACCAAGTTTATTTTGACGAAATATGCTTGAAAAAATTAAATTCAAAGCGATTAATTATTGTTATTTTTTTATAAGGTATAAAATTTGTTAATAACAATTTTTGGTTCACTTTTCTGACCATTTTCCGTATGCACAAATTGTAATTTTCATTTTACCATTTTGAATTTTCTGCCACAAACCTTCCTAACAATATCCCGGAACAAATGCAAACAATTGAATTGCTATTCATCTAGCTTCGTGAAATTGGTAGAATTATTACTTTTTAGTAATTCATTGCCTCGCCTAAATTGAATATTATAAAAACATGCTAGGGGTTATTAATTATTTTATGGATCTGAAACAATCACTTTATATAATTTGTCGTAATTTGCACATCAATGATAATTAAAAATGCCGATTATTTTTAAATCTACCTTTTACCCGTTCGACAAAATATAAGCCGACTGCTTTCCTTATATTTAATAAATTCGGACGCCTTACAAAGAGGAAAGGCACATAAAAATTAGGGTTGGGGGCAACTCTAACCAGATACGGGCTTCAAAGTCCCGTTGGGAAAATTAATTAAAAATATATGAGTTTTCTCAAAATTTATTTACATTTTGTGTAATCTCGTTTATTTATGAGGTGAAATATTGCTCTGTACGTTAAACTTAATTTATTTTTGGCTTGAATTTTAATTCCAGCTTTACTTTTCTGTATTTTTTTAAAGTAAAAGAAAAGTCTAATCGGAAAGTCATCTAATGTCTGATTTTTTATTGTAAGCTCTCTCTAAGATTTATGGTTTGATTAGAAAAGTCGTTTTTAAGATAATAATTCTTTAGTATTTATAAGATTCTTCAAAAAAGAACATTAAAAGTGTCTAGATCTTGACCTTATATCAGATATTTGAGAACATGGTTACCTAACCAAACACAATTATTATTGTTTATAAATACAACTGTCTTCACCCTCCGACAACCACACAATCACACACACACACACACACACACACACACACACACACACACACACACACACACACACACACACACACACACACACACACACACACACACACACACACACACACACACACACACACACACACACACACACACACACACACACACACACACACACACACACACACACACACACACACACACACACACACACACACACACACACACACACACACACACACACACACACACACACACACACACACACACACACACACACACACACACACACACACACACACACACACACACACACACACACACACACACACACACACACACACACACACACACACACACACACACACACACACACACACACACACACACACACACACACACACACACACACACACACACACACACACACACACACACACACACACACACACACACACACACACACACACACACACACACACACACACACACACACACACACACACACACACACACACACACACACACACACACACACACACACACACACACACACACACACACACACACACACACACACACACACACACACACACACACACACACACACACACACACACACACACACACACACACACACACACACACACACACACACACACACACACACACACACACACACACACACACACACACACACACACACACACACACACACACACACACACACACACACACACACACACACACACACACACACACACACACACACACACACACACACACACACACACACACACACACACACACACACACACACACACACACACACACACACACACACACACACACACACACACACACACACACACACACACACACACACACACACACACACACACACACACACACACACACACACACACACACACACACACACACACACACACACACACACACACACACACACACACACACACACACACACACACACACACGCGCGCGCGTGCGTGTAAATTTTTTTTAAATAAATGTCAATAAATTCGACGGTAAAAAGGTGATACCTTATAATCAAGAGTGCAGCGTTTGTATGCAATATTTTAATTTTGGGGAAAATGAAGTCAGCTTCTATAAATCTGTTAAATAAATAAACATTGCGAAATTTTTGCCATTTTTTATCATCCTCACGATATCTGTACTGCTTTTAAAAAGGAGCATTCATTTTGAATACCTTTTTTATAATAGCTGTAAATAATTTAAAATATGACGCAATAAGTGGTGAGTCTACAGAGTTAGTGATTTAATTGGGAAAATTTATTACGTAGATAGGTATGTCGGAATGTCTAGAGATGGCTAAATTTTCAGATTTCACTTTACTAAATTATGTTAAAAACAAAAAAATGTGCTTTACTTTTTTAAATTAAGCTCAATTAGGCGAAGACATAAAGCATTAAAATCGCCTAAACCTCAAAAAATTGCAATGTTTGAACCCGAATAACTTTTCATTGAAAAATAAAATGGCAATTCTGTTTACGGCCTTTAAAAACTCAAGTCAAATTATGCCGGTTTTGATTATCAGCATTGCTAAAAACTAATCTTTTTTATTTTTAAACAAAGCTATTATAAACAAATAGTGTTTGAGCATTTTGACTCGTGCCCAACGCATGCGTTTTATTGTATAATACGTAGAAATTGCGTGTTTGCAGGCGCTTGCATTTGTACCTACTCGTTCAACTTTGAATGAGAGATGCATTGAAAACATTACTTAAGCACAGTGTGTTTATAGCTTTGTTTAACATTAAAAAAATTAATTCTGAGTAATGTAAATAATCAAAATCGGTATAATATGACCTGAACTTTCAAATACTGTAAGCAGAATTGCTATTTTATTTTTTCTTCAAAAGTTATTGGAGTTTAAAAATTACAATTTTTACGAAGTTTTGAAAGTTCATTATTTTAATGTATGCTACGAGAAATTGCGTGTCTGCAGGCGCTTGCATTTGTACCTAATCGTTCGATTTTTAATGAGAGATTCATTGAAAATATCACTCAAGCACTGTCTGTTTATAGCTTTGTTTAGCAATAAAAAATTAATTCTGAGCAATGCAAATAATCAAAATCAGTAAAATTAGACTTGATCCTTCAAATGCTGCAAGCAGAATTGCTATTTTATTTTTTAATCAAAAGATATTCGGCTTCAACAATTGAAATTTTCGATGTTTTGAAAGTTCAACGGCGTTGATCTCGAAAACTATGTATTCTACACAAAAAATGTGTAATAACACTTTCTACTTAGAATGATCAAGAAAGTATAAAAAAATATTGTTTCGTTTTGCAAAAAATTGCATTTTTGAAATTTTGCGAGCTATCAATATCCGGACCAACTGTTATCCAAAAAATTCGTGTTCTTCGGTTCAATATTCGTCATCTAAATAAAGTTCAAGGGTAAGTTCATCTAAATAAAGGAGGCCGTTGTACCCCCCTCGGTGAGAGCACTATATTATTATGTAAATTCATAATAATTTTACGGACTCTAGTAATCAGTAACATCTCGAGGAAATAAGTTGCAGAAGTAAAAACATGTTTCTTATTTCTTTGCATTTTTTACTTTTTATTTTTTGTTTCTCCCTTATTTGTTATTGTTTTTTTCTTTGATGTGACTTTTTCTTTTTTTTTATTAAGTTTTTGGTTTATATTTGTATAGCAATGATGTTACTAGATCCTAGTTTACTGTTTACTGTTTACTGTTACTGTTGATCCTAGTTTATCCCCTTTTTATAAGTTCTAACAGAGTAACCCAATTGTTGGATATTGCTTTGTAAATAACAATAGTTAGAAAATGTCTTCTCTAACTACAAGAATGGGTCTTCTATTCGGGGGGTGTGGTTTCTCTTGCGCATTGAGTACCTAACATTGTAAGAGTGAATTGTAAATTCAGGATGTTGAAACATAATTTATACAGTAAATAATAATAGCTGAAATGTAAATATCCAGCACTTCCTACATACGTTTACATAAATACAACTACTTAATAGCTTGCGGTGCGTATGTGTGCTCTTCCTTTAGCTCCTATATTTGATAAGCTATTACTACCCTTCCTGGATTTGCTCTAAGTAATGTGTCAATTTCAATAGAGTAATGGGTAAGCAAATAACTCCGACAAAGTTTTCTCTAGCAATGTTAATCACATGAATATTTTTTTTTTATTTACAAACTCGCATCAGCCTGTACGGCTATTAGCGAAAATGATAGTTTTGTTAACAATAATAATAACTATAGAATACTACAATTAAATTTTATATAAACAATTTATTGCTTTTAAGTATTGGAGGATCACTTTGGAACCGCACTTTGAGAATAGTATTTTCAAATCGTCCGGGATTCCGAATTGAACTCTTTCCGCACTGTATAACGGGCACTCCACTAGAAGGTGTTTTATTGTCAGAGGGGTCTCACAAGCATAACACTCCGGTTGAGGATCTCGTGTCATCAGATGACCATGCGTGAGGCGGCTATGACCAAGCCGCAATCGCGAGATGATCACTTGGGAAAATCGATTTGTGGAATTATCAGACCATCGTTGAAATGTTGGTTTTACCTCAAATAACTGCTTCTGGTTTTCATGCCATCTGCTATTCCATATATCAACTATTTTGCTGTGGAAATATGATTTGAGATCTGACGCTGGAGTTGTTGGATAGATCTCTATAGTTGCGTCCTCTAAGGCTTCTCGAGCATGTTTATCTGCCAGTTCATTTCCAGCGATTCCAATATGAGATGGAACCCACAGGAAAGCAACATTTTTGTGATTTAGATTGTGCAATTCTTGTCTTATGAGTTTGGCCACAGGGTGGGGAGAATAGATTTTAGAGATGATTTCTAACAAATTTAAAGAGTCCGTAATTATTAGAAAGCTAATTTGAGAACTTTTCCTAACATGACTTAGGGCTTTATATATCGCAAAGAGTTCTCCTGTTAAAATAGTGTTAGTCCCCTCTAGTTTATATTTCTTTATTTCATTATGTGTTACAAAGGCAGATGCTACACAATATTTAGTCTTTGATCCATCAGTGAATAACTGTTCGGATGAGGAAAATTGAGAAATTAAGGTTTGATATTTAGAAATAATTATATGACGATTGGTTTCTTTCTTATTTTCTAACGCTAGATCCATTATTAAATGAGGAGAAGATATTAGCCAAGGAGGGGGAGTTGGTATTTTGCTAGGATATATTTTAGGAACTTTAAGGTGTAGTTCATTTATGATTCGTTTGCATTTTTCTTGAAAGGGAATGTGAGTTTTTGTATGCTGAGTACTTGATGAGCAAATAGTTTGGTGACATTGTGAAGAGTACCGCTTCACTGCATATGAGAGTATTAATTCCTGTCTTCTTAAATCTAAAGGTAGTTCGGCGAGTTCGGCCTGAAGACTTATAATAGGAGTTGTTCTAAATGCACCACATATTATTCTAAGAGCGTTGTTTTGTACGATATCTAAAACTTTTAGAGTTGTTTTTGAAGCAGATGAGTAAGCTTGGCATCCATAATCAATCTTGGAACGGATCAGATTTTTATATAATGTGAGTAGAGTCCTACCGTCCGCTCCCCAGTTTGTACCAGAAAGACATTTCAAGAGGTTTAGTCTTTTTTGACATGCTGCTGAAATATATTTAATATGTTCTTTCCAGGTTAAAGCTTGATCAAATATTAGACCTAGATATTTAATTGTTTCTACATATTCGAGTCTCTGACCTCCAAATTTTAAAGTAGGTATCTCCTTTATCTGCTTTGGTCTCTTTGAAAATAGGATACAGCGAGTTTTGGATGAAGCAAATTGAAAACCACTCTTTTTAGACCAAGATATAAATTTATCGAGTTTATCTTGTAGTAATTTGGCCATACTCTGTATATTGTTTCCCTTTAAGAATATTATGAGATCATCAGCATATAATCTGGCTTGAATGGGTTTATTCATTGATTTGATTATATCATTAATGGCTACAAGAAAAAGCGTCGGACTGATCACTGATCCCTGAGGTGTGCCATTTTCTTGATATTTCACATTAGATAGAAGACCGTTTACTTTTAGCTTGAAATTTCTATTTAGGAGAAAATTTTTAACAAAAGCGAGTATATTTCCTTGATAACCCCATGATTTCAGTGATGATATTATTTTGTGATTCCAGGCCATATCAAATGCTTTATGCAAATCAAAATAAATTGCAATACATTTCTGGTTGTTACAGAAGGCGTTATTAATATGCGTTTCTAGATCTACTAAGTTGTCGGTGGCCGATTTTAAAGGACGAAATCCAGATTGTTCATTAATCAGATGGTTGTTTTCTTCCAGACACCACAATAAACGTTTATTTATAATTCTTTCTAAAAGCTTACACATGACACAAGTTAGAGAGACAGGACGATAAGAATCTGCTTTGTTTCGTGGTTTATTAGGTTTTAAAATGGGAATAGTTATAGAGGATTTCCATAATCTGGGAAATTCATGTTTAGTCCATATACGATTGTATATTTTTAATAAAATTTCTAAAGCTTCTTCAGGTAGGTGTTTCAGAAAAGAAGCTGGAATGTCATCCGGACCTGGAGATGTGTCCTTTAAAGAATCTAACATCTCTCTTATTTCTCTGATTGTGATAAGTACATTTATAGGTTCATTATTGTTTACTATGTTGATGGGAATACTTTCTTTTTGTTCTTTGTATGTTAAGAAATCTTTATCATAAATAGAATTTGAGGATGTTAACTGGAATGTTTCGGCTATTTTTTCTACGATTTCTGCATGGTCTGTTGTAGATGATTTATTGTCTAATTCTAATGAATCTATTCCTTGATATGAACTCGAGCCTGTTATCTTCTTTATTTTCCTCCAAACTTTTGATACAGGTGTGTAATTATTTATCGTTTCTACGTATTTTATCCAGGATTGTCTTTTAGATCTTGTGGTAACCAGTTTGGCTCTAGCCCTACTCCTTTTAAGTTCGATTAAATTTTCTAGATTTTTGTGTCTTTTGTACTTTTGAAGAGCTTTTTTACTTAGTTTAATAGCTTCCTTACATTCTTCATTCCACCAGGGAGTAACTTTATCCCTTTCAATGAACTTTGTTTTTCCTATTGCTTTTATAGCTGCATCGGTTATGATTTTATTGAATTGTAGAATTATTTCGTCTATTGTATTATCTAAACAAATCATTGAAGATTCACTACGGATAATTTCTTGAAAAAGGCCCCAGTCAGCTTTGTCTAACCTCCATTTCGGATCAGGCTTAACTGGCGTAGATTTAATCAAGTGTTTTTCTATTAAAATCGGGTAGTGATCACTCCCATATAAGTCTTTTTCTACGTACCAATTGTGATTTATTTGAAGAGTGGGTGTACAAAGTGAGATATCTATAGAAGAAAATGTCCCTGTCGATAAGTTTAAGTGGGTGCTACTACCATCGTTTAGTATTGCAAGATTTAACGTGTTCACTATATTTTCAATCTTCTTTCCGGTAGATGTAGTTTTAAAGGAACCCCAGTTAGTGTTATGTCCATTTAGATCTCCCAGTATAAATTTTGGATTAGGTACCTGATTTATTAGGTTTACAAGATGTTGTTCTTCTAGGTTATAATTTGGTGGTATATATATATATTACATATGTTAACTTTTTGTGTTGTACCAATTTGTACAGCTACAGCTTCCAGATTTGTGCTTAGAGGAATTTCTTTGGATATTATTTGTTCTTTTACATAAATGGCAACGCCACCTGAAGCGTGACCAGCATTATCCCTATTTTTAAAATATGAATTAAAAGATTTTAGATTCATGCAGGTGGAATCTTTAAAATTAGTTTCTTGAAGACAAATAATTTGTGGTGTGTATTGATTGATTAACAACTGTAACATAGGTAAACGAGTTTTAAAGCTATTTAAATTCCACTGTAAAATTTTGTTATACATAAATGATTATATTTTATTAATGAGCACAAAAATTAAAAAGTGGATGAATCACTTTCAGAATCCAAATTCGTTAAATTAATTTGTAGAGCTAATTTTTTCCTCAATTTAGTGCAGCGATATTTTGTTGTTCTGTCTTCTAAATGTGGGTGAATTTCATCCAACATAGTGATAATAGCTACGATGTCAGAGTTATAATCCTTCGCCACCGTTACTACATCAGAACAGCCGTAGCAATTTTCTAGTAGACTTTCAACTTGCTGACTGCTGAGGCAAAAAGGAGGCGAGTGATTATCTATATATTATGTTTTAGTATTGTCTGAAAACTTTATGTTTTGTTCAGGTTTTTTTTCTGTTTTGGTCTTTTTCTTATTTTGTGTTATAGTTGGAGTTGCGAATTGGACATCCTCAGAAGTAGGAGAAGAAACAGCAGAAGCGGTACGTTTTTGTGAGTTATTTTGTGTTGAGGGATGATCGGACTTTGTATTGTCCACCAAAATATTTTTGTTTATCTCAAGATTCATAGGGGTATTGAAAGATTGAGAGAGGGGTGAGTTTGATAGTTCTGGATTTTGTGGCGTAGATAGCTTAGACATATCTAGGGGTACGTTTTGTTTTATTAGTGAACTGTGGTCTTTGATGGGTTGTGTATTATTGGAAGAAGAAGCGGTAGTGGTGTCAGAAATAGAAAGTGCTGAATTGTGGGCCTGAGTTATGTTGTCTGATTGAATATTGCTTCCTGTAGGTATTATACTCATCGGTGGTGGAAATGAGGCAGTGCATTGTAAAGCATTGTGTCCTGCCTGCTTGCATTTGAAACAGTTGTGGCTGTCTAGTGTTAAATATAATCTATTTACTATTCCATCTTGTTCTATATCAATGTATTCCGGTAAAGATGCATTTTCTGGAGGCAAGATGTAAATTTGTCTTCTAAAACTAAGTATATGGCTGTAAGCTGGGTCAGTAGCTCCAATTCTCAGTTGTATCATTGGCGATAATAATGTTAAGCCTAGATTTTGTAAACATCCTGTGATTTCTTCATTAGAAATTGTGGGGCTTGCATTAGATATTAGCAATCTATCTGATGGGGTAATTAATCTTCGAGCAACTATACGAGTGTTATTAATTGTGATACTTCCATAATTTTTTAGAAAATCGTCGACAATGTTTTTATATCTCAAGTATATGCATACTCGATTGTTAGAGATGCGTGAACAGTATATTATATTATATGGGTTCACTATTGGTCCAATCTGTAGGAGATAGTCTTGTATTTTAAAACCATCTATTGATGTAAAAACTACGGCTTGATCTCTGTTTGGTAGTAGATTCGAGTTCTGGGCTAACGCCGCTGAATACGACTTAGTAGGGTTATTGACGTTCTGTGACATGTTAAATATTATGAAGTAGGTAAATTAAATAGGTACTCACTAAATTTGTTATCGTCCAATGATAACAAAATCTATCATCACCCAATGATTAATAGATGTGTTGTTTTGCACTTCACTAACAAAAACTTGTGAAATTAAAAAGCAATTATAAACTAATGGTTATCTACGATAACGACTTTACTGTCCGAACGTTCGAACGAGACTCCCCACATGAATATTTCTTACATTACTTACAGGGAAATAGTAACTATCCAAGTAGGATATGTTTATATATATGGAATATTATGTTTATGTATATGGAATTTAGCCACAATTATTGGTGTCATGAAAACTATCGATGAAAATCTAAAAAAGTTAAAAAAGTTCTGCGAAGATTTTATAACCTTATTTTTTTAGGTTATATTTGTATCTGTTCAAACCAATGTACTTTTAGTCACGATCTTATGGACTATAGCAATCTGTGGTGAACAAAAATTGTTTGAAATGATACAAACCTCTCCTGAGGGTTATCAAATTCTTACTGTTTTTGTGTGTTTTTTTTTAGTTAATTTGTTTTGGGTAGTCTGTATGTATGATGCATGTATCTAAAATTTAATTTAAATTAAATTAAATTCCATTACCAAATTTTTAAATTCAATAATAATCAATAATAATAATAATATGTATTTTGTATGATATATTCAAAGGTTTACTCTCCAACTTCCCTTTATTTTGCTATTATTGGCATGTTCTTGTTTTTCACTTGTTTTTATAGTATTCGCATCCAAAAACTAATGCATTCTGCTGATGGGTTCGCTATACATTTTTCTTCGTTAAGTAGGATGAGTAGCTACTGCTTCTTTGACTCTACTACTCTCTTTTTCTTGTCTGTTTCTTTCATGATTATTGATGCGCCTTTTCATTGTACTCTGTGCTCCTTGTTTCAGACACGTTTGCATATCTTGAATTTCTCGAAGTCTCTGTACTTGATGTACGTTTCATGCTTATTTACCCTGACACTTAGTGGTCTTGCAAGTTTCTCCTACATAGGTATTGTTGCATTCACAAAATTCACAGGGTATTTTGTAGATGCAGTTTTTGGATCTTTCTTTTGTATTGTTGGGTTTCGTTGTGGACAGGATGGATCTGAGAGTGAGAGTGTTGGTTGTTTTGAACGTTGTTATGATGTTGCTTTGCAACATCAAGACTAGTGTTGTTTGTGTAATATTTTAAGCGGGGCAAAAAAAAGAACATAGGCTATAAAGTAGGGGGGGTAGAACTGGGTAGCTTAGGGAAAGTAGCTATAAAAAATAGTCTATTTTTATTTATTAAATGATACTTAATTATTACGTGCTTTAACATAATAACTAAACGATGAATTGCTTTTAAATATATAAAAACCATCAGAAAATCAAAAACATAAAAGAAAAAATTGCATTCGCTTTTACGGTTATGACCCTACCCACGCAGCAGAACCGTATGGTAATTGGGGCACAACCGGGAAATTTAATCGTATTATATTATTGGCAATTTCCGCACACAAAGTCGTCTAAATCGTCTTCTGGCCATCCTGTGCAACCTTCGTGTGCCCAGTTATTACACATATTTGAACATCTTCTCCATCCATCAACTCTGGTGGTATGTGAATATTGCTCTTTATAGTATACGCAGAAGCTATCATCCTGTGATCTTATAACCTCTCCTCCTTCTGAACGGAACACTTTAATTTTTTTAGTGAGTTTTTTTTGTTTCCGTTTTGATTTATAACCGTTCTTTTAACTTGTTGGATTTTGCAGGGAGTCACTTTTACTGCAATGCTGTTTTCAAATTCTTCCGTATATGGTGATTCCGTTAGGATTGCGGCTTTTCCTCTCGTGCGATTAGTTTTGGTTATGTTTCGAGCACCACGTGGAACCACTAATATTTCAGTTGAAGAAACAGCAAATGAAGAAATTTTGTTCTTCGTATAAAATCTATCAGCGTTAATAGTAAAGTGAGACAGTTCCTTCAGGATAGTTTTTTGAGGTGTAATTGGGCTTCCTGCTCGGGATAATCCAAAATTAATATCAACTGTATGATTTTCTCCATACATATGTAATGTTTTGTTTTGTGACGCTAAGATACTATCGCGATGTTAGTCTTGTTTTATTTTTGCCTATGTTTTGTATCAACGAACATAGTAGTGTACGTTGTTAGCGTGAGCCTAAGGTCTCTGAACAATTACACGACGAAGTAATTATTTGTGTTTTTGTGACAACCCTGTCGTGTTGGTTTTGCGAAAATATTTTATAGGTCCTGGATCAAAGAATCCTTGACATCTGTATATAATTATTTTTGTTTAGTCCTTTTGTTATCGGTGGACGCACTGTAACAAAATGCCTTTTATTATGTAGTTTGTCTTGGTTTATTATATTTATGCTTAGATAGTTCTTTTGTTATCGGTGGACTCACTGTAACAATAAGCCTTTTTGTTAGTTTGATTTTGTTTATTTTGTTTTGAATTTGTTTTATTCTAGTAAGGTTGACACTATTAAGTACCTACTTGATGTTGTTTTCCTTGACACCTACCCTTTGTTTTCAAAATTATATTTTTGTTTTAACGTTTTGTTATTAAGAATATATCTTTTGTCTTTCTGGGAGTTTCCTAATTTGTGAAATTTTCCGTCGCGATTAATCCCAGAGAATTTTTAAGGACCAATTGGCCATCCTTTCTTCTTCTTTTTTTGTAGTTTCAACTTGTAGTTGGAAAGTTTCAATTACTAGTTGGAAGTTGATTTTTTTATTCTTTTGTTTGCGAATAGCTTACCTGTTGGCCACCCGCCTTTGCTGAGCTGGAAGCACCACTCTTTTTCATTTACAGAAACTTCAGCACTGGTCTGTTCCACCTTTTGATTAGGTTAGAGCCATTTTTATAGAAATCTGCCATTGGTAGTTGTGCTTAAGAGCCAACGAACCGCACCTGGACTCGACTCGTCAAATCGAATGTCTAGTTTAATTTTTTTTGTCTTGCGATTGCATTATTTAATCTTCTTCTTTTTTGTTTTGACCGTTACAGTTTTTTTTTTGGTTTTGGTTCCGATTGCAATCTGTGGTTTGCACCAAGTTGAAATCGTGGGAGAGGCTGTGTAACGGGTGCAAAGGGCATTAACGTTTTCGAATTCCTGATACTGTTGCTTCACCTTATATGGTAAACCCGTTTCAGAAATTGTGTTTTTTTGTTGCGTGGAAATGTGTGATTCTTTTTCATTTCTCATGAATCTGTGGTATTACGTAATTAATTTTTGATTTTCATGCGTATTCGTATCTGTGTTTTTATCTGAAGTTGAATTTTTTCCGTCAAAGAGATGAGACTCGTAAATCTTTTTGCTAATGTATTTTTGGCGGCGAAAATATGATGCTTTGAAGTGGTTTGTTTACATAGTGCATACCATTGCAGATAAGAGGCTCTGAGTGTGTTTATGTAATACAGCAAGTTTACATGTGTAATATTGCGAACGTTGCAAAAAAACGTGGGAGAGTTTTGAGCTGAGATATGAATATCAGAATTTCGTTGATTGAATCCTATTGCGGGAGAATAAGTTATTACCTTTGAAGGCGTGGTTGAAATTTGCTTAAACCTTTTCTATTCGTTTTGAGATAAGAGTGGAAATTGGCGAATTTTTTTGATTGGTAAAACCGGCAGTAGCATAGAAAAATGGGGAGATGGATTGACTTTTGGGTGTTAGAGGAGTTCGAAGTATATTCGAGGATCAGTTCTAAGTAGTCGAGAAGAGCGATCAGTTCTAATAAGTCTAGAATAAGAAGTTTGTGCCTTTCCGTCATTAGGCTCTTTGCCTTGCTTGCTGACGGAGAAAATCGTTAAAAATAGTTCAATGGAGAAAAATAGTTGTTTGTTTTTAGTACAGTTTCTTTGAGTTTTTGTTCCAGAGCCGAAGTAGGCTTAAGTGGCTGCTGTGGTCGTTGAGAATGTAAATTCTCGACCGTATTTTGTGTTTCTGGTGATGGATTAAACACATCCATTAGTTTTCTTTTGTCGAAAAGTTCTTCATTTCATTCAATTAAGTTTAATTAATAACAATAATAATAATATAATATACACTAACAATGGAATTTCATCTCTAATATAATTAATACCTGTACTTTGTCTGTAAAATTGAGTGTCGTTATGTGCGTGAAAATAAATGTGCCGTAACATCAGGTCAATGTTTAACACCGTAACTGCCGCATGGATTGACTACTATGGATCAACCACGGATAAAGGAACTTGCGCTATTTATTTATTGTTGAACTCTTACGTTTTCTCGCCAATTAGATGAAACTTTACTTATTTTTGATAACAACTTTGCTGAATTTTTATTTGTTTCAATAAAGTAAGAATTATGTTTAGTTACTAGATTTTATTTACCAATCTTTATCGTCTATATATTTCAAGTAGTCGGCATTCTTAGTTTAATATATTTTTTTATAATAAACAAATATTATATGATATTTTCTTTTTTTTATTATGGCGCCCCCCGAGCAATTGAGTTTCAATTATATTTAACATCTATTAAGAATCCACACCCCTAGGTCTCTAAAGACTTAGAGCTACCGAAGTATATCAAAAAGTTAAGTAGCACCAAGTATATTTTTATATTTTGTTAAATTTGTCATGTTACATATATTTTTGCCTTTGTTATCCATAGGCGTGCTACATTAAAATGTCGCCCACCGTGTTTGGGGCATACTTAGTGCCACAAAGGTAAGAAATAATATACTATAAGGATGTCAAATAAATATTAAAATGGAACAGAGTTGTAACGAGTTAAACGCAAAAAACGTGATTTCAGTTCTTTTTTTACGGTAAAATTGCAATTTTGACAATGTTTCCCCACGTAAATTTCAAAATAAATCTAATTTTTGTTTTCTGTACAATCAAAAACATAAAGTATGATCAAAATTAGCCGTTCACCATACCGCGGTCAGTATCTCGAGAATTAAGCGTTTTTTGGGGTGTGCCGCTCGTCTATAATGTCACATAACTTTTTTCCTGTTGCATAGTTTGACTTAAAATTTTCCAGAAAACTTCTTCATGAATTATATTTTATTTCTGTGTTGGCTAAAATTATAAACTAAAAAGTTTATCACTCAACTTTTTTAAGTAAACCTGAAACTAACGAAATCTGACTACAAAATGTTTAGAAATTAAAAACTCTTCTTTCAATTCGTTTAAACATTTTGAACTAATCTCATTGTTATCTAAATATGTACTTCAAAGATGACACAGTAAAATTTTCAAAAGGAAATATTTACAGCAAGCAAAGATACAACGAGGTAAAGTTGAAAAATCATCAAAATTGATTTTTCGCATTTTTGCATAAAATTTGATTTTTGAACATGTTCCATCAATTTTAGGTAAAAATAAACTTCATATTCGGATTTAGCTACCTCGAAAATATAAAGAGTGGCCAACATTGGTCATTCGCCTTAAAGTTGATTTTTGTTGTCGGTATAACATAATTTTAGGGGTTGCTGCCGATCGCCTAACATTTACTAGTTTCATATCCTTGTGTTTCACAACGTATTATGTTTTCCATCTTTTGCGTTATTTGCCGGTTGCATGTAATATTACCCTTGTTGCCATATTCTAAATTTAAAAAAATATATAGGGAATAATCAGATTTTTTGACAGGGATATTCCTTTTACAGCGAGCATTTCATTGGTTTGAATTAGTGACGCGTTTATATGACGTCATTATTACATTTGTTGAGATTGGAAATTGTAACTGAGGTCTCTCATAAATATAATGTCAAAATATTGTTTTCAAAATAATAAGAACAGTTTTTAAAAATCCACAAGGAAAAAGTATTCCTGTAGTTGGCTGTATACCATATAATACAAAAAAAGCGAATAAAATCCTTTATAAAAGGTATATATTTAAAATCCCTAAAAAGGGCTACATCACAGAACTAGTTTTCGATTGGTTGACCAATCATCATCAGTGCTTACCTAAAATGAATATAACCTGATAAAATGATCAAAGGTTTTAAAATTTTGACTACGGTTAAGAAAAGTTGTAGGTTATACTCACGTGATCTAACATGCTAACCACCAAAATATAATATTACAAAAATATGTGGGTAAAAACCCTTTAGAAGTGATCCACCAAGGAAACATTGAAGAAATATGCGAATTTAAGCATGGATGTTTAAAATATTCCATGTACTACGTCCTAGGTTCCATCTGATATCTGATTTGACTTGTTCACATGATGACAGTATGGTGGCAACCGACGATGAAATGAATAGGGAATTCTATTTCTTCAATGTTTCCTTGATGGATTACTGAAGGGTTTTTAGCCACATATTTTTGTAATATTATATTTTGGTGGTTAGCATGTTAGATCACCTACAACTTTTTTTAACCGTATAACCGTAGTCAAAATTTTAAAACCTTTGCATCATTTTATCAAGTTATATTCATTTTAGGTAAGCACTGATGATGATTGGTCAACCAATCGAAAACTAGTTCTATGATGTAGCCCTTTTTAGGGATTTTAAATATATATCTTTTATAAAGGATTTTATTCGTATTTTTTAGAACAGTTTATATTTTAACCGACTTCACATCTATTCAAAAATTTTACATAACTTTTGATAGGACAACATGGGTTTGACACTTAGGCGACGTTCATACTCGGGCGATAGCCGGTAAGCGACATTTTATCGCCACGATATATTGCTAGGAAAGTTCAAAGAATCGGTCAGTTCGATTCGGAAAGGTCAAGAATTGATCGGATAGCTCAGTGCGACTAGCGGCTGACCCGCACTTCACTTCGGCGTGAGGAATGCGAGTTCAAGCCCAGCCAGGCCATCGGAAAAACAAAAAAGGCTAACGCGTCAGTATAAAACTCTAAATATGAATCTGGCGCTTAGACTGAAATATGCGACGTCTGATCGGCCTATGAGGGAGCAGTACGGCAAGGGATAAGGGCTTGCGGCTCGGTGATACTCTCCCATAGATCCCTACCGGAAGGGCGTTGACGCCTAAAATACCGGTGTATATATATAAGTTCAAAGAAAACAGACGATAGATCACCGCGACCATGCGATGAGGATTGAAGCACAATATTTAATTTCATTTAAAATTATGAACTCAAATGAGGAAGACGTTGTAGAGGCTTATTGGTTTCAGCGTAGAATGAGAAAAAAAAGAAAATACTGGGTATATCCTTATAATCAATATAATCTAATCAACGCACACCATAGCTCAGTTGTTGTTTCCAGAGAGCTGTAGCAACACGAATTATTAAATTTCAAAGACCTGTATCTTTTATTTATGATGCAATTTCCTGTCATACAGTGCTCGTCACATCTATTTTACTGCAAGCAGGAAGGGAATAGTTACAGATGCTCTGCCGAGATTTCACTAAATTAATGAAAATAATCACAGAACTGTCTTCTTTTCTTTCCGACATGTTAACAGTTTGAAATATTGTATGAAACAAATCGTGAGGGCGACCGACATGTAGTACTTCGAACAATATATCACTTGCGATATGTTGTGCAATCGCGCGGAAGTGAACTTTTTTATCATCTCTATTTAGATTTTAAGTGTTCGTTTGTGCATTGTGCATATCGCATATCGTTTACGATATATCGCCTATCTTTTATAGCTCGATTATGAACGCCGCTTTATAGTACAGTACTTATAGTCGTGCTCTTAAAGATAAGGAGAAACGGTTTACTGTAAAGAGACCGAAATCATTAGACCGAAAGCAGTAGACCGAACTCATTAGACCGAAAAGCACTTTACCGAAACCGCACTAGACCGAACAGCAGAAGACCGAAAAGCAGTTCTTTTTACTTGTCGCAGTAAAAGAGATAAGACTAATGTAATTACAACTAAATGTTATTTGGATGGTTATTATAAACAGTTAAAATGGTGTTAACGTCACTCTACCCTTAATTTATTTTTACCTTCACTAATTTGTTTAACGGATAAAAATTATTTCATATCAGACTGTACAGAGTAACAATTTACACAGTCTATATAGACAAGGCGAAAACGGCGGGTTCGAAGGGAAAAATATTCCCATGAGTTTTTTTGCATAATCATATTCGTGAGACGTCCCAGAATAAGGTTCGACAAGTCGCCCACGTGAAAAGTGGGCCAATTTTTTTTAACAATTTTTTTTAATCAAATTGTAAGACTCAATATTTTTGGCCCGAACAATTTTTTTTTAAATTTTTTGGACCATTCTGGACAAAAAAGGTCTCTTATAATTTTTCTCTTAAGTTGATCGTTTTCGACTTATAAGCAATTTAAAATTGAAAAAAACGAAAAATGGCAATTTTCAAGGCTTAATGACTCGGTTAAAAGTTATTATTATGAAAGTCAATATATGACTAAATTAAAGTTTAAAGGCCCCCCTACAAGATCATGAAGAAATTTTTGACATTATTTTATTACTAAGCTGTTATTTTTAAGTAATAATAATAAGCGCCATGCACGTGTGCGGCGGCTGTAAATGCTGAGTGCGAGAGAGAAGCCACTCCAGCAGTAGTGATGTTGATTATAGTTACTTTCTAGTATTCGTTACAAATAGTTACTTTTGTATAAAGTAACCATTTACAGTATTCGTTACTTTGATTACTTTTGTTACTTTTGTATTTGATTACCGGTAATCATATCGAGAATCGCATTTCTCAGTACATATTTTGTATTAGTATTAATAGGATACTTTGATTACTATAGTCTGTTCGCTAAACTCTGACACAACTGGCTAGTAATTTTAGTAGGTATTTTTTTTTTTTTTGTTTTTGGCTAATTTTGCCAAAATTGTCAAAATTACTAACTATTTAGTAATTATTAACTATTTGGTAATTATTTTTTTGGCAATTTTACCAAATTGGCAAAATTACTTACTAAAATCACTAGCCAGTTGTGTCTGAGTTTAGCGAACCGACTATATGATTACTTTTGTATTTGAGTACTGGTAATCATATCGAGAATCGCATTTCTAAGTATTTCGTATACTAAGTATAAGATCCGATATAACAACGACCTTCACCGATCTATTTAATGGATAGAAATTAAATGATGTGTAATCTATTATGTTAAAAATTAATAAAAACAAGGGGTGCCCGACATAATTTTGTCCAGACTAATTAATAATTAAAAATGATTTTTTTTTTAATTCTACTAATTTTTTTGGCCCGGGCAGATATTATTTTAGATTTTTGGATCATAACAATAACATACACATAGACCAAGGCATTTAGGAAAAAATAAATGATTTTTAGGGAAATAGTGAAACAGGAAAAGTTTTCAATAGAAAAATGAGTGGAAATATATAATTGCAGTATAAAATGCATCAAAAAGTAAAGTACATAAACATGTCAACATCAGTATATTAAGGGTCAGATTTTGTTATTCGGGGGTTTTTGGGATCACCGAATACGACTACGTAATCAGAACCGACCTTCGAAGCACCTGGTGCCCAGGGTTACTGCTAAGGTACGTCATCTAAATTTTCGAGAATCAAATACCCCGAAATTAGAAAATCTGGCTGATATATCTGACTTATTATACTGATTGTAACATGTTTATGCATTTTTCGATGCGTTTTATACACTTTAAAATGTAATAATGCATTTCCACTCATTGTCCTATTGTAGACTTTTTCCAGACGTCATCGTAATCCTAAATACAATGCAAAAAGTTGCAAGTCTGTATGTACCTATTATATTTAAAAATATATTTATTCCTGTGCTTTTAGTATTAAATGTCCTGGTCTAATGAAAATAATGCCATACCTACATGTAAAATTAAAGTTGATGATTATAGTCTAGAAATATTATCATTTCTACATTTTTTCCGGTCAATCTAAGCTATTTTTTTTCTAGGCCTGATAAGAATAGTGTGCGTTTATCTATGAAATCCTGTGAATTATCTACCTCGACAAATCGTATAGACATCTGCTTCTGGGTGCATGCTTGTTAAATGATATACCTCTCTCTGTTTCAGCTACTTCTCAGCACCCTGTAAAAATCCTGTAAAACTCTTCATAGCCTTCGCTCTTCATAGATGCAATTTTAGTTAACTGTACTGATACCGAACACTCGTGGAATTCCGGTCCGATTCCGATATTCACCGATTGTAGATACAATACTCAAATAGGTACTCGCTCTGATACGATTGGTACGAAGTAATCAGAGTAATCAAAGTAATCAAAGTAACGACTTGCCTCTCTGTATAGTAATCGTTACTTTCGGTATTCGTAAGTAACGAGTACTTTGTAACGAATAGATACTTTTTCAACATCACCATCCAGCAGTCCAATTGTGCATCTTACTCGCACTCACATTTACATCCGCATCAATACGATCTAACCGCTCATTGTTATTAATTAAAAATAACAGCTTAGTAGTAAATTAATGACACATATTTCTTCAGGATCATGTAGCGGTGACTTTAAACTTTGATTTAGTCACTTTCCGACTTCTATAATAATAATTTTTAACCGAGTTATCAAGTCTTAAAAATGGCCATTTTCGCGTTTTTCAAATTTTAAATGTTTAAAAAACTCGAAAAAGATCAAGATTTAGAGAAAAATTATAAGAGACTTTTTTATCCAGAATGGTCCAGAAAATCTAAAAAAAATAGTCCTGTCCAAAAATATTGATTTTTGCAATTTGATTAAAAACAATTTTTATAAAAAATTGGCCCACTTTTCACGTGGGCGACTTCTTGAACCTTATTCTGGGATGTCTCACAAATGTGATTATGCAAAAATATCTCATGGGAATATTTTTCCCAACGAACCCGCCGTTTCCGCCTTGTCTAATATATAAAATAATACAAAAAAAATACAATAAACAAAAAGACAGACATACAAAATGTTAGCATAATTTACTGCAAAATTTTAAATTTATTTACCATTTCGGTCTAGTGAGGTTTCGGTAAAGTGCTTTTCGGTCTAATGAGTTCGGTCTACTGCTTTCGGTCTAATGATTTCGGTCTAATTGTCGTGTACCGGAGAAACAGTATAACCGGTAATGTTTTTATTTGGCAACAGCGCTTTCCTGCTAAACTTAACAGTAGCGAAAAAACTAATATATGAGGAAAATGTATTGAATTTATTTGCTGTCAAGTTTGTACCAGTGAGTTATGATGTCATTAAATCTATGACGTGCACGCCTAATTGTTTGAATTGGAACATACCAAGAAGATAAGAAGGCCTCATTTACTCGAATAATCAGCTGATATATTGACAATTTGACACAAAGAAAACATGAAATACTGAATTCTAACCATGGATTTATAAATGAATTATAAACTTTAAAAAGTAGGTATTTATTTAATGCTATAAATTAATACATATTAAGTATATAAAAAATTCTTATAGCTAAATGGATTGCGGCCTTAATAAACTCGACATAAATGATTATTCTATTTAAAAAGTGAATATTGTCCATAATTCATAAACAATAATGAAATGAAAACTTTGAGCTGCAACCCTTTAAATCCAAAAGCTTTTTGTTTAATAAAGGTAGCACATGATCTACTCGTAATATAAAAAGTACGTAACAATAATTACAAAAGATTTGTTCATAAAATGAAACATCTATATCAATATTTATATAGCTTTCTTTATTTAATGATATATGTAAAAATTATGTCGCTTTATTGCGAATAAAAAAGTGTCATTGACCTAATAGGTAAATACAAGTTGACGAACTCTCGAAAAAAAAACATATATCAGGTCACTAACCTTTCCTTGTTTCGAAGAGGCGAAACAGGTAGCGGCCAGGGCCTCGATTTTTGACCCTTCGCTTCGTTATCGGACGTATACGCTTCGTATCTGTTTAGCGAATACGTTCTATAACGAAGCGAAGGGTCAAAAATCGAGGCCCTGTCCCTTTAGCAGGGTGTAGGATTGCAATAAGATCCGCTTGCGACCAAAAGCTAACGGCGGTGTGCTAAACTTCAAAGTGCAAGGTTTGAAATTAGACGTGCCAAAAAAACCAACACGTGGCTATTTCACTATAAAAACAAATTAACGTCACCAGCCGTTTCGACGAAGAACTGAAAAATGCTTTAAATCGTGGCTATTTGATAATTTATAGGCTCGGCTATTAATGAAAAAACAAAACCAAAGGAGTATTCGAAGAAAGGATTTTAGTTCACACACACAGTACACGAGATAATTATTCAGATGGATGTAATTATAAGAGGGAGATTTTAAAATAGTATGTGTATGTGTAGGCAATAAAAAACTATCTACATATTCAAAATACCTGGTTATCGGGTATAAGTGTACCATTCGTTCCGCTGGACTAAACAGTAAAACTCAAAAGTTGTCGCAGATGTGTACAGGTTTGGCCAAAATTTTAAATTCAAGAAAAATGAATATCCTCTACTGAGAAAAATGAACATGCTACACTACAAAATTGAGAAAGTTTCTTGTTTTTAGCATCTGGTCTAAGTGGATTCTGGTTGAGGCCATTAATCTTAAATTAGTCATGAATAAAAAATGATTAATCGCTACTTCATTACAGGGTTATTTTTTTATGGAAAAATTAAAGTCAGTGACATTTAGAAGCTGGGACAGATGGTTCATCGCTAGAGAGAACCACGGTAATCTCAAAGAGTCTCCATAGAATAAGCACCGTTTAAATGGAATTGATAGATACGCCAGTAATTGGGCGGTACTTGGCTGGACGTTAATTGTTAGTTTTAATCCTTGGTATTAAGTAAATTGTTATGTCGGTAAAGTTAGCAGCACCATTTTATTAGACCGAATTCCGACTAAGACTATAATTTATTGTTAATTTATTACTGAAAGAAAAAATTTATTGCTGTAGACGTTTCCGAGAAACAGTGGGCCATTTTAACGACAAATTTTATTGCTAATTAATTGCTCTTGATTGATGTATTAACCAATCCCAAAAAATACCCCATCATCCCCTAGCGCAAAACTCACCCCCGAAAAATTATGAAAATTGAAAATTCAACCCCAAGGAATTAATTAATAATTTATTGCTAATTTATTACGAAAAAAAAAAAAATTATTGCTGTAGCTGTTTCCGAGAAACAGTGGGTGCTGCTAGCTTTACGGTAAAGCTAGCAGCACTCACCCTATATTTCGACAATGAAAAGGAGTACAGGGCCCATTTTTGCGACATATCTTATTGTTAATTAATTTCTCTTGACTGATATATTAACTACCCCATATATTAAACTACCCCATCATCCCCTAGCGCAAAGCTCACCCCCGAAAAAATGATACTTTATTACGAAAAGAAAAAATTTATTGCTGCAGCCGTTTCCTAGAAACAGTGGGTGCTGCTAGCTTTACGGTAAAGCTAGCAGCACCCAGCCTATATCTCGACAATGAAAAGGAGTACAGGACCCATTTTAACGGCATATTTTATTGCTTATTGCTTTATTGATATATTAACCAATCCCAAAAAACTACCCCATCATCCCCTAGCACAATACTCACTCCCGCAAAAATGATGAAAATCAAAAATTCAACCCCAAGGAATTGATTGCTAATTTATTACGAAAAGAAAAAATTTATTGCTGTAGCCGTTTCCGAGAAACAGTGGGTGCTGCTAGCTTTACGGTAAAGCTAGCCGCACCCATCCCATATCTCGACAATGAAAAGGAGTACAGGGCCCATTTTAATGGCATATTTTATTGCTAATTAATTGTTCTTGATTGATATATTAACAAATGATGAAAACTAAAACACCCCAGAAAAATGATGAAAATTCAAAATTTAACCCCAAGGAATTAATTGCTAATTTATTGCTAATTTATTACGGGAAGAAAAAATTTATTGCTGTAGGCGTTTCCGAGAAACAGTGGGTGTTGTTGCTTTACGGTAAAAGCTATATCTCGACAAAGAAAAAGGGTACAGGGCCCATCTTGGCGACATATTATATTGCTAATTATTTTTCATAATTCTGTCAAAATTCCGTCCTGTCAATTCTGTAAATACTCTGGACGCTACCGGAGAAGCCCCTGAAACGAAAATAATAAACAAAAACCAAAAGTGGTCAACGAAAACACCATGGTTTACATTAGAGGTTAAATAAAAATGTCACCAAAAAAAGAAAGCTTTCCTAAAATATAGGTCAGAAAAAACGAATCAATCATATGAAGACTATAAAAGAGTAAGAACTGAAACTCATCAATTGGTAACAAAAACAATAACAGATTACTGGGAAATATTCACAAAATGACTAGAGATGGATTTCTATGGACAACGGAAACAAGTAAGGCGCTTCATAAGACAACAAAGAAACGAAATGAAAGAACTAGTTGAAATAGAACACATAAAAGAGGTGACCACATGGGTGGCCTTCCTGACAGAAATGTTTAAAAAAGAAAACGAAAAATCTTTACCAGAAACGCCAAATATAATCAAATACGTTTGGTAGAGTGAGAATTCGGAACGCGACACATTTATTATATGAAAAGGGAATACCACTGGATTTAGTAAAAACCATTGAGAATATAATATATGAAGATAACATAGCGATTGTAAGATGTAAATGAAAACTATCGCAACCTATCAAGTATGAAACTGGCATTGGACAAAGAGATTCGCCGAGCCCATTAATATTTAATCTGATAACGGATAAAATCATAAAGAAATTTAAAAAAGAAGAGGATATAGAATGGGAGAAAAGGAAATAAAGATAATACAACGACGCCATAATAACAGCCGAAAATGAAGATGACCTACAAAGATTAATTAAAGAATTCGAAGACACGGAGCTCATATACAATATGGTGATCTCAACAGAGAAAACTAAATCGATAGTGATATTATTAGCGGAACCGAGACGATGTAAACTGGTCGTAAATAACAAAATAATAGAACAAGCGATGGAAACGGAATACCTGGGAAAAACTGTCAAGCTACGGAAAAGTGGAAGAATAAGTACAAAAACAAGTGAACATGGCAAACACAACAGCAGGATGTCCCAAAACACAATCTGGAGAAACAAATGACTCACAACGGAAACAAAAACCTGGATATATAAATCACCAATAAGACCGATAATAACGTACACAGCGGAAACAAGAGCAGATATGGCAAAAACGCAAAGACTGCTGGAAACAGCAGAAATGAAAGTCTTACAAAACATAACAAACCATACTCTAAAAGACGTAAAGAGTAAGAAGTGAAGAAATGCGAGCGAGATGTGGTATAGAAGAAGTAAACATGTGGATCAAAAGAAGAAAAATATAATGGGATCAACACATAGGAAGAATGACAGAAAATAGAATAGTACGAATAGCAAGAGACAAATCGCCAAATGGAACAAGATCATTGGGGCGAGCGAGGAAAAAATGGTCAGACAACGTTAATTGAGGCTAAACACCGAAGTAAAACAAACATTGGGACTATTTATAAAGTAGGAAGAAGAAGAAGAAGAAGAAGAAGAAGAAGAAGAAGAAGAAGAAGAAGAAGGAAATTTCGTCTGTTATTTGCGCTTTATTGTTTTCTAGTTTCTTTACTATTTGAAGGACTTCTTCATAGCTCGGCTTTTCAATTTGCTGCTTCGCCGTATTATATTTTCTCGTTTTGATCATTTTCGTTGTCTGCATTAGGTTTTCCTCGAAGTATTCTTTCATTATAATTTTTTGTTTCTCTGTTAGTAGTTCTCCGTCCTTGTCTTTGAATATCGCCAATTTTTGTCTAAATGACTGTGTGCTTTCTTTTATTCTTTTGCAGAATTTTCTACTTTCGTGTCTGTTGTTAAGCTCTAGGATTTCCTGTACTTGTTTTTTCAAAGCCTCTCTTTTTTTTCTTCTGCATATTCTAGTCGCTTGTACTCTCGTTTCGTTATAAATTTGTCTGACATTTCTTGTCTTTCTTTGAAGTTGGTTAAGCCTAGCTTGCTTTTTTTCCTCTACTGCAGTTCTGAATTCATCATCATACCATTCCACGTTTCTTTGCATTTTGGCTTTTACGACAGTTTCTTTATAAGATTCCATTCTTATTGTTTTTATTAATTGTCTACATTCCTCCTCTGCAGTATCTTCCTGTCTGATTCCATTGAGTTTTATTTAGAGAGCATTTTGGTATTCTTGTCTTTATTTCTTTCTTTATTCTTGTATTTTATATATAGGTCGATTATCAAAACTTAAATAAACAGCTAAGCTTAATAAATCAAATAAATCAGATAAATCAAGCTAATTTATGGTATAATATCTACCGAAATATTTCCCAAAATTATCTATACTTTATTATTTTGATTACAAGGCACATTCAATGTAATTTGCTTATGTATAATGATCCCATGAACATGGGAGTCTAATTATTTAGTAAACGGCACGTCCGTGAATCATAATGTATATTTTTAAAAACGCTGATTTGACGTTTGGATATTTAGTGATTAAAAATTGATATTTACTATAAAATAGCATTGGACGAGGTAGACTATACACTTACACTATACGTATTACCGTTTTTTGGACAGTGAAGTTTTTTTGAGTTCAGTAGGTACACATATGCTTCTTTCATTGTTAGTTTATTTTTATCGTTCTAAGCCTTTTATCAATTCCCCACCTTCCGAGAAATAATCGGTACCTTGTAGCAAGTAAGAAGCTAAAATTCTTTTGATTTTTTTTTAAAAAGGGTAGAGCAATAAATTGCATTATTCACCTTTCTACTGACTGCACCAATGATTAATAGAAACCCTGTATCAACTGGTCTTAATTACTAAATACATCATTTTTGCATAATGGAACGTTGTAGAGTAGGTATATGCAGTATCAGTAGTCAGCGAGACCTAAGAATACGTTAATACTACTGAGTTAGTAATTACCAATCATCTATAATAAAAATATTTGTCATTATTTATTAGTTGTCATTATTATTAATTTACATATACAGTGAGAACGTAAAGGTTGGAATAAATAAATTTTTTCATGAATGGGCAATTTTGGAAATAAATCCCGAAACAGGTCAATTTTTATTTTTAATTTACAACTTTTTGGCATATATATCATACTAGTCACGTCACCCATCTGGGCGTGATGACGTCATCGATGATTTTTTAAATGAGAATAGGGGTCACGTGATAGCTCATTTGAAAGGTAATTCAATTCTCTATTCAGCAATGTAAACATTAACATAATTATTTATACAGGGTGTAAAAAAAAAAATTTAATTCAATTTATTGACATAACAAGAAGAATGTGTGTAATTTATTTAATTCAAAATACATTTTACTGCTATCAGCAAACAGGAAAAAATGTTTATTTGACAAATAAATATTGTTTTTTTTTTTGCCTAAATTCAATATTAAAGCAGCCACCCACCTGTCTCTTGACAGTTTGAACATTTAATTTAAGCGAAGAACAAAGATTATTTGTCAAATAAACATTTTTTCTGTTTTATGAGAGCAGTAAAATGTATTTTGAATTTAATAAATTACATACGTTCTTCTTTTTATGTCAATGAATTTAATTCAAAAATTTTTTTTGGTCAACCTGTATAAATGGGTACGTTATCGTTTATATTACTGAATAGAGAGCTGAATTAACTTTTAAATGAGCTATCACACGACCCCTATTCTCATTTAAAAAAATCATCGATGACGTCATCACTCCCAGATGGGTGACGTCACTAGTATGATATATATGCAAAAAAGTCGTAATTTAAAAATAAAAATTGACCTGTTTCGGGATTTTTTTCAAAAGTCGTCCATACTCGAGAAAATAAATGTATTCCAACCATTGCGTGCTCACTGTATAATATACCTACTATAACTATTATGTAAACAGTAAACACTCGCAACAATAAATTGTTTCTTGGCATAAAACTTCAGAAATAAATTAGTAATTGATTCCTCGCATTTCACTTTTCAGGCTTTGTAATTTTTGACCGATATCTCGACTTTTGGAGTGAGTTTTTCGCTAGGGTGAGGATTAATAGGGTTCTTTTACCAATAATATATGCCGCTAAGACGGGCCCTATAATAGTCCTTAGCATTGTCGAAATGTACCTATGATGGTTAAATTTACCTTAAAGTTAGCATAACTATTGCTTCTTGGAAACGGATACAGCAATAAATTTTTTCTTTCCGTAATAAATCGGCAATTAATTCCTTGGGGTTGAATTTTCCAGTTTCATAATTTTTTCGGGGGTGAGTTTTGCGCTAGGGAATGATAGGGTAGTTTTTCGGGATTGGCTAAGGTACCAATAAAGAGCAATTAATTAGCAATAAAATATGCCGCTAAGATGGGTCTTGTACCCTTTTCCTTGCCGAGATATAGCTTAGGTGCTGCTAGCTTTACCGTAAAGCTAGCAGCACCCACTGTTTCTCGGAAACGACTAGAGAAATAAATTTTTTCTTTCCGTAATAAATTAACAATTAATTCCTTTAATTCCTTGGGGTTGAATTTTCTAGTTTCATCATTTTTTCGAGGGTAATTTTTGCCCTAGAGGATGATGGGGTAGTTTTTCAGGATTGCTTAATATACCAATCAAGGGCAATTAATTAACAATAAGATATGCCGTTAAAATGGGCCCTGTACTCCTTTTCATTGCCGAGACACAGGTTGGGTGCTGCTAGCTTTACCATAAAGCTACTAGCAGCACCCACTGTTTCTCGGAAACGGCTACAGCAGTACATTTTTTCTTCCGTTATAAATTAGCAATAAATTAGTCCTTGGGGTTGAATTTTCGATTTTTATCATTTTTTCAGGGGTGAGTTTTGCGCTGGGGGATGATGGGGTAGTTTTTCGGGATTGGTTAATATATCAATCAAGAGCAATTAATTAGCAATAAAATATGCCGTTAAAGTGGGCCCTGTGCTCCATTTTATTGTCGAGATATAAGGTGGGTGCTGCTAGCTTTACCGTAAAGCTAGCAGCACCCACTGTTTTTTGGAAACGGCTACAGCAATAAATTTTTTCTTTCCGTGATAAAATAGCAATTAATTAGCAATTAATTCCTTGGGGTCGCATTTTCGATTTTAATCATTTTTTTGGGGATGAATTTTGCGCTAGGGGATTATGGGGTAGTTTTTCGGGATGGGTTAATATACCAATCAACAGCAATTAATTAGCAAAAAAATATGCCGTTAAAATGGGTCCTGTACTCTTTTTCATTGTCGAGATATAGGGTGGGTGCTGCTAGCTGTACCGTAAAGCTAGCAGCACCCATTGTTTCTCGGAAACGGCTACAGCAATAAATTTTTTCTTTCGGTAATAAATTAGCAATAAATTATAATCTTAGTCGGAATTCGGTCTTATAAAATGGTGCTGCTGACTTTACCGACATTAAATTGTTCTCTAAATCGGACTGTAACCGGTCCTTAACGGACGGTTTTTGATTTCTGTCATATGTTTTCAATCAATTTCAAGAGTCAAGCTCGCATTTCACAGCAAAACTTCAAGCCAACAGGTGCAATGTAAATTTAGTATTGTGTGTATTATAAAGTGAGGACGTTTGAGTTGAAATAAATTCATCATCTCGAGCATGGGTGAATTTGAAGAGAAATCCTGAAACAGGTCGATTTTTATTTTTAAATTATGACTTTTTACTAGTGACGTTATCCATCTGGGCGTGATGACGTAATCGATGATTTTTTTAATGAGAGTAGGGTTCGTGTGATATCTCATTTGAAAGGTTACTCAATTCTCTCTCCAGTAATATAAACAATAACTTAATTAAAAATAAATAACCATTTTCAATTTCGTTGCAACACGAAACTACAGCCGCGCCATATTCCAGTCCAATCAGAGAGTGCCGCAAGCACCCCTACCGGTTTCGACACTTAATATTCTCTCATCAGGAGGCACATATGCTGCTCTCCCCGATCCAACCAAAACAAACCCCGGCGTGCAGTCACGGATTGCAACGAACGAAATTACATAGATGCCCAAGCGGCAACTGCTGTCAAAAGACTAAGTTTTTAATCTAATGGCATATAAAATAACATAATGTTACTCTACACCCCACCAGACTGAAAACAATGGGAACCTTCTCTGGTTACACCTCCGAGGCTTCTACAATTTGCAAGCCATAACGGATGCTGAGACTAAGGAAGATGAGGGAATTTTACAATTTCTAATTCACGTCCCATCTGCTCAGCGCGGTAAAGTTCCAACGAGAATGGTTCCCTTCGTACTCCAATCAGAGTAAATGTAAATCAAAAATGAATAACCATTTTCAATTTCGTTACAACACGAAACTACAGCCGCGCCATATTCCAGTCTTTTGATAGCAGTTGCCGCTAGGGAATCTATGTCATTTCGGTCGTTGCAATCCGTGACTGCACGCCGGGGTTTGTTTTGGTTAGATCGGGGAGAGCAGCATGTGTGCCTCCTGATGAGAGAATAATAAGTTTCGAAACCGGTAGAGGTGCTTGCGGCACTCTCTAATTGGACTGGAATATGGCGCGGCTGTAGTTTCGTGTTGCAACGAAATTGAAAATGGTTATTCATTTTTGATTTACATTTACTCTGATTGGAGTACGAAGGGAAGCATTCTCGTTGGAACTTTACCGCGCTGAGCAGATGGGACGTGAATTATAAATTGTAAAATTCCGTTATGGCTTGCAAATTGTAGAAGCCAGGAGGTGTAACCAGAGAAGGTTCCCATTGTTTTCAGTCTGGTGGGGTGTAGAGTAACATTATGTTATTTTATATGCCATTAGATTGAAAACTTAGTCGTCTAATAACTTAATTATTTATATAGGCGACCAAAAAATATTTTTTTTTGATTAAATTAATTGACACAAAAATAAGTATATAAGCAATTTTTTAAATCAAATTACATTTTACTGCTGTCAGAAAACAGGTAATAGCTATTTGTATAACAAGGGAGGAAAGTGCTACTTTTCCTCCCGAGGATGAAGTTTACTGCCCGACGCGTAGCGGAGGGCAGTAATCATTCAAGGGAGGAAAAGGAACTTTACTCCCATGTTATACATATGGTTTTTCCACCTTCCACAAATAAGTCATTTTTTCATTTTTACTTAATTTATTTATGTAACTAAACAACAAAATTTATTAAAACTAAAACTAACAAGTAGGTACAATATAACTGTCAACTGTCAAATATAAGTCAAATTATTAATGTAGACATTGTTAAATCAAAATAACAATTTACCGTTTTTTAACATTCTGCAAAATACAGAGTGTTTTATAAATATACGTTAAAATGTATAGATACTTACGTCATAGAAAATAGATATTTTACAGGCCGTCAATATGTTATATTTCATGAAAGAAACACCATGACGTCACTTTTACTTTTCCTCCCTAGGAAGGAAAAATATTTTCCACCCTAGGAAGGAAAAGTAAACTTTGCTCCCTACAATCAGGTTCGGAAAATTATACTTTCGGTAGAGGTAGGTGGAAAAAATATTTATTTCACAAATAAACATTGCTTTTCGCTGAAATTCAATGTTCAAACTGCTAAGAGACAGGTGGGTGGCAGATTTTAGATTGGATTTAGCAAAAATATTATTTAATTTGTCAAATAAACATTTCTTTCTCTTTTCTGACAGTAGTAACATGTATTTTGAATTAAGTAAATTGCTTACATTCTTATTTTTGTGTCAATTAATTAAAAAAAATATTTTTCTGACCACCCTTTATAAATAATTAGGATATGGTTTTTATTATTGAATAGAGAATTGAATAACCTTTCAAATGAGCTATCACACAACCCCTACTCTCATTAAAAAAATCATCGATTACGTTATCACGCCCACACGGATGACATCATTAGTATGATATATATGCCAAAAAGTCATAAGTAATTTAAAAATAAAAATCGACCTGTCTCAGGATTTCTGTCCAAATTTTCCCAATCTCGAGATAATGAATTTATTCCAACTCAAACGTCTTCACTGTATGTAATGTTTAATATTAATAAAAATGGCAAGTAATTATATTGAAATGTGCAATATAATATAGTGTGTTTGTGTGCATATTCATGTATATATTAATCGTGTTTATACATCTGTTGCTGTACCCGTCTCGGTTTATGTATATAAGTTACAGATGACTTTACTCTGAATCCATCTACTTCAATAAGAGTTTCTTCACTTTGATTTTGAATTGTCCGTGATTCTGTTACATATCCGTATTTACTTTTAGGTATAGAGTATTTTCTGAAGTGACAGACAACCATTATTATGCATACTACAATTATAAGAACTATTAACATAAATATCCTATTATTGTCTAAAACGTAGTCTTTCATATTTGTGTACAAACTTTTGTTCTCCTCCTTAGTTTCCATTTTCTAGAAAATGATTTTTAGTAGGTATACCTTAATTTTTGTATCTGCAAAAGAAAAAACATTCACTTTAATAACGAAGAATACTAAAAGTTCCAGTTGAAAATTATTAGTGATATATTAGATAACATAATACAGGGTGGTTGATTAGTGTGATAAAGCTCCGTAGATCCGCTGTAGTAATAGATACCAATAAAAGTTAATAACAAAAATTGTAGCTAACTTTGAGCTTCACATTACAAAATTAGTTAGAATGTTACAGAGTGTTCGATAACATAGTGGCAGACCAAAATTATGTTTTTTTTAATAGAACAACCTGTATTTTATTTTATATTCGAAATCCTGTTAACTTCTTCATCACAAAAATATAAATGTTTGTTATGTTATACATGGTATTTACAAAGTTATAACCAATTTTATATGAAAATCGAACAAACTTCAGCACCCTGTACAGGGTGTTTGATAAAGAATGGGCCATAGCTTAACCTTAGATTCCTGAGGTTAAAATAGATCGATTTAAGCAAACTTACTTTAGTGTGAAAGTTGATAATAACCGAAATACAGGGTGTCAAATTTAAACTTTTACTTTATTTATTCTTGAATATTTCCTAACCGGAATGGGACAATAACACGAAATTTGGTAGGCGGGGTTTTTTGGAACGAGAAATCTAAATTCGCCACCAAAAATTATGTATTACCCAGAGGGCGCCACATACGCCTTTCAGCGCTCATTTAATAGGTTAAATTTTTTTTTATTACCCACTCTATATACTTTTTGAATCAAAACTTTTTTTCTCTTAATAATGTTACTTAAAAAAGGTTTACTACATTTATCGCGCTAAACGCAACCGTGTTCGATATAAACGCGTTTTAAATCTGCGAGGCAACATAATTTTTTGCATATGTAGTTACACCCGAAAAATAACTTAACAGCATAAAAATTTACAAAAATGTATCGCAAATTTCTTCAAATGGAATTTGCGATGCAATGACATAAATATGATAACTGGCACAATTTTTATGTTTTCAAGTTTATTTTACAGTTCTAACTACAATATAATGCAAAAAATTATGTTGTATCGCAGATTTAAAATGCGTTTTTATCGAAAACAGTTGAGTTTAGAGAGATGAATATAGTATACCTTTTTTAAGTAAAAATATTAATAGAATAAAAATGTTGATTCAAATAGTATGTAGAGTGGGGGATAAAAAAAACTGAAAGTATTAAATGAGCGCTGAAAGACGTATGTGGCGCCCTCTGGGTAATACATCATTTTTGGTGGTCAATTTAGATTTGTCATCCCAAAAAACCCCCGCTTACCAAATTTCGTGTTATTATCCCATGCCTCTCAGGAAATATTCAAGAATAAATAAAATAAAAGTTTAACTTTGACACCCTGTATTTGTATTTCGGTTTTTATTAACTTTCGTACTAAAATAAGTTAGCTTAAATCGACCTGTTTTAACTCTAAAATCTAAGGTAAAGCTATGGCTTTTCTTTACCAAACACCCTGTATAAATAAAAATAAGCACAACAGCAAAGGTTTATTGATGCCATAATTTTTTATTTATTGTCAAAATTTTCAAAAATGATTGATGTTGCTAATTTTCTTTATACCGAATATAAGGCGAGTTAAAACGCCAGTACATTATTTTCTCAGTAATTTTAAATGGGACACCCTGTATTTTATATCATTATCGAAAAGTACCATTACGGTACTTTAATTTTTATATAACATTCGTTATGCCTAAATTTATTAGTTTTTGAGATATTTTCATGTTTTAGAGAAAATTATTAATTAGATATCTAAATTTTTCCAAATTTTAACCCATGAGTGAAGTGTATGAAACTAACAATTTACGATTATTATCAATCCGGCAATCAATGTAACAATGTAGCAAATAAAGAAAGAAAAATAATTTATTAGTGATAAATTAAAAAAAAAAAACACAAACATAAAATACAACATTTTGTGAAAAAATTTAAAAACTACTTTTGTATGTAAAGATAACAATGTAACACATAAACAACGAAAAATAATTTGTTAGTAATAAATTTGACAAAAAAACTCAAAATACACCATTTCTAAAAAAATTCAACGCTATTTTTAATAAAATATTTTAACTATTTAATTAGACAAGGTGTTCAAAACGACCTCCTAACACATTTATACACGCTTAACGGTCATTGAATGAGTTACTCACACTACGAAGTATTTGTAAATTAACACTACGAAATACACTTTGTATTCTAATCCCAAAAAAATGAGTCCAGTTTATAAAATTCTGGTGATCTGGGTGGCCACGCTACTGGTCCATTGAAAAAAGAAAATATCTCGAAAACTAATAAATTTAGACATAGAGCATGGTATATAAAAATTAAAATACGGTAATGGTACTTTTGTTAATTGTAATGCAATAAAAAATGGGGGCTCCTATATAGGGATTTTAAAGTAACCACCACCCCACATTCGTGGGTGGTCGTGTTTGATGTCATTCGATAGATTTTTAAAAAATATTGAACACGTATTTTTCAGTTTTTCGATCTGACGTTCATTTCGCGAAATATTCGCTTTTTTTGTGAAACTTTGTGACCCATTTTCTTACGCCCCGCGCAAATCGTCAGATTTTTTAAATATACACTATTCTGCCTGCACTTAACTTACCTTATCTTAATCTGACGATTTCGAGTTTATCTAAGTACAGATTTTTTTTGGACCCCCTTAACTAACCCGTATTAAGAGTCCATATATTGTAGGGGTACATTTACAGGGTACAAGGATTCTCCCCATGTTATTTTCTGACGCGCTCGAGTAACTGCAAAAATTCCCGCTTGGGCTCCTCTACCATAATATTTGTTATTTGTAAGATTGCCCATTTTTAAATAAAAAATATAGCAAATTTAAAAAAATTTCATTGAATTCAAACTTTTATGTTTGATTTAAAAATTATAGGTCTGGATCCCGCGTATGAAAAAAAAGTTGATTAATAGCAAGCTAAAAATTTGTTAATAGCTTAAGGGTGTCTAGTTGGACAAACTTTGATATATGGGAACACTGGAACAGAGAAAATTTTAATTGTGAATCAGGTTAAAAATTTGGAACGGTCACACCACGAAAACGGCACATTTATTTTGTCCTACAGAACACACTTAAACTCTTCGAACAGAGATTAAACTCTCATGCAAAAATCAAACTGCTCTTTATCACCAAATGGGCGTTTTAATGAGTGGAACATGTAGAATATGTCAAATGACAGGAATTATGACAGGTGATAAATAGCAGTCTGATTTTTGCATGAGAGTTTAATCTCTGTTCGGAGAGTTTAAGTCTGTTCTGACGGACAAAATAAATGTCCCGTTTTCGTGGTGTGACCGTTCTAAAATTTTAACCTGTTCCACAATTAAAACTGCCCCTGTTACAGTGTTCCCATATATCAAAATTTATCCGACTAGACACCCTTAAGCTATTAACAAATTTTCAGCTTGCTATTAATCAACTTTTTTTTCATACGCGTGATCCAGACCTATTAGTTATGTTTCTGTATTTTTGTTTTATAAATAACGAATAAAAAATTCTGAGAATAGAAGGTAAAATGAGGATAGAGGATGCTTTCTATAAAATCACCGGGCCGCCTGAAAAGTTCCATCACGCCACTGAGAAGTATGCAATTTAGTTCAGAAAATTCAGTATAATTCAGACTGATTCGAAAGTTGCTAGTATTAACACTTTCAGCTCCGGGCCAATATCAGATATTTATCTCACATACAGTCATTGGAAAATTGTTAAAATGTAGACACGGTAGCCGTGCGGTGGAACCTGATTGATAACAGTGTGAATACGGAGCCGTGTCGGCGGACTTGAAAGTATTACGAGAAAAATAAAATGTATGTAAATTAAAAAAAATTATTTGAGTAAAAGAAATAACAACTTAATTTGTTTTAAATAGAAATAATCGTGAAATTAAGGTGACTTACCAATATAGGGATAGGTGAAAATAACACATTATACTATCACGTTAGGAACGAGGATCATTTGGATGATACAGACCGTGGTGAATATGACATACTATTTTAGATTATGCACCGATAAGTTATATTGTATATTATATTAATACGTAGATGTAAAATACAACGTAAATGTATTTTACATAGATAATAGAAATATTGAATTATATTGATTAAATAAATTATTTGATTTCTATAAATAAGGTGATAACAGATTAAAAAACACTAGGTACACTTTATATTATTTGTACATCACAGTGACAAGGAAGTTATGTTTTTTTTTGTTTTCACCCAATTTTGAAAAAAATTAAAACTTTGAATTATCCACGTCCGTCTGTCCGTCCGTCTGTCTGTCGGTAAACTTAACTCCTCCGTCATTATACCGGGTAGAATGACAAATGAGGTGTCGAATGAAAGTTTATAATCCAAGGATGGCACTAAAGGTGAGAAATTTTACCTAGGACTTCCGGTTTCAGAAATACAACCGGATGTACTATTTTAAAGTAACCGGAATAGTACAAGTGATGTATTATTCAACGCGCCTTAGCAAGACGAGAACAAATATATACTTCCGGTTTCATAACTGTCTATCTGCCTGTCCGTCTGTCAGCGAATATAACTTCTCCGTTATTTATACAGATAGACTGACAAGTGAGGTGTCGAATGAAAGCTTATAACCCAAGGATGGTATTAAGATGAAATTTGACCGCGGCATTCCGGTTGAAACCGGAAGTATCGTTTTAAAGTCACCGAAATAGTATAAGCGATATATTACTCGACGTGCCTTAGCAAGATGAGAACAAGTGTATAATTTTGGTTTTATATCATTTCCGGTTAAAAAGTTCTAACCGGAAGTGCTATATTATAGTCACACACATAGTAGGTACATGTGACATATCAATCGAAGCGTAGCGATAGTGAAGCGAATCGTATTGAAAAGTCGGGCTTTCGGGTTAAAAAGTTCTAACCGGAAGTGCTATATTATAGTCGCACACATAGTAGGTACATGTGACATATCAATCGAAGCATAGCGATAGTGAAGCGAATCGTATTGAAAAGTCGGGCTTGAATCTTTAGTTCCGGTTTTGTCATTTCCGTTTAAACAATTATGACCGAAAGTGTGGTAAAAATGACTCAAAGTTAGTGAAATAGTATATGAATGGACGCAAAGTTACCTACACAAAGAGTTCAAATATCGACTTCCGGTTATACCTTCGATCACTTTGGGTGAAAATCTAGGACTTACGAAGTTCAATTAGTTGTTTAATAATAAATTATATACGGAATTGGCATTTATATTCAATATTAAAAACAAAAACAACGCTGGGTGTGGGTTGAAATGTTTGGGTGTAAATTGGCTTCCTAAGAACAGACATTTTACATTAACTATATTGATGTGTGCGACCACCCCGTTGTCGAATCCGAATTTTGGAAAATAACGAGTGTATATTGCTTGAACGGGCTAAAGGTACCCCCGTTAAGATAGCCAACTATTAGAATAAGAACATCAAGTTCTATTCTATAAGTGGTGCGCAAGGTCAAATATTTCGGTCCCAACAAAATCAATGGAAACGACATACAGTCAGATTCGCTTCTGTGTAGTTAGTAATTCTGTGGTTTCGATAAATCCAATCCATTCATTTTATCTTTTGTTGTTCGCTGGGCAAAGATTGACCTGTTGGTAACTAATTAAATTTAAACTCTAATTTTGCATACCATTTAGTTGAATTCTTTAATGATGTTACCTAAAGTTAAAATTAAATATACTTATATTATTAATATTGGAAGTGTGAATCTTGACTCTCTTGTTGTTTTCTGACATTATAAACAAGCCAGTTTTTCACTTGTTTTTTTTTTATATATGTAACATTGTTACCTCGTGGTCTGCCTTTAGCTGTACTAAAGTTTTTTAATTGTTAACTATACGTCTAAATGTTTTATATACTTTTACACTATTTCAATGGTTCATTGGATAAAATTTTCTTTACTTATAAGTGTTACCTTGCTACGTATCTTTTTAAGGTAACACTAGCTGCTTTTGCACTTCTCTTTTGGATGTTTTTGCTTATAACACTCATTTGTAGATTTACTGAGCAGTAAACGAAACGTCTTCAATAAACAGATAAAGTAGCCGAAGTCTTTGTCTTATTTTCTCCACCTATCTGACCGAAAGACTCTACATTCTCGAGTGCTCCTTTTTTATATTGGAATTGACGATCGTACTTCTTTTGGATATATGTATAAGTATGTTAATAGGTATCTACATATCGACATGACATGAGTGTCTTTCTGGCATTAGTCAAATTTGGGTCTAAATTATTTAATCATATTTTTCATTCTAAAATTATCAAAATTAAAATATTTTAATTTGAAAACTAATAGAATAAGAAAATTTTTATATACTTTATGTTTTACGAAAATGTTAAATTAATGGATTAAGAGGAAACAATAGCGACCAACAGGTAGCGAAAACGCGTTCCAAAATTGCGGCTGTAATTTTGAATATTTTTTCGAGATATTTGGCACACGTATTCGTAATATAATAAAGAATGGCGGTACAGAGCCCAATTTGAAAAATATATTAATATGTGGAAATTACTCTGTAATTAAATACAAAATTAAAAAAACGAGCCTGTACCGCCATTAAGAAGAACAAAAAAATACACTTTCTTCAAATAAACTTTTTTATCCGATGCCTAGATTTTGTGTCATTTTGGAACTACTAATGAAATAAAAAATTTTAGTAGTTTCAAAATGACACAAAATCTATGCATCGGATAAAAAAGTTTATTTGAAGAAAGTGTATTTTTTTGTTCTTCTTAATGGCGGTACAGGCTCGTTTTTTTAATATTGTATTTAATTACAGAGTAATTTCCACATATTAATATATTTTTCAAATTGGGCTCTGTACCGACATTCTTTATTATATTATGTGTCAAATATCTCGAAAAAATATTCAAAATTACAGCCGCAATCTTGGAACGCGTTTTTGCTACCTGTTGATCGCTACTGTTTCCACTTAACCTCACGTTGTAAGATTTTTTGCTTTTTTTATACAATGTCTTTTATATTTAATTTCATTGTATTGATTAATAATTATATACTTTTTAGCTTATCTTGACAAAGCAAATAAATTTTACGAAAGCTCGATAGTAACAAAGAGTTTTTCTTATCCTGCCCCTTACAAATAAATTACTGCATCCTCATTAAAAAACTAGAGTCTACATATTATCAATCAATATTACCCAACTGCTTTATATACAGTAAGAGCCACCATACTAGACACATAGGAATATTGAACTATTATAGTCCTGGACCCATCACTTGTTGCAATGTTTATTTTTTATGTCAAGTTACGTTTAGAACGTCAGAAAATGTATAGAAACTGAATATTAACATAATAATAATAATAATAATAATAATAATAATAATAATAATAATAATAATAATTAACCTGTGGGAGTTTTTGGTCAGTTCTTCTATCAGGCGCGGCCCCCTGCGAATGGGGGATGCTTTCTGGGTATTCGTAGCGCCAGTACCCAGAGAGTAGCAGGGATACTTGCCGTGGAACAAAAACTGACACCTGGCAGTAGGTATAAAATGCAAACCCATTAATATGGAGAATTATGATTTATGTTTAGGATCGCTGCCTGGGGATCGCCAGGGCACGTCTGGAGCCGGCGCTGGACGTGACAGCATGCGGGACGTCGGTGGCAGGGTGTTGAGGAGGCGGGCCCCTGACATACAAACAGCTACAGCCCAACAACAACAACAACAAGTGAGCCAAACAACAGCAAGCGCTCCACCCGCCGAAGGTGCTGCGCTGGAACCTCAGCCGGCGCTCACTCAAGCGGGACGACCGAGGCAGCGCATGAAATGGACTGCGTCCATTAATGAAAACATTTTGCGCTTCTACTACAAGGTGACAAACCTCGGTCAAGAAACGATCGGCTACAGACAACAGCTGTATGCCGAATTTTGCAGAGAGTACCCAGATATTCAAGTATCGGAGCAAAGAGTATCAGATCAATACCGGGTAATCATCAGAAATAATCTTATCCCAGAGGCTAGACGCGATACCATCAAAAGCGAAGTCGAACGGGAGATTAACAATCAAGGGCTAATTTTAGATCAAGTCCCTAATGAAATCCCTGATGAGCAGATTCCTGAGCTTCCCATACCAGAAACTCAACCTGATAATACACCGCAGGAAAACAACGAGTTACGTGATAGCCTAGTAAACGAAATGGCTCGCGCCGTACAAGAGTTTAATGGAACAAACCCACTTAGCAGGCCACCGCTACCAAGAATTAACTCTTGTAAGAAACTAGGTGCGCTGTTACAAATTGTGAACACTGAAGTCCTACCCAATTACGTCGTAGAAGCTCACACATTAGAATATTTGCATATGCTCATCTACTGTGCAGCAACAGCAATTGCTAATGTAATGGGCATTAAGATCAGAACACGACGGGGTACTAACAACGGAAGAACTGGTAACAGAATTGCACCCTGGGAAAAAAGACTGCAAGGGAAGATTGAATTACTGCGTAGGGATATTGGCCAAGTCACAGAATATTTACGAGGAGTACCAAGTAGAAAAGTCATTAGGAGAGCTGAAGAAATAATGCGGAATACTGCAAGACACTCGAGATACGATCCAGACAATAACACAGCCCAACAGTGTCTCGATACATTAAAACAAAAACTCTCCGTCTATTCAGGGCGACTAAGGAGGTACAAAGTTAGTAACAACCGAAAAAGCGACAATGCACTTTTTGAAAATTCCGAGAAGACGTTCTACCGAAAACTCAATTCCACCGTAGAAAGTGCCGACAAGACTTACCCAAGCCAAGAAGAAATTCATGAGTTTTGGGGAAATCAACTTTCCACACCAGCTGCTTTTAACAACAATGCTGGATGGATAGAAGATACGACGTACAACTGTCACCACTACGTTACTGCTAACTACGAACCATTCACGACTGAAGAGGTCTCAAATGTCATCAAAGAGCTTCATAACTGGAAATCCCCTGGACCAGACGGAGTTCAGAACTTCTGGCTTAAAAAGTTTTGGTGTATTCATGATTGTTTATCAACATTAATTAATCATGTTATCTCTAATCCGCAGGAAATACCATCATTTCTAACTCAGGGAACTACTTATTTAATACCAAAGGATCAAAATAACACCCAAGATCCATCCAAGTACCGCCCAATTACTTGTCTTCCAACTTTGCATAAATTGGTCACATCCTGTGTAACCCGGCGTATCTACCAACACTGTGCTCTAAACAATATCATAGAGCCTCAACAGAAAGGATGCGCTAAGGGTTCCATGGGTTGCAAAGAACAGCTTATCATCGACTCAGTCATTTCTAACCAGGCATTCACAAAAAAAAGGAACCTTTTTACTGCTTTTATTGACTATAAGAAGGCCTTTGATTCAGTACCGCATGAATGGCTTATAGATATATTAAGAATATACAAAGTCGATGATAACATAGTGACCTTTTTAAGGCATATAATGAGAGATTGGAAGACTAAAATTCACCTCCAAATACCCGGTGAAAACAATATCGAAACCGAAAATATCGCAATCAACCGTGGCCTGTTTCAAGGAGACTCGTTGAGTCCATTGTGGTTCTGCTTAGCTTTGAACCCCCTTTCCCAGCTACTAAACTCCACTGACTCAGGTTTTAGCATTAGAAACAATAATACTGTGGTAGCGAAGCTCAATCATCTGTTGTATATGGATGATTTGAAATTAATGGCTTCCACTCGAGAACACCTAGAACAGATGCTAAAAACTGTAGAAACATTCTCTAATGATATAAGCATGCAATTCGGACTAGACAAGTGCCGTGTTTTGAATATAGTCAGAGGAAAGGTACAGCCCGGTGGATTCGATATGCAAAATGGCCAGAACATCGAGGCCATGGGCAAAAACGATATGTACAAATATCTTGGTGTAAAGCAGGCGCGGAAAATTGACCATAAGCAAATGAAAACTGAGATAACTACTGAGTTTATACGAAGGGTAAAACAGCTGCTTCGTTCACAACTTAACAGTAAAAATTTGTTTAAGGCACTAAACACCTACGCTTGTTCCGCGCTTAGCTATTCATTTGGTATTGTTAAGTGGACAAAAACGGATATAGAACACCTTCAGCGAAAAGTAAGAACACACCTGACAAAGGCACAAAAACACCACCCTAAAAGTGCAGTAGAACGAACGACATTACCCCGGTATCTAGGAGGAAGAGGACTTATGGATATAGGTGAGCAATTAGATAAACAGATTGCTAATTTAAGAACTTATTTTCAGATGCAGGCTGAGACATCTAATCTACACCGCGCCATTTGCGCAGTAGATGACACAACACCGATCAAGCTGAGGGAACCAGAAATGCGCATAAACCACCTTACTAAGGACGAAAAACTGCGCACCTGGATGGGCAAACCTCTGCACGGGCGACATCCCAATGAGGTCAGCCAAGACTATGTCGACAATACAGCGTCGAACTATTGGTTGACATCGGGTAAGATGTTCCCTGAAACAGAAGGTTCAATACTAGCCATTCAGGATCAGGTAATACCAACTAAAAATTACCTGAAACACATCGTCAAAGACCCTCAGATCCAGAACGACAAATGCCGATATGGATGCCGAACCCAAGAAACCATCCAACATCTTACAGGGGGCTGCCAGGCATTTGCTGCAACTGAATACAAGGAACGGCATGACGCAGTGGGAAAAATCCTTCATCAAGAGATAGCTATCAAGCTGGGACTTCTCCAAACGGACCATCTCCCATATTATCAATACGTCCCTGAGAGTATGCTTGAGGATGGCAACTACAAGCTATACTGGGACCGTACTGTGCTCACAGACCAAACAGTGGCACATAATAGACCAGATCTCGTACTAGTTAATAAATTAACAAGACAAACAACATTGATTGATGTGGCGATACCTAACAACAATAATCTACGTAGTAAATTTACTGAAAAGATCGCCAAGTACAGAGATCTGGAAATTCAAATACGAAGACAATGGAGAATGCAAAGTACCCAGACGATACCTATTATTATGTCTACTACTGGAGTCATTCCGAAGAACCTCCTCGAAAACATAAAAAAGCTGGGTCTAAATGAACACCTTTATAAGACCATGCAGAAAGCTGTACTACTCGCGACGGCCAGATGTGTACGAAAATTTCTGGGAGATACTCCAGCATACCAAGTCACCTAGGGCTCGATAACATGGAAAGAGTCCCACCAGAGCTCAATCCTTTTGATACCGTAGGTATCTGGGATGAGTCAATTTTCCCCTTACAGGGAGTGTGAGCCGTATGGCTAAATCTGGGATAATAATAAATGTCTTTATCTGCTCCTCAAGGACGTCTAAAATCTGCTCCTCAAGGATTTCATTAGGGACTTGATCTAAAACTAGCTCTTGGTTATTAATCTCCCGTTCGACTTCGCTTTTGATGGCATCGCGTCTAGTCTCTGGGATAAGATTATTTCTTATGATCACCCGGTATTGATCTGATACTCTTTGCTCCGATACTTGAATATCTGGGTACTCCCTGCAAAATTCGGCATACAGCTGTTGTCTGTAGCCGATCGTTTCTTGACCGAGGTTTGTCACCTTATAATAGAAGCGCAAAATGCTTTCGTTGATGGACACAGTCCATTTCATGCGCTGCCTCGGTCGTCCCGCTTGAGAGCGCCGGCTGATGATCCAGCGCAGCACCTTCGGCAGGTGGAGCTCTTGTTGTTATTTGGCTCGCTTGTGGTTGTGGTTGGGCTGTAGCTGATTGTATGACAGGGGCCCGCCTCCTCAACACCCTGCCACCGACGTTCCGCATTCTGTCACGTCCAGCGCCGGCTCCAGACGTGCCCTGGCGATCCCCAGGCAGCGATCCTAAACACAAATTATTATTCTCCATTCTCATGGGTGTGCATTTTATACCTACTGCCAGGTGTCAGTTTTTGTTCCACGGCAAGTATTCCTGCTACTCTCTGGGTATTGGCGCTACGAATACCCAGAAAGCATCCCCCATTCGCAGGGGGCCGCGCCTGATAGAAGAACTGACAAAAAAACTCCCACAGGTTATTAGTATTCCAAAAATTATACAACAAAACAAAAATATTAATTGGTCTGTAGGGCGAGGTTCAGCTTGTACATCATTGAAGGACAGCAATGTACAGCTGCTCTTCCACCTAACCCCCATTTCCTAATAGAAGGGCGAAAAACTATATTTTGTATATAAATATACTTACATATACTGATACTACTAGATAGTATGCAAATTAGGTACTCTAAAAATCGTAGGCTTGGCATTACTGCTCAGATAACAAATATTTAAACATTTTTTCCTTAAAACTATGTCCGGATAATGTACGAATATCATAATCAAAATTATTCAAATGACTCGCAATTGAAAAAGAAAATGAGCGTTTGAAAAAATGCGTTACGTGACGTGGTAAAGAGGGAGTGTTCCTATGTCTTAGATTAAGGTTATGGACATCAGTTCTATAAGTTATTCTATTGTATAGGTAAGGAGGTACCCCTTCCCGAAGAATCTTATGGTAGAAACATAAAGCATGAAGTTTTCTGCGGTCTTTCATGTTTAACCACTTATTTAAAGTAAAAGTATGGCTAATACTTTGATACTTTCTAATTCCAAAAATTAATCGCAAACAGGAGTTTTGTAATTTCTGTATTCTTCTAGAATAAGTCTCAGTAAGGCATGAGTTATAAAGCACATCGCAATAATTTAATTTTGATAAAATTAAAGATTCACACAACAAGGATTTGGTAGCACTGTTTAATATATTACGACTTTGGTATAGAAGCTTAAGTACTCCGTATGCTCTTTGTAAACAAAGACTAACATGGTGTGTAAATCTTAAGTCTTCATCCAACCAAACCCCCAGGTTTTTTACCTTTTTGCTAAAAATTAAGTTACCATTTTCTAAAAGCAGTTTATTTGAGTAAGTTTCTAAAAATATTTTTCGATGAGAAGATCTACCAAAAACAATAGCCTGAGTTTTGGACGCATTCAGTTTTAGGCAATGATTTTGAGAAAAAATCTGCATATTTAATAAATCATAATTTATTGCATGAACTGCTTGTTCACACTCGTCTAAATTAAATGACATATAAAGTTGTGTATCATCAGCATAGTAGTGTTGAGTGCAAGACAAAAAAGCAGAAGGAAAATTTGATGTATACACAGAGAATAAAATGGGACCTAGTATCGATCCTTGAGGAACACCATTGTTAAGTTCTAAAAAAGAAGAAATTTCTTGATGAAGTTTTACAGCTTGATATCTATTTGATAGATAAGATTTCATTAACTCGACTGCTCCTTCATCTAACCCAGAGAACTGTAGAATATAGGATAATAAATCATGGTTAATTGTATCAAAGGCTTTCGAGTAATCCAAAAGAATTAGAATTGATATTTTATTTTGATCATAAGCTTTGAAGATGTCATCAGTAATGTTTACTAAAGCAGACAGACAACTATGCCCAGACCTGAAACCGGATGTATAGAAGGAATAATTTTATTCTTATTTAAGTGAGTACTTAACTGATTTTCAATTACCTTTTCTAGAATTTTGGATAATGTTGGCAGAACACTTACAGGTCTAAGATCATTTAAACTATTAGGAATTTTAGTTTTAGGTAATGGAATAACATGCGCACGTTTCCAGTTATTAGGAAAAATAGAATGTTTTAAACAAAAGTTGATAATATGCGTGATATACGGAAGAAGATAGGGAATATACAACTGTAATGTTAATATGTTAATACCATCATGTCCAACAGCTTTACTCTTTATCTTATTTATTATATATAAAATATCAGTTTCAGAGACTGGTTTAAAATTAAGCAATTTGTTAAAATAAGTTTTAACATTGTTTTGATAAAACATTTTTGTATCTAAGTCCTCTTTCATTTTTGGTATAACTTCAATAAAGTGTTTATTAATGTCATTTATATTCCATTTGCTACTTACATCAAAGCTTTTCTCATGCTTATCGTCATTTATCAAATATTTTAAATTGCTCCACATATCTTTGGCAGATCTAACATGAATATTTTTAAAAAATGATTTTTTTTCTTTTATAGTGACTGCTGATACTAAATTACGTAATTTTTTGTAGTTATTCCAATGTGCAATATTTTTAGAAATTTTGTAACTTAAAAATGCTTTGTCCCTATCCAGCATTAAAGCTCTAATCGTATCAGTCAGCCATGGAGCATATTTCTTTGTAATCCTGTAAGTCCTAATTGGGACATGAATATCAAGCAATGTAACAATATTTTCAGACAAAAAAGTTACTTTACTATCTACATCTGTGAGGTCATAAATATTTCTCCATGGTATGGACTCCAGATCAGATTTAAATTGATTATAATTTAAGTTTTTAAAGTTACGACCAGTAATAAATTTTGTTTTATTGGTTTTAACCTCACAACTTACCTTTAACATTATCATTTCATGATCACTTATTTCAGGAATATGTTTTATTTCAACTGAAATTATTTTATCCTCACTTGATGTGATCACATAATCCAGTAGGGTGGATGTAGATTTTGTTATTCTTGTTGCTTGATTTACCAGCTGTTTTAACCCAAGACCATTTAATAAATCAATAACGAATTGTGTAGAATAATTGCTAAAGTTTAATAGATCAACATTAAAGTCACCCAAGCACAGTATATGATCTACTAAGGGCAATATTGAAGATACAACTGTTTCAAAAGAGTCGAAAAAAGTTTTATAAAATATTTCATTGGGATTATAGCACACACCGATTGCTAATGTTTCATTTTTAAACGAAAGTTTTAACCATATCTGTTCTATTTCATTTGTTGATTGTATAATGTTATAATTTATATTACTCTTTAAATAAACTCCTACACCTCCACCCGTAGTATTTCTATTTCTATCAACTCTTACAAACTGATAACCAGGAATATCAATAATATGATTAGAAACACCTCTACTTAACCAGGTCTCACTTACACCTAATACGTCCAAATCATTATCCAGAACAAGCCTTTTTACATCATTGAAATGAGCAACTAAAGATCTAGAATTAATGTGAGCACATTTTAGATTATTCATGATTTGCTTAAATCGGATGCATATATTATATATTTAAATAACATTTCTTACAAATAGTATCAGTGGCTGCTTATAAATTATAATTAACAAAAAATCTCCCCAAATTACCTGTCCTCATTGTAGTAAATAATAAATCTCTGAAATGTAAACAAGTATACAAACCTAAATAAAACAAAAAGCAAACTTTAACTGCCAGTAACAATACCTACTTAAAAATTAGCAACTAATGCCCAATGTATCAATTAAATTAGAAAAATACTATTTTAAATACAGCATAGATACAAAAATACATAAACAAATAGAAAAATAGATAAACAAATCAGATTGAGATTTGTCAAGCTCCGAGCAATTGTCCCATGTAAATTTAATGTTTAATTAATTGCATTTATAAATTACTATGTCGAAAGGTCATTTTCAGATGATATGAGTTTCCTAGAACCATTTTGAAAAGCATAGATTTTACCTTGAAATGTCCAGCAATTCTTTACCCCAAAAGTTGATCGAACTTTTTTAAGTAATTCCTGACCACTGGGTGATAACATCTCACTAAACACCACACCACAGCCTTTAAGATTCTTCTTTTGATTGAACACATGTTCTTTTAACCACTTGTTTATAAATACCACAGCAATTGGTCTTGGTCTCCTATCATTGCTCCGCTTTTTTTCTAGTCGATAACAACAATCAAAACTGGTTGGTGAAATATTTATTTTTAATTTATTGCCAATTAAGTTCGCCACAACGTCAGGAAGGTCTTCTTTCTCTTTTTCACTAACGCCCATTATAACAAGAGATTTATTTCGTTTGTCTTGTTTTAAGTACTCTATATCGGATTGGTTCTGTAGCACCATTTTTTGAACTTTATTTAGCTCCTCTTTAATAGAATCTATCAATTCCAAAGCATTTTTCTCGAATTTATTGATCTGGGTAAAATGCGTACCTGGATTACTGCTGGTTATCTGCGATTTTAAATCCATTATGCCCTTTTGAAGGAATTCCTCAAGCTTCGCGACACGTGTAGCGATTGATTTGCTGTCCATTTCAGGATTGTTCCTTGTGGTCGGCATATTATTACTCACACACACGTTTGTACAGGGATTAACACTTAAAACCACTAACAGAATGCAATTAATTACAAATAAATCAAAAATTCTCGGATCTCGACATAAACACGACTTACTCGTTTAGCGCCATCTATCAGATCATAGAAAGTTGACAAACAATAGATCAGCTGTATTAAATACAGCTGATCTAATTTTGACGTTTATAGTCATTTTGTTAAAGTTGTAAAAGTTTTAAAGTATTGTACTGTACTATTCTTGGTGTTTGAATAAAGTTGTTTTAAAACAGAGTAGTAATACTATTAACTAATATATCTTGTGTATCGAAAACTAATTATTTTGAATAGATTCTTGACGGTAACATGACAGATATAAAAGTCACATCTGAGAACGGACCGGATTAGCCCATAAGCATAGCAATTAGGTACCTACCCATGTGTCTAATACGGTGGCTCTTACTGTATATATATATATATATATATATATATATATATATATATATATATATATAAATATATATATATATATATATATATATATATATATATATATATATATATAAATATATATATTGTTATATTTCTATTTGATATAAAAATTAAAATTTGATAATTATAAACAAAATTCACTTTAATATAAAATATTTTTAATTTTCTCAACCTCGGGCATATAAATTTAGAACAACCTGTATACAACAAATTGTTATATTTAATTTTAAGAAGTGATTAGAATAAGCGTACGAAACTCGGAACAATGTGCTTAGATAAACAAAGTGAATGACGCGTACCATTATCGTTCTTCTCGGAAGGTCGATCATTAGCCTATGCTAAATAAAACTCAGTGAAATAGATGATAGTTCATTATCGTTTTTCGCGGAAGGTTTCGATCATTAGCCGATGCTAAATAAGACTTAGTAGAAATAGAGAATAGGTCATTAAAATTTTGTAATTATTATAAAGTATTTTAGAATGGGAATTAACTATTTTTCTTTTGAAATCCATTAAGCATATTTAGAAAGTTTAAAAATTGGTTTTGAGATATACTGCGAATGAGAGTTGGTGGTGGAAGTTTGATTTGTGAATCTGGAAGGGATATTTAGAAAGTAGGGGAATGAATGACAAATAGAGATCAGAAAGTTTTGAGCTGTCGAGAAGTGAAGTCGAGTAGTAGACGGTAGTGTTCGAGGAGTGAGAAAGCCGGTGTAGTTCCGTGAGTGTGGAGTATCTATCGTGGAACGAGAAGTAGGCCAGGTCGAGAGTAAAAGAACCTCCTTGAGCCCAGAGTGTCCCGGTAGCTGATAGCAGTTTCGAAAAAGGTAGAACACAGCATCACGACAAAAGCAGGAACGAGAGCTATTCGAGCTAGTTTTTCAAAGGAGAACATCACTGGAAGCCAGGACGAGGTTTGATCGCAGCCAAGAATAGCAGGAAAGGGTCTTGTGTGAGGACATTTTCAGTTCACCAGGAAAAGGTCAGTCTCATTTGTTTGGACATGAATGTATGGGTTTTTCGTATTAAATTCCACATAAAAAATTGAATAACATAATCAATAATATCAGAAAAGCTTCATCAAACTTAAATAGAGTTGTTCCTAATAACTCCTAATAGTTAAATGTTAATAAAAACTTTCAATTGAAAACGAAAAGGAAATAAGATTCCCATTTGTAAATGTTATGCTTAAGAATAATAAGAAATAGCAAATATTAAGCATTGATTGCCTTTTTAAATAAAATAAAAAATATATTGATTATAATTGTAACCCATATGTGTATTTTTTTACTCTTTTCTTTTCTATCCCGATTAGGAACCATTAAGAAATATTTAGAAGCCACGGAAGTAAGTAATTAATTTATAATTCGCCCTGAGATTGAAAACATATTGATATGTGATCTGGTTAATTAATTAGATTAGTATTAATACATTGATTAAATTAAGTAACATATAAGAATATTATCTCATATCAATAATGAAGATCACATCAACTGTCGTCCAACGTGGAAAGCATTGTAAAGTATTTCTAGTGGCAAATTTGAAGGATAGAAAGAGTAAAGCCGGTATTTGAAAATTTATATGCCTGTGGTAAAAAGTGAGATACTTACATTTGATAACATAAAATTTTAGATCTCTTTAGGTACAAATTTTACATAACTGATTTAATATTTTATTTTTACGATATTTACATTTGATATATTTATTGACAATTTATAATATTTGGGTAAAAAAAAAAAAAAAGTCGTCTTGGTAACATACTAGTAAAATTTCATATTTGGCGGAGATAATACTTCTTGAAAACAAATGTCTGTGACAAGAAGCCAAAGCAAGGACAACAAAAAACAAAAAGAACATTCAGACCAAGAAGATATTTTAGACACGACAATCATGGCATCAGAACAGCAAGAATTATCAGGAATAGATAAACTATTACAACTGATGCAACTCCAGTCACAAAAACTGGATGACAATCAACGAAAAGTGGATCAAAAAATGGATGAAGCAAAAAGGACAATGGATAAAAATCAGGAGGAAACAAAACAGGCAATGGATAAAATGCAAGAAAATCAGGAAGAAACATCAAAAAAAATGGATGAATCACAACAAAAAATGGAACAGAAAATGGATAAAGTGGAGAAAAAAATGGATGACAATCAACAGGAAACAAAACAAGCGATAGAAGAGAACAATAAGAAAATAGAGGAACGCATAGAAAAGTATGAAATGAAAATTAAAGATCACATGCAAAAACAAGAAATGAGAATGAAGGACCACATGAAAGAACAAGAAATGAAAATTCAAAATAAAATGAAGGAGTTAACGAATTGCCAGAAAAAAGAAATGGAAAGTTTGGAAAACAAGTTGCAAAACGCTATTCAAGCAGACAGAGAAGAAGTGGAAAAAAGAATCACAGAAATAGAAAAACAAGTCACCGAAAACCGGACGCAACAAAATGTCGGAGAAAGAAGAGAAATGGTTATACATAGCACAGATGACGTGAAGATAAGGTTTGGCGGGGATGTAAGAAGATTACACCCAGTGCCGTTCATAAATAGCCTGAAAAAGAAAATACAGCACATCGGAAATTTCGAAACAGCAAAAGAAACTATCAGAAACCATCTCAAAAATGAAGCAAGCCTATGGTTCGATTGCAAAGAAGAAGAATTTGACAGTTGGCAACAATTTGAACAAAAATTTTTGAATTATTTCTGGGGAAAAGTCCAACAATTGGAAATTAACAAGGAATTGCAAAATGGGAAATACAATGATAGGATGGGTATATCAGAAAGGACATATGCATTACAAATTTACTATAACGCAAAACACTTACAATATAATTACTCATCGGAACAATTAGTCGAACTGATTGCAAGACATTTCGAAGAAACGCTGGAAGACCATATCACATTGCAAAACTACAAAGACATAGATAGTTTATGCCAATTCCTACAAATAAGAGAATTACGTGTAAGAGAAACAAAATCAAGAAGGTCGCGAGAAGATTACAGGCCCCGAGAAACACAGGATTACAGAGATAGAAATCAAAATAGGAGGGACTATACAAGACGAGATTTTAATCCCAGAAGGGAAAACGAAAATAGAGACAACGGAAGAGGAAATTATGAACAAAGAAATAGGCAATGGAATGAGGACAGAAATCGAGAATACCAGAATAGAAACACCACACGCTCAAATCAAGAAAACAGAAATAATGGTAGACAAAATGAACAGGGATATCAAGAAAACCGAAACAGATCCGACACCAAGAGAAAATAGAAGAGAAGTAAATAATACCCAGACAGATGGATATGACGGAGAGAGACATTATGACGAAAATATAAACAACGATGAGCAACCGGCGTTTTTTCACGACGGCGCTCACTAAAAACCAAAAATCAAACAGGAATCTTTTGTAACCCCAAGGAGTTTATTAAATTGGCAAGAAACAACAAAAAGAAAAATGGAGTTAATTTAAAATTTGTGGATGGATTTATCAACGAGAAACCAATTAAAATTATGATAGACACTGGATCTGAAATAACATTGGTCAACAGAAAACTAATAGAAGAAGTTAACTTAACAAATTTAATTTACAAAATACCTAGGGTAAATTTAGTGGGCGCAAACAAACGGACATTGGCAACTATAAATGAAGGCATACGAGTAATGGTACGACTGGGTAAGAAGATGTATGCACTACAATGTGTAATAATGCCAAACATGTCACATGACATGATAGTAGGAGTTGACGAATTGGCAGAAAAACATGTAGTGATAGATTTTAAAAATAATACGATGAATCTAACAGAAGAAAAAGAAGAAGAACAGGACAAGGAACAGGAGAAACAAAATACGGACGAATCAGGTAAAGAACAAACAGTGGAAATGAATTTGGCAACGAAGCAAGGACAAAGAAGAAAAGGGAGAAAAAGTCAGAAAAAGACAAAAGAAAATGAAACCTGTGGCTCCTCAAAAGAAGAGTTGAGCCCAGAAGAAGAAAATTTGAGAGTATCAGAAACAAAGGAAACCTGGGATTCCTCAAAAGAAGAGACGAGCTCAGGGGAAGAAGAAATAAAGCAAAAAAATGAAAGCGAAAAAGATATGATCGAAACAGTGGCATTTGAAGAGGAGGCATATGAAAACGAGGATGCAGAATACACGATAAAAGTATGTGAAAAATCTGAGGAAAAAGACAGAAGATTAATATGGGAAAAAGGGAAAGACAACATAATAGCCGACACTCTAACACAGGATGAGGACGCTGAAAATAAGGAAACAATTACTCTACAGGTGACTAATTAGAGTAATACAAGAAGAAGGGGTATAAGACGTAGATTAAAGTAAGGAAATATACAGGGAGTTGGTTTTGCCTCGAGAAAATTTATTTAAAAATGCAGATAAATTTTATCGAATACAAGGCGGGGATTTGTTATATTTCTATTTGATATAAAAATTAAAATTTGATAATTATAAACAAAATTCACTTTAATATAAAATATTTTTAATTTTCTCAACCTCGGGCATATAAATTTAGAACAACCTGTATACAACAAATTGTTATATTTAATTTTAAGAAGTGATTAGAATAAGCGTACGAAACTCGGAACAATGTGCTTAGATAAACAAAGTGAATGACGCGTACCATTATCGTTCTTCTCGGAAGGTCGATCATTAGCCTATGCTAAATAAAACTCAGTGAAATAGATGATAGTTCATTATCGTTTTTTGCGGAAGGTTTCGATCATTAGCCGATGCTAAATAAGACTTAGTAGAAATAGAGAATAGGTCATTAAAATTTTGTAATTATTAGAAAGTATTTTAGAATGGGAATTAACTATTTTTCTTTTGAAATCCATTAAGCATATTTAGAAAGTTTAAAAATTGGTTTTGAGATATACTGCGAATGAGAGTTGGTGGTGGAAGTTTGATTTGTGAATCTGGAAGGGATATTTAGAAAGTAGGGGAATGAATGACAAATAGAGATCAGAATGTTTTGAGCTGTCGAGAAGTGAAGTCGAGTAGTAGACGGTAGTGTTCGAGGAGTGAGAAAGCCGGTGTAGTTCCGTGAGTGTGGAGTATCTATCGTGGAACGAGAAGTAGGCCAGGTCGAGAGTAAAAGAACCTCCTTGAGCCCAGAGTGTCCCGGTAGCTGATAGCAGTTTCGAAAAAGGTAGAACACAGCATCACGACAAAAGCAGGAACGAGAGCTATTCGAGCTAGTTTTTCAAAGGAGAACATCACTGGAAGCCAGGACGAGGTTTGATCGCAGCCAAGAATAGCAGGAATGGGTCTTGTGTGAGGACATTTTCAGTTCACCAGGAAAAGGTCAGTCTCATTTGTTTGGACATGAATGTATGGGTTTTTCGTATTAAATTCCACATAAAAAATTGAATAACATAATCAATAATATCAGAAAAGCTTCATCAAACTTAAATAGAGTTGTTCCTAATAACTCCTAATAGTTAAATGTTAATAAAAACTTTCAATTGAAAACCAAAAGGAAATAAGGTTCCCATTTGTAAATGTTATGTTTAAGAATAATAAGAAATAGCAAATATTAAGCATTGATTGCCTTTTTAAATAAAATAAAAAATATATTGATTATAATTGTAACCCATATGTGTATTTTTTTACTCTTTTCTTTTCTATCCCGATTAGGAACCATTAAGAAATATTTAGAAGCCACGGAAGTAAGTAATTAATTTATAATTCGCCCTGAGATTGAAAACATATTGATATGTGATCTGGTTAATTAATTAGATTAGTATTAATACATTGATTAAATTAAGTAACATATAAGAATATTATCTCATATCAATAATCAAGATCACATCAATATATATATATATATATATATATATATATATATATATATATATATATATATATATATATATATATATATATATATATATGATTATTAATATGTAGTGACTGTTAATAATCCGAAAGCTCGACAAAAGTTCAAAGTGTTTCTCTTTTAATCAGCCCAAAACACATTGACTGCATTCCCCAAAATTATTCATTTTATATATATATATATATATATATATATATATATATATATATATATATATATATATATATATATATATATATATATATATATATATATATATATATATATATATATATATGTTCGGAAAGGTTTCCGCGGTTAATACAATGAAACTTAAAGCTAAAATCAATATCAACAAAAGAATTAATATTAAAATTAAACTCACCAGGCTTCCGGGTTGAACCGCGTCGTTGGTTTCTAGGCCGAGCTTTCGACGTCCTCTCTGACGTCATCTTCAGGGCTTCCGGGGTCTCAGTCTCCTGAGGCTCCAGACACTACACTCACTACTCACTACTTCACTACTCACTGCAATACTGTTGTTGCTGACGCTGGGGCGGTCATTTATACCGTGGACTGATGTGACTGACGTGGCTGTCGATGACGTGGCGGAGTGGGAATTAGCGCGAAGACTATTTGGAGTGGCGCGAAGATTTTTGATGGCTGGAATTGTATTTGTAGATGGAGCGGACGATGTTTTCTTTAGGAGGGGTCTCCAAGTCGAAGGTAAACGGATGCCGTCATCTCTTTTATTGAGACAACTTGGCCGTTTTTCGATTTCTATGGCTTCTCGGATAATCCTTTGTTTATAGAAGCGGATGGGGGCTATGGTTCTGGAGTTTTCAAAGTCAATTTTGTGACCTGTATGAAGATGGTGTTGGCCTAGGGCTGAAACTGAATCGGAATTGCGAACAGATATGGAATGTTCATAAATCCTATTTTGGATTCTACGATTGGTTTGTCCTATGTAAGATCGGGGGCAGTCTGCACAAGGAATTTCATAAACTCCGTGTTGTTCATTTGGAATGTTGTCTTTGACGGATCGGACAAGAGATGAAAGTTTTTGTTGGGGGGTAAAATTCTTGGGGGGAAATTCCTTGTGCAGACTGCCCCCGATCTTACATAGGACAAACCAATCGTAGAATCCAAAATAGGATTTATGAACATTCCATATCTGTTCGCAATTCCGATTCAGTTTCAGCCCTAGGCCAACACCATCTTCATACAGGTCACAAAATTGACTTTGAAAACTCCAGAACCATAGCCCCCATCCGCTTCTATAAACAAAGGATTATCCGAGAAGCCATAGAAATCGAAAAACGGCCAAGTTGTCTCAATAAAAGAGATGACGGCATCCGTTTACCTTCGACTTGGAGACCCCTCCTAAAGAAAACATCGTCCGCTCCATCTACAAATACAATTCCAGCCATCAAAAATCTTCGCGCCACTCCAAATAGTCTTCGCGCTAATTCCCACTCCGCCACGTCATCGACAGCCACGTCAGTCACATCAGTCCACGGTATAAATGACCGCCCCAGCGTCAGCAACAACAGTATTGCAGTGAGTAGTGAAGTAGTGAGTAGTGAGTGTAGTGTCTGGAGCCTCAGGAGACTGAGACCCCGGAAGCCCTGAAGATGACGTCAGAGAGGACGTCGAAAGCTCGGCCTAGAAACCAACGACGCGGTTCAACCCGGAAGCCTGGTGAGTTTAATTTTAATATTAATTCTTTTGTTGATATTGATTTTAGCTTTAAGTTTCATATATATATATATATATATATATATATATATATATATATATATATATATATTTATTAGAAGGATACTTAAAGGTTTATTAAAAATATGCAGCAGTTTATACTGCTAACATTAGCTAACAGCTAATATTGCAGCACGCATAAACTACCTACATATAAATTCATGTTATTACAGTATATTTTCCTGGATGAACATCTTTCATAAATGATGGTATTTGTAAGGCATTATTTTACTGTGTCACTGTGGGTTATACACTTAATACTCTAGTTAATAAATTCTTCTTCTTTGATTATCGTACCTAGATTTTAGTCGTGAGCAGCATCCTTGATAATAATTTGTCAATACTGTTTTAAATATTGCTCGGCCTGCAATAATTTATCTGGTAATAAGCCAGTTATTTTGGAGCCATGAATATTTCTTCCTGCAAATTCCGATTTTTCTTTCAATATTTACGTTTATTAAATAACTTTAGTATCCGGTATCTGCTACGGCTCACTATATGCCCTAGATATTTGTTTTCTCTTATTTATCAATTTCGTTAAGTCACCTTTGCCTTGACCTATTTTGTATAAGAATTCTATGTTTCAAAATCATGGAACCCATGATATTTTGAGCATTCTACAATATGACCACACCTCGAAGGCTTCTACTTTGTTCATCATAATAACCTCCATTATCCAGGTATCGAATCAATATCGTAATACAGGATACACAAAACATTTTGGAACTCGATTCTTAATTTGAAGTTCAGCTGAGAATAATTATAGATCTAGTTTTCATAAATTCAATTTTAATACCACTTTTAATTCAATAGGATTTAGTGTCTCTGTGATACAACATCCTAGGTATTTAAAATAATCAATCAAATGGTTTTGTAATCAGCTCATTGTTAACAATTAGTGGACAGGACCAACGTCTTGTTTACTAACCAAAAGTAACTTTGTCTTTGATGTATTTATGCCAAGTCCATTACTAGAGCATTCTCTAGTTACTAGATCTAAGGTGGACCTGGAATTGAAGACCTTCAATACTTTCAGTTATGATCGGTGTGCCACCTGCATATCTGATGTTGTTATTAGTTTTCCCCCAAATCCAACTCCACATTGCCTTCAAATGCTTCGTTAACCCGCCGTTACACGCGTCTTCTATTGTGACGTGGTTGCACGCGTATGAGCGTCGCCCTCACCTACATCAATTCGACTTATTTCGAGGAAGAATGAATGTCAACGTGTATAACAGTAAAATGGGTTGTACTCACATATCATGGAAAGTCTCGTAAACCAACTGTTTTTATTAATTTAACAAAACCAAAGTAAAAATAATATGATAATAGACAAAATAGATAAGTAAACAAATGAAAAGTTTTAAAAATATTGCATACATCTAAAGATAATAAATACATCTACTCAGATTCTTCCTCCTTTATTTCTCAACAGGAACTACACTAGTAATTAGATTACATTAAGTTTTTGTGTGTTTCTTACAAATTACCAATTGATCTTCTACAATTTAGCTTGTAGCATTTTGTCTGAGTTTCTCTGTTCTTCTTCTTAGGACAGTATGCACATTTATTAGATACTTGGTTCATTTCTACAGGCTCTGCTTCATATCGAATTCCCAAATCGTCCCTTATTTGCATTCGAAACAATACAGAGATAGTTCTTATGTTCGCGGCAATTCAATATTAGTATTTTCATAATATTACTATTTTCATAACCTTCGCTGTTTTCTTCATTTTCAATTTCAGCAAGCAAGTAATTGACGTTCTTTACGAGAATCCATTTTACTAAAAAAGCAAATTAAAATTAATAATTGTTCTGAAGCTATTTCGTTGTGGCATTTATGTAATTAACTATTAATATTTTGTATTTTGATAACGACGTCCGAGGTGGTTTTCGAAATGTCAATAAAATCAATTTCTCAAGTTAAATTTTGGCTTATTTCCCAATTAGAATAGGTAAAATTAAAAATGGGTTCTTTACCAGTGGCGCACCTTGAATTTTCCTCTGGGGGGTTGGCTTGGGCACCGAAAGTTTTTTGTATTATTTGTGAAAGACAAGTTACATTTTCCTACTTTCTTTTATATATATTTCTATATGCTCTGGGAGGGATTTTAACCCCCAAACCCCCCTCGGTGCGCCACTGTTCCTAACCTAACCTAAACAATAATATCTTAATTAAACTTACCCAAATATTAAACAAAAACCTAAAAGTTTCTTTGAAATAACAGAAACGTGATTTCACCGTGATTGCACGCACAGTGAGGAATTCTCTCACTTGAAGAGGGATGGTCATTTCTTTCAAGTATCACAGCAAACTGACCGCCTGAAATATTTTATAATTTTGTCATACCCTCTCATGGACGATGCTAAAGGCATTCCTGGGTGCTCAAGGTTATCGTATTAGTTAAGACAATTTAATTGGTTATAAACAAATATGGTGAGGTATTCCCTCATAGCGCGTGTAATTGCGGGTTAAAAAACTTTACAATACGATACCTAAAGTAAATTCTCGCACATATTTTTGAATCGAGAAATTGAACGGTACATCGCTTTCTAGTTTTTGCTTTTCTAAACCTGTCGCTAATTATTATTATCGGTTAATTTGATGGGTTCACGTTAATTAGGTTTTCTTGTTTATTTTTATGTCGATTTTGATAAATAAAGTTACTTGCTGTTGTTCACTTATTTATAACAAAACAATTATTATTTGAATTACGTTTATTATTTAAACCACTTGTGTCTTTGATTAATAAATTTTTTATTCGCTATTTAGAATACAAATCAATCACATTTAAGTAAATTTTATTAGAATATTAATTTGTTAAATTAACTTTCTAACATGACTGATAAATTAACAAAAGCCAATTTAAAGCGAACTACTGCTTTTAAACGATTACAAGAAACTTACGAGTGTGGTCTTAAAGTTTCAAATGATGAGTCTTTAAAGCCTGAATTTCTTGCTAGAGCCAATGCTATTGATGGCACTTATAATGAATTTCAAAGTAATCATAACACTGTTATTTCATTAATCAATGATGATGAATTTTCTTCCTATGATGAGATGAGATTAAATGCTGATAAAGCCTTTTATGGAGTTTTATCACTAAAACATGATTTTTTGTTAAATGACTCATCTTCTCAAGCGGCAAACATGTCTACTGTAGATAATTCTAATTTTTCTAACCGTAGAAGTGTCGTAAACCTTCCAAAGCTTTCCTTGATGCGTTTCGAAGGTTCTTATAAAGATTTTCCTACTTATTTTGATGTCTTTAACAGTCTAATCCACAATAATCCTGACATATCTAATGTTGAAAAGTTTCAGTATCTGCTTACTTCTTTGGGTAATGAACCCCTAGCTTTAATCAAAGGCATTCCTCTTACTGAGGGCAATTATACTGTAGCATACGAAAAGCTGGAAAAAAGATATAAAAATACACGTATCTTAGCTAGCCACTATTATAATGAAATTTTTAATGCTCCCTCAATTTCAAAGGCAAATTCTTTTGAACTAAGAAAATTATTAAGTGTCCTTTCAGAAAATGTTGCTGCTCTCAGGGTAATGAAGTTGCCTGTAGATCATTGGGATTTTTTGCTATTTAACATGCTTCTTAATAAATTAGATTCAAAAACCAGAACCAATTTTGAACTGGAACATAGCCTTAGCCAGGAATTGCCAACTTATAGGCAATTAATGTCGTTTTTAGATAGACAATGCATCGCACTGGAGTCTGTTCAGTATATTGCTTCGTCATCTCACAAGCCAAAGGTGAACAATGAAAAACACGTATCTAGTTTTCTGGTGGAATCCAGCCCTAATTCAGTTGAGCAGTCTAAGTGCATCTTATGTTCTTCGCCTCATGCCTTATATAAGTGCGGAATATTTCTTTCTAAATCCCCTCAAGAGAGGTTTTCTATTGCTAAACAACACAAACTTTGCGTTAATTGTTTAGTCTCGCCACACTCTATGAGGAATTGTGTGTCATCTCATAAATGTCGTGTTTGCAAATTCCCCCATCATACAACATTGCACTTTGATAAAAAATCAAACGATACAGCTTCTGAGCAGAATTCAAACGTTCAGGTTACTTCTTCCAACCCCTCTGTTGGTCCGTCAGTGGGTTGCAACCCGTCTACTAGTTCTTCGATTACCAATACCCTTGTAAATACTTACATCAATTCTGACTGTATTACAAGCACCTTATCACTTCCTCAATCAACTATTTTATTGTCAACCTGTGAAGCGGAAGTAAACGATATTCGAGGTAACTTTACCACAATACGAATTCTTCTTGATACAGGTTCTATGGCGAATTTTATTTCTGAATCTTGTGTTCAACGTCTTGGCCTTTCAAAAAGAAATTTTTCGATTCCTGTTGAAGGTCTCAATGGAATATCATTGGCTGCAAACAGTGGTATAGTGCAGTGCACAATGAAACCGTGTGGACAAATCGATCCAACATTTTCATTTGAAGCCATTGTTCTTCCTAAAGTATGTTCAAATCAGCCAAAATTCCTAATTAATCCTTCTGAGTTGACACATCTTCAAACTTTAAAATTGGCAGATCCTAAGTTCCACATACCTGGTCCTATAGACATGTTAGTTGGTGCAGAACTCACTCCGTTTATTTTAAAATCGGGTAGAATTTTTGGAAATCCAAATCAACCAGTGGCATTAGAAACTGTTTTTGGATACGCTCTTCAAGGTAAAGTAAATTGCCTCCCTAATGATTCTTCTATAAATACTCTTGTTAATTGTCATATGTCTCTTGAAACAAATATCGACACGCAATTAAGAAAATTTTGGGAGCTTGAGGAGATTTCTAAATCCTTACCTTTATCCTCTGAAGATAAAAAATGTGAAGAAATATATAAGTCTTTAACTCTTAGAGATTCTACAGGTCGATTTTTTGTCCCGTTACCTTTTCGTCAAGAAAAACCTAAATTTCTTGATACTTATTCTCAATCCCATCGACGTTTTTCGATGCTTGAAAATCGTTTTAGAAAAAATCCTGATTTACGCACAAAATATTGTGATTTTATGCAAGATTATTTAAATAAGGGTCACATGTCTCTCGTTCCTACAGAGCATAACCATTCTCCTTCGGCCTATTATATCGCCCATCATGCTATATTTAAGGAACAAATTTCCGAATTCGAGATTGTATCTAAAATAAGGGTAGTCTTTGATACAAGTTTGCGTGACATAAACGGTGTATCTCTAAATGACACCTTACTTGTAGGTCCAAAGCTTCAGAAGGATATTGCTAGTCTTTTACTTAGATTTCGATTTTATGCCTATGTCTTTGTTTGCGACATTAAGCAAATGTACAGACAAATTAATGTGATTGCCGACTATTGGGACTATCAACGTATTCTATGGCGTTTCTCCCTATCCGAACCTCTTCAGGAGTATCATTTACGCACTGTGACATATGGTATATCTTCTTCACCATATTTGGCATTACGTACCTTGTATGAACTCGCAGCTTCTGAAGAAAATAATTATCCTCATGTAGCTAAAGCTTTAAGAACTCAATTTTATATGGACGATGGTTTACTGGGAGCTAATGATATTCCCTCAGCCTTGACTCTTCAATTTGACTTAATCGCAGTTATGAAAAGAGGAGGTTTTGAACTTGGAAAATGGGCTAGTAATCACCCTGATCTCATTACTCATCTTTCTGCTTCCGATTGTCAGAACTCATCTTATAGTTTTGATAAGGACTAACTTTCATTCATCAAACTGTTGGGATTAAAATGGGATCCGTCATCAGACATATTTTCCTATTCCTATGTCCCTTTTGATCGCTCTTGTACAAAGAGACACATTTTGTCTGAAATTAGTAGGATTTTTGATCCTCTCGGATTTATTTCACCCTGTCTTCTGTTTGCAAAACGTCTGCTACAAATATTGTGGGAGCTCAATGTCCCTTGGGATGAAATCTTATCCGACGAGATTACCGAAATTTGGACAAAATTCAAAACGGAATTACCAAATCCCGCTGATATTAAAATTGCTCGTTATTTGGGTTCTGAAGCCATATCTCGCGTCGAGTTACATGGCTTTTGTGACGCCTCTCAAGTAGGTTATGCTAGTGTTGTTTACTTTCGAATTGAAGAAACCACTGGTAATATCAAAACCTTTTTGGTTAGCGCTAAGTGCAAGGTTGCTCCATTAAAGACCCAGTCTATTGCTCGTTTGGAGCTTTTGGCAGCAGTTCTTCTGGCTAACTTAATTAATTTTGTTCAAAGAAGTTATGAGGGCTTCATAATGTTTGACGCTGTATATGCGTGGTCAGATTCTATGATAACTTTGGCTTGGTTGTCTTCTTCACCAAGTCGATGGAAGACTTTTATAGCTAACAGAGTAAGTCATATACAAGAAACTGTCCCTAATTCTAGTTGGCATCATGTGGCGTCTTCACAGAATCCTGCCGATTATGCAAGTCGTGGTCAAAGTCCGCTTCAACTTCTAAATACTTCTATGTGGTGGTCAGGCCCTCCTTTTCTTTCTATGCCTAGAACCACTTGGCCCTGTCAGCCTACAACTGAATCTTACTCTGATTTATCAATAGAGATCCAAAAAGAGGAAAAACAAGTTTCACTTGCGGTGACAGTTAATAGTGACAATTTTCTATTTAATTTACTGAACCGATTGTCTTCTTTGCTTAAAATTCAAAGAATTTTAGCTTATCTTATAAGGTTTATAAAAAATTCTAGGTCTAAACAAAGACTCAACGAAAACAAAATCCTTACTCCTCAGGAAATAAATTCTTCACTTATACCGATAATTCGATATATTCAGCTGGATGTTTTTTCTGATATTTTTCTTAAGATTAATCAAAATCAGTTACTGTCAAAACCTTTTCGTAAATTGGCCCCATTTGTGGACCCAGATGGTTTACTTAGAGTTGGTGGTCGGCTTAAAAGATCTTCTTTTAGTTATGACATTAAACATCCTATCCTTTTGCCCAAAACACACAGACTGACAGAATTGATAATAGAGTCAGTTCACAGCTCATACTTTCATCCTGGTTTAAAGACTTTGCAATACTTGTTGCTTCAACAATATTGGATCTTATCCCCTAAAGCAGCAATTTATAAATGTTTATCTAGATGTATTACATGTTTTCGTTCTAAACCCAAGTCATATAATCCGTATATGGCTGATTTACCCTCGTTCCGCGTTTCTCAGTTAAAGGCATTCTCATCAGTTTGCATTGATTTCGCTGGTCCATTTTCGCTTTTGATGAGCAAACACAGAGGAGCAAAAACTTTTAAGGGTTATGTCTGTTTATTTGTTTGTACCGCTACTAAGGCCATTCATTTGGAGGCCACATCTGATCTTAGTTCAGAGTCATTCTTAGCAGCTTTTAGACGTTTCATTGCCCGAAGGGGTAGGTGCAATCATATTGTAAGTGATCAGGGCACTAATTTTAAGGGTGCTAATAATCAATTAATAGAACTTGCTCAAATTACAGCACAAAAATTAGACATTTCTTGAAATTTTAATCCTCCCGCTTCTCCGCATTTGAATGGATTGGCCGAGGCTGGCGTCAAGTCATTTAAATCATATTTTTACCGAGTTATGGGAAATCAAATTTTAACCTTTGAAGAATTCTATACAGTTCTAACACAAGTCGAGGCTATTCTAAATTCTCGTCCCTTGTGTCCCATTAGCTCAGATCCTAATGATCTGCAGCCACTTACGCCTGGACATTTTCTGATTTTCGAATCGTTAAATAATCCGATTCCTGAACCCAATTTAGAGCATTTAAGTCTTAACAAACTAAGTCGTTGGCAGCTACTGCAACGTATCCAAAGCGATTTCTGGAAACGTTGGTCTTTAGAGTATATTAACACTCTTCAACAAAGACACAAGTGGACTAAACAGTCTCCTCCGGTTTCTAAAGGAGATCTGGTAGTTATTAAGAATGAGCAGCAAGCTCCTTTGCAATGGGAACTTGGTCGTATTGTTAACGTATTTCCGGGACAGGATGATGTAATTCGCGTTGTCGAAGTCAAAACTTCTCGCGGCACGATGAAACGACCGATGGTCAAGATTTGTCCTCTTCCAGGCAATTAGGCAATGTAACTGCCTTTTTTAATTAAGTTTAATTGAGTTTAACTTTAGTTATTTTTTTTCTTTCTCTCTTACTTTGAAAACATTCGTTTTGGCGGGGTGAATGTTCGGGAATCCTTATTTCTTTATTTTAATATTGCTATGATTCTACTATTTATTTATTTTCGGGTAGAATAAGCTTTAGACAATTTAATTATATTTAGTTATTTTGGTATGCCCCCTGTAAAATGACGCGGAATAACCTTCTTAATGTCAATTTTTAAAATTATCCACAAGCTCAAAGCTTATCGCTTTCGGTACGCATGTATAAAACTGGACAAGCGTTAAGTACTTTAAGGACCAGGTACCACTACTGTGATTTCGCTTCAAGCTTTCAAAGAAAAAGGTACTCCCTTTCGTGATCTTGACGGTACCGTCCCGCGTTCCACGTGCATCGCGAATTCCATGGAAGGAGTCCAGAATTGAGTCACCCATTGGATCTACAAGTTTACCATATCCTAAACATCACCGATTTCCAGGTAAGCGATATTGTGCAAAGCTTGTGGAAACATAATTTTTAAATTCTATTTTTTTACAACTCAGTTTTCATATTTCCTGCAGTTTTCATAACATTTTGAAACAGTTAAGACAATTTAATTGGTTATAAACAAATATGGTGAGGTATTCCCTCATAGCGCGTGTAATTGCGGGTTAAATATTATTTCCGAGTACACCTTTGAAACAGTCTCGAAATCACCGTCTAACTATTAGCAAATCCGACCCTGTCTTGATGGTTAAAACGACGACGGGACTTGCACCCGAAAATATGTTTCAAATAGGGCTCACGCGAAGTGAATATTCTTCGAAATTTAAGTACCTAGAACTAGCCACAGGCGTTGTTGTATGTTGTAAGATAAGGAATTTTTATGGCATTTTCAGTCAGAGTTCTGAAGATCTGTTTATTTAGTAACAGGAAATGTCATCATAAATAAGTCTATAGTGTTGATAAATCTCTCAAATATCGAATTCTCGAAACTAGCCTGAGATTAAGACGCAGCAAATTTCGTGGGAACTCAGGGATTCTGTTATTGCAAAGATAGCGAGCTCGTATTGGTCGAAGGAAAAAATCATGGCATTTGTAGGATGTCCTGAGTAAGTTTTTCTAGCCACCCGATCGGTAGAGAAATGTTTTGGATGGTCACTATTGGACAAAGTAGGTGATGGCTGTCAGAATGGGAGGTAATTTCTTCTTTTTTTTGGGAAGAGGGAACCCAAGTTTAGAAGGATCGAGTTAGAGGTTCCAGAAGTCAGTTCCGTGGAAGCCATCGAGCAGTTCAGTTCTGTCATCAAGGAAGTTTAGTTTTGAGTTCGCATCAGTGGTTCAAAATGTAGTTACCAGTTCCTGGCCGGCTGAGTTGACCCAGCCCAGCGTATATGATGGTGTGTAGCGTGAGCTCCGGCAATTTTCTCGCTGTTTTTAAGCGAATCGCCGAAATGATTTCATACCACTTTTGGTATTAAATAATTTTTTTATGCAGTCAGATCCGGAAGTAGGAGTTAGAAGTTTCATTTTGCATTACTAAGTCTAGCATTACAGTTAAATGATGAAGTATGCTTATATATTTCATTTTGATCCCGTTTAATGAACTTTAAAATAATTTTGTTCGAGTAAAAAGCTGAATTTTTCTATGATAACTTTTGTAATGAACTATGATAACCTTATGTACTGTCGCTGTAGCTATTAACAATGTGAAGTGATTTTCGCGTAGTGAAATAGCGTCTTGGACTTACAAACCAACCAACAACCAGAAGAAACCAGGACAATGATTGTAAAGGTATCATTTTTATGTTTGTAGAACTTTCCGTTTCATTTTTTTTTTGATTTGGTAATCTGGTCTCAATTTGTAACACCGAGAGATCAAAGATTCATTTTTTTTTGTTTTTTTTTTAATAAATAATGTTTGATTTACAAAATATAAATTTATAATTTCTTTCCTTCTCTCTTGAATCGTAAGAACAATAAAGAATTGACTGAGTATAGCATATTGATTATAGAGTAAATAAGGTAAGTTACATTATAATATTTTGTATATTATGTATATTTTTATTTGACTATGTTTTTTGTTTTATTTTGATTTAATACTATTTTTCTTTTAATATTTTCATTTTGTGAAAGTTTGGTTCCTTTAGGGAACCAATGGCGCCCAATATTTTATTTTTTTTATTTCTATTTTACATCCTCATTTCGATTTTTCTATCCTTTTAAATTTTTCTAAGCTAATAAGGGTATATCATAACACCTAAGAATCTACCCCTTTTCAAAGCTCTGAGACAGTAGCGACCGCGGCCATGTTCTTCATTATGTAACATCCCCCTATATCACATATCAACATCTTGTCAAATTTCAAAAATTACACCCTCTTTTTGGGGCACGTTTCACCTTTAACAAACTTAGGGGGTAATACACAATCTCTTTTGAGATCTTTTTGAATGAAAATTTTGTCTGTTTCTTTGCTGTCTACTAGAATAGAAGCTTCTTGATTCCAATATAGATATTGTAAAAGTCTCATATCGTTATTTATTCCAATCATTTATAGATAGTGAAACAGCCAATCATCTTGGAGCCTATCAAACGCCTTTTCAAAATCTATAAAACGGACACGTAAATTGGATTCTGTAGGTACTTCCCATGATCTTTGAAGTAATCTTAGCATTGAATACAAAGCTTCCATTGTACCCAATCCTTCTCTGAAAGCGAATTGTTTGTTTCCCATTTTGTGTTCGCATTTCTGATAAGTTAAAATAAGAATTATGAATTATTAATTTGTTATTATATTTTAAAAGTAGACATTTAGGCCTGGATCCCGCGTACCAAAAAATGTTGATTAATAGCAAGCTGAAAATTTGTTCATAGCTTAATGGTGTCTAGTCGGACAAACTTTGATGAATGGGAACACTGGAACAGGAGAAGTTTTAATTGTGGAACGTTTCATCCTCTCAAGTTTATGATTTTGAAAGCTAGCAGCTTGTTTTTAAGTTTATTCAATAGCTAACTTTATAATATGAAAAAATGTTTGTCCGACAAATATGTTGTACATGACAAATGACAGTAATTATATTGGTGGTAAATTAATAGCATTTTGATTTTTGCATGAGAGTTTAATGAAAGGGTAAAAAATCAATTAGAAATTCTGTTCGACAAAATACATGGGACGTTTTTGTAACCTGACGTTCGAAACCTGTAACCTGTTCCACAATTAAAACTTTCCAACTTATTACATCCAAGTTTGTACAACTAGACTCTGTTAAGCTATTAAAAAATTTTCAGCTTGCTATTAATCAACTTTTTTTGGTACGCGGGATCCAGGCCTCATTGTGAAGTTACTTAATGGACCTTGGATAAACTTTCATGGAACTTGGAATTACGTAACTTTCTATTTTTATTACATTTACATTTATCTGTTTTACATACTTCTGCAAGCACATTGCTGATATGATAGCCTTGTCCACCCGACAAAAACTTTTCTAACATACACGCGCAATGAAATGTTTAGTTTTGGAACCATGTCTAGAGAAACGAATGATTCTTTGTAGATGATAAATAATTGATTTCTGCTATACAAATCTGGCAGTCTCCCTTCTTTAGTACCAAATTCATATAATTCGTTTTAGACACTCATAAAAATATAATGACTTAAAAACAGCCAAACATTTCCAGAATCACTTCGTGCCCTGTCAATATCTGGCACTCTTAATTTTACCGTATCATTGACATTACCACGGGGAAATTTCAAGTTTGGTGTTTTAAGCATTTTCTTCGCTTGCTTTTCTCGGCCTTCCTTTGCACGTGCCCGTTTAATTGCAACAGAATCTTGCCCCTCTGAAAACTGACTAGAAAATAGTTCTTCTAGAATCGCATTAGATTCATTCACTGATGGTTGCACAGGTTTTTCTGGTTCTTGTTCTATTAGAAGCTCATTTGGTTCATCCACTTCTTGTGTTTCATGCTCTTCAAAATCAGGACCTGACTGGGTTTCTTCTATTTATTCTTCTACTTCCAAATCTTCTTCAGTCGACATTTTTTCTAAAGAAGTATCTGGCAGTGATGTTTTGAAATCAATTTTGGCAGGAACCCCAAACAAAGCTTCATACGGACTGCCCTTAATGCCAGAAGGGTAAGCTCGGTTCTTGGCGAATTGTACAGATTAATGACCCTCTGACAACTTGTTTGTTTGGTTGCTTTCCAACCAGGAACTTACTATATTTACAATGTCTTTCTTCGTACGTTCAGCAGATCCCTGTGACTGACTGTTTTGGCTTACCGTGCACTATCTTCAAATCTTTCCACATACAACACAGTTCTATAATTCTGTTGGGGAATTCTCGTCCATTGTCGCTTTGAAAAATGCTAGGAGCTCCAAAGGTACAAAATATGTCAAGAAGAACTAAAGAAACTTCTTCTGCACGTTTAGTTTTTAACGGCCGTAATTGTACAAATTTAGTTAACGTGATCTTGGTATATAAAAATGAACTTGAATTAATTATCTGCTGGGGCTTGCACATCTATCAAATCTATTTGACATTTACTATTAATTTCTTTTTGAGAGTACTGGTTTCATTACTAAACCTTTTTTGGGAACTTTAGATTTTTTCTGGCCAGTTTCACACATATTATCAAAGTAGATCGTTATGATTTCTACAGTTATGTATTGTGACATTCCGCTTGCGAGGCGATCGTTATAATCAAGATCCTCTGTTAAATGTAGGTATACAATTACCAGTAAAAGTAGGAAATAAAGGGTATTTAAAGAATATTTACTACATTTACCGTCGACTTTGGTAATTGTATAAAATTACCGGTAATTATGTGCAATTACCAGATTATCTACTTTTACCGTAACCCATAATATATTGTTCATACCTATGATTTCTTTGCCTATAAACTCTTAATCGCCCATTGCTCTATGACTGAAATACTTTCTCATCGGAAAATGCAACCCTGGACCAAATGTTCTCTTCACGGTTTATAAATTCATTACAAATTGCAGCTCGTCTCCTCTTGTGATCCTCAGTCAAAAAATGTTTCCTTGCAACTGCACAATCATTTAAACCGGGAGATATTAACAGAAGTTCAACCACGATTTTCTAAGTCCTGCCCTTTGCAATACTGGAAGGATAGAGAAGGTACTTACAATTTGTGGAAAAATCCACGGGTTTCCTGTGACATTTTCCTGTGAAAATTAGATTTTCCATGAAAAAAAAAATTGGGAGTTGCGATGAATTTTTAAGTCCTGCCATATCCATGGAATAACAGGATACTATCTATTTTATGAAGAAAACTTTTTGGGCAGGACGGTTGTAAAAGGACTAAGGGAGTATACAGACATACAAACATGTAATGAAAATAAAGAAATTTTCATAATTTTCTAAGTCCTGCCAACTTAATAAATTAATCATATTTATTTCAAAATGACCAAAAAAATGTTGGCATGACGTCACCTAATGTTTAACTGCACTTGTTTCTTGGAAAATTCTGTATAAAATTTTCACTTTGGTTCCGTGATTTTATAAGTCATAAAATAAATTTTGTTATAAAATAAATAATTTTAGTAGACATTATTCAAAATGGCAGGATGTTTAGTTACACCTTTTTTACTATATATAGTTAAAAAATTTGTAAGAAAATTCGTGGAGAATTACACGATTTTCTAAGTCATGCCATTTAGCACATATCTCAAAAAGGTTAATATAAATATATTTTCAAAGAGGCAGGATGGTTGTATATTGTATAGTTATTTCGTATAAAAAAATTAAATTGTGTGTCTGTAAAATTATTTCAGGGTGGTATAAAAACATATTCATATCACCACAATTTTCTGAGTCATACCATGTCTAGTATGCTTAAAAAACACTAATCTAAAACCGTTTACAACTTGGCAGGATAACCGCAAAGATGAATAATACAAAAAATTAATTTGTATATCATTAAAACAATCGTATCCTATTAAATATTATTTTCCTGAATAATGTCTCGGAATTTTTACACACTTTTCAAATCTAATAGCAAACTGTAACATCTTTATTTTAAGTGATTAGATCATCTAAGTAAACGCAATAAATGTAAATAAACAATTTTTAAAATTTATTGGTTACAGTAGGGAATTTACCTACCCATTATATTATACAGGGTGTCCAGAAGCTCTCATAACAAACGAAAACCGAAGATTCCTCAGATAATTTTAAGAAAATTTAACTCAATTCACCTAGTTCAAAAATGCTTCCGTGGAAAGCTAGAGCTCTTTAAAGATGGCGTCTTGTAATTCATATTCATCATCGTCATAATTCAACCCGGATCTATGCAATGCTGGATATAGGTCTCCTCAGTCTTCTCCATGCATTTCTGTCCTGTGCTGTCTGCATCAAGTTTCTGTCGATCCGTTTGATGTCATCAGACCATCTGTTTGGCGGACGATCTCTACTTCGACATGCTTCGTCTAGAAGAAGCATATCGAAGTCTTGTAATTAGTTTCTTCAAAATAGCTGCAGAACGCTTTTATTTGGAAAAACGAACACTGGTAACAGGCGCTAAGTTGCCGCATTCAACAGGTTTTCCTGATATTATAGGATTGTAGATATTGTCCTGATATTTTTTCCTATATTTGATAGCAAAATGTACTAACACTAACAACACCAGAATAAATCGATTTTTAAATACAGCATCTATGTATCTACTTGCAACTTTTTGCATTGTGTTCAGGATAACATCAGGTAAAGGTGTACAATATAAAAATGGGTGGAAATTGCATTTTAGTGCATAACATGCGTCCAAAAGTGCATAAACCTGTCAAAATCAGTTTACTAAGGGCAAAATTTTGTTACTTGGAAGGTTTATGGAGTTACGAATACACAAGCAGAACCGACCTCCGAATCACCTAGTGCCCAGAGTTGCTGCTAAGGCACGTCATCTGGAGTTTCGTGGGATATCGGCAATAAATTAAAGAACACAGATTATTGGAGGGTTTTTGTGATGGCCGAACACGAATATGACATTACAACCGACCCTCCGAGCACCTGGTGCCCAGGGTGACTGATCTCGAATTTAGAGAGTTTTTGGAGGTTGATTCTGATGGCGTATTCATGTTCAGCAACCACAAAACTCCTCAAGTAATCTACTTGCATCACTTTAGTGTCTGAAAGCCTCGAAATTTAAGAATATGGCGTGTATATTAGTCACCCCGAGCACTAGGTAAAGATCTGTTCTAATGTGACATTCTTGTTAAGAAACCCCAAAACCACCTGACTAATCTGTCTGTATCAATTTACTGCCGAAATTAATATATAAATATGGTGTAGAAAATGCTTAACAAATAAAAAGGTACCATAAAATATCAATTTATTATAATACTAAAATACAGGGTGTCCCATTTAAGAAAGCTCAAAAAATACTCATTCCGAGTTTCAACCAACCCCGTATACTAAAATTAAACATTTTGGTATACTATTAATAACTGACAATAGTAGACTATATTAAAAATCGTTTAAACACAAATTAAGAGAAGTTTGGATATCAAATTACTAACAATATGTATAGGGTGTGAATGTTCCTACAAAATTAACAAAAAAAAACGTAATTATATTTTAAACTACCTCGTATAATATTTCAAAACACTATATTTTATTAAAGAGAACATTGAGTAGAATCCAAAAATGTAAAAATATACAGGGTATTCCATTAAAAAAAAAACATAAATTTGTGTCACCCTGTGAAAACGGGTAGCCCTGTATATTAGAAAATACTGTTAAATCATAGTCCTATCTGTGGCCCATGTTTTACCTAAATAACTTTTTTCGTATATCTTACGACATAATTGGACTTTGTCACACTAATGCCCCACCCTGTATACAAAATAACCATAAAACCATCCTGCCTCTTTGTAGACTTATATTTAAGATTCTTGAAACATGTGGCATGACTCAGAAAATCGTTGACTTTTTCACGAATTTTCTTATAAATCTAGGACTCCTTCCATCTTACAAGAACCGGTTAACCTTCCTGCCGAGTACCGAAAAGGTATTGATTGTATTTGAGTATTATAACTTTTTAAAGGCAGGACTAAGAAAATTACAAAATCAGGGTGAAAATTTTCCGCAGAATTTTCCAAGGGACAAGTATACTTAAACATTAGGAGACGTCATGCCAATATTTTTTTTATCATTTTGAAATAAATAATGTATGTTTAGTTTATTTAGTTGGCAGGACCTAGAAAATCATGAAAATTTCATTATTTTCCTTACATGTTTGTATACATATATACTCCGTTACCCCGTTTGCAACCCTCCTGCCCAAAAAAATTTCTTCGTAAAATCGATAGTATACTGTCTATCTAAGGATATGGCAGGACTTAGAAATTCATCGCAAAACCCTATTTTTATTTTTTGGGAAAATCTAATTTTTACAGGAAAATGTCACAGGAAATTTGTGGATGTTTCCACAGATTGTAAGTACATCGTCTACCCTTCCAGTATTGCAAAAGGCAGGACTTAGAAAATCGTGGCTGAACTTCTGTATAATATCTCCCGGTCTAATTTATCAGTCCACTTGTTTTAATTATTCTACGTGCAGTGAAAATACCGCCCGGAAACGCTGTCTCTTTGCTAGATTTTTGAGCCGTGGCAAAAGGAGATTCTCTCAAATCATCTAGTAACATCTCATCCAGTTGATCTGTGGAGATCTTCTGCCGTCTTAAACCACCCAACCATACTATAGAGTCAAAATTATCCCATCTCTGTTTGATTTTCCGTATGCACATTATGGCTCACGTTCAAATATGCAGCAACTTGCCTTATAGTCTAAGAGCTTGTGAACCCTCCGAGTAACGGTCTTCCTGTAAGGCTAGAAATTTGTATAGTGATAATTCATGGCACACCAAGGCTAAAAACCATGACCTGGTAGGCACCAGCCCTGCACGTGTATCTACCAGGTGAATCGAAAAGTGCATAGTTTAGGGGTAAAAGAAACTTTCTTCTATAAGATTTAAATTTAAGTATGTGTTTGAGTATGTCATTTAGAAGAAATGTGTACAATGACAGGCAATTATGAACAGCATAAAACCTTGCCAGGCGAGGGGAAAGATTAGGGGTTTTTCCTAAAAATATTGTTTTTGTATCGAACAAAGTTCGTTTAGGTTTTTTGAATCATTCCAAACAGAAAAAGTCTTTAGGGACTTTTCTCTTAGGTGTTTTTGACATACCCGATTAAAAATTTAAAAATTGCGAAATCGGCCGTTTTTAACCATGAATCGGTCATTTAACTGAAAATTTCAATGTTGCCAAGGTAAGCAGATATTCTTTAAACATTGATTGATGAAATCACGAAGTAGTCCAGAAAGCCACTGCGCATCCGCTAGGAAAAATATTCTGATTCGGATATTTTGCACAATCTTACTCAAAAAGGACTCCTTTTAACAAATTTGCATGTTTCCAGGACCAAAAGTTGGTCAAAAATTTTTTAAACGTTTTTTTTTTGTTTTTTTTTTCCTAAAATTATTTTTTTTTGCATGGAAAATAGTTTTTTAGTTTTTTTGGAAGTCTTTTTAGTTCATTCCAAACAGAAAAGATCTTTAGTGACTTTTCTCTAAAAATGATAGTTTTTGAGATATAAGCGATTAAGAATTGAAAAATTGAGAAATCGGCCATTTTTAACCCTCAAAAACTATGTGAAAAACTGAAAACTTGAATGTTGTCAAGGTAGGTAGATATTCTTTAAACATCGATTGATGAAATCCCGAAGAGTTTTTTGCAATACAATATTCAAAACTCCTTTGTTTTTTAATTGCTAATCAAGCGTGCCCGACACTATTTTCCACCGACAGTATGGTGCAGATGAAAGGAAAAATTCGTTATTTCGCAAACCGGCAAATTTAAGGAAAAATCCCGAAACAGGTCGATTTTTATTTTTAAATTATGATATTGTGGCATATATGGTATACTAGTGACGTCATCCATCTGGACGTGATGACTTAATCAATGATTTTTTTAAATGAGAATAGTGGTCGTGTGCTAGCTCATTTGAAAGGTTCTTTAATTCTGTATTTAGTATTATAAACATTTACATAATTATTTATACAGGGTGTCCAAAAAATTTTTATTAAATTAAATTATTTGACAAAAAAAGAAGTAGAAGAACACCCTGTATAAATAATTATATAAATGTTTACATTACTGAATAGAGAATTGAAGAACCTTTCAAATGAGCTACCGCACGACCCCTATTCTCATTTAAAAAAATCATCGATTACGTCATCACGCCCAGACAGATGACGTCACTAGTATACCATATATGCCACAATATCATAATTTAAAAATTAAAATCGACCTGTTTCGGTATTTTTCCTTAAAGTCGCCGGTTTACGAAATAACGAATTTATTCCTTTCATTTGCACCATACTGTCGGTTGAAAATAGTGTCGCGCACGCTTGATTATCAATTAAAAAACAAAGGAGTTTTGAATATTGTATTGCAAAAAACTCTTCGGGATTTCATCAATCGATGTTTAAAGAATATCTTCCTACCTTGGCAACATTCAAATTTTCAGTTTTTCACATAGTTTTTGAGGGTTAAAAATGGCCGATTTCGCAATTTTTCAATTTTTAATCGCTTATACAGGGTGTTAGTAAATAAGTATGAAAAATTTTAAGGGCTAATTCTACATGAGAAATTAATACCAGTTTGCTCTATAAATATATGTCCGCAAATACTTAGTTTCGGAGATACGGGGTGTTGAAATTTTTAATTTAAACTGCCAATTTATTTGTTGCTCTAAGACCAGTTGAGCTATGAAAATGAAATTTGGTAAGTTGTAGGAGGTAGTTATTATGAATTTTTTGACATACAATTTAGAATTTTGTATTCATCATTGGCGCGCCTACGGGCAATGGTCTGAATTTTTTTAAAGAAAAAAATAGTACGCCACTGAGATATTTCGAAATAAAAATTATTTTTAAATTCCTCGTCTAATTTATGATAAAAAATGTCTCCTGCCTTTTTTTCATATGATGCACCGTTTTTATGCAGAAAAATAAAATATCTTGGGGCATATTTTTCATTTCTTAATACATCATCAAGAACTATCCAATATAATAATACTAACCTAGAACAATAACAGAAAATATTACTAATAAGATTTCAACTAGGTGCAAAGCTGCAAGAAATGTTTAAAATGATCTCCTTTACAGATAACAGAAGAATTTTATATTCATCATTGGCGCGCGTACGGGTAATGGTCTGCATTTTTTGAAGAAAAAAATAGTACGCCACTGAGATATGTCACAATAAAAATCATTTTTGAATTTTTCGTTCAATTTAGGACAAAAAATCTTTCTTTCCTTTTTTCATACGACTCGCCGTTTTTATACAAAAAAATAAAACATCTTAACGCTTACCAAGTATTTGAGGTAGTTTCCATATGCATAGAAACTTAGTTTAAATACTTTGTAAACGTTAAGATGTTTAATTTTTTTGCATAAAACGGCGCCGCATATGAAAAAAGGAAAGAAAGATTTTTTGTCGTCAATTGAACGAGGATTTCAAAAATGATTTTTAGTTTGACATATCTCAGTGGCGTACTATTTTTTTCTTCAAAAAATTCAGACCATTACCCGTACGCGCGCCAATGATGAATATAAAATTTTCTGTTACCTGTAAAGGAGATCATTTTAAACATTTCTTGCAACGTTGCACCTAGTTGAAATGGCATTAGTAATATTTTCTATTATTGTTCCAGTTTAGTATTATTATATTGGATAGTTCTTGATGATGTATTAAGAAATGAAAAATATGCGCCATGATGTTTTATTTTTCTGCATAAAAAACGGTGCATCATATGACAAAAAGGCAAGAAAGGTTTTTTATCATAAATTAGACGTGAAACTTAAAAATAATTTCTAATTCGAAATGTCTCAGTGGCGGACTATTTTTTCTTTAAAATAATTCAGACCATTGCCCGTAGGCGCGCCAATGATCAATACAAAATTCTTAATTGTATGTCATAAAATTCGTAATAACTACCTCCTAAAACTCACCAAATATCATTTTCATAGCTCAACTGGTCTTAGAGAAATAATGCCTGGTTGCACCAACAGATCTTAAGCTCCAGCTTAGCTAAGCTCTACTTATAAATAGGGCCTCCTTGAGTATCACTTACGTAACACCATAATTTTAGATTCTTACCTTATTATCTATTATATCTATTGTTATATTATGGTATTCTTATTGTAATATATTATAATTATATTATATTAATTTTTATGATATTCTCGACTAAAGCTAAAGATCTGTTGGTGCAACCGGGCATAAATAAATTGGCAGTTTGGAATAAAAATGTCAACAGCCCGTATCTCCGAAACTAAGCATTTGCGGACATATGTTTATAGAGCAAACTGGCATTAATTTTTCATGTAAAATTAGCCCTTAAAATTTTTCATACTTATTTACTAACACCCTGTATGTCAAAAACTATCATTTTTAGAGAAAAGTCACTAAAGACCTTTTATGTTTGGAATGATCCAAAAAACTTAAAAAAAATTTTCCATGCAAAAAAAAATAATTTTAGGAATAAAACAAAAACAAAACATTTAAAAAATTTTTGACCACCTTTTGGTCCTGGCAACATGCAAATTTGTTAAAAGGATTCCTTTTTGAGTAAGATTGTGTAAAAAATCCGAATTAGAATATTTTTCCTATCGGATGCGCAGTGGCTTTCTGGACTAAAGAGTTTTTGCAATACAATATCGAAAACCCCTTTGTTTTTAATTGCTAATCAAGCGGGCGCGACACTGTAGTATAAGTGAGGACGTTTGAGTTTGCATAAATTCATTATCTCGAAAATGGGCAAATTTGAAAAAAAATCATCAGATAAGTCGATTTTTATTCGAAGACATCCATCTGGGCGTGATGATGTAATCGATGATTTTTTTAAATGAGAGTAGTAGGGGTTGTATGATAGCTAATTTGAAAGGTTATTTAATTCTCTATTCAGTAATATCAACACTATCATAATTATTTATACAGGGTGTACAAAAAAAATTATTAAATGAATTTACACAAAAAGAAGAAAATTTTTTTGCACGCCCTGTATAAATAATTATGTAAACGTCCTCACTTATACTACAGTGACGCGCCCGCTTCATTGGCAATTGAAAAACAAAGGGGTTTTCGATATTGTATTGCAAAAAACTCTTCGGGATTTAATCAATCGACGTTTAAAGAATATGTACCTACCTTGGCAACATTGAAATTTTCAGCTATATGCCCAATTCAGGGATAAAAATGGCCGATTTCGCAATTTTTAAATTTTTAATCGCTTATATGTCAAAAACTATTAACCTAAGAGAAAGGTCACTAAAGACCTTTTCTGTTTGGAATTATTCAAAAAACCTAAAAAACTTTGTTCGATGCAATAAAATAATTTTGGGAAAAAACCCTAATCTTTCCCCTCACCTGGCAAGGTCTTAGGCTGTTCAGAATCGCCTGTCATTGTACACATTTCTTCTAAATGACTTACTCAAACACATACTTAAATTTAAACCTTACAGGAAAAAGTTTATTTTAGCCCTAAACTATGCACTTTCGATTCACCTGGTAGATACACGTGCAGGGCTGATGCCTGCCAGGTCATCATTTTTAGCCTTGGTGTGCTATGAATTATCACTCTACAAATTTCTAGCCTTACAGGAAGACCGCTAGTCGGAGGGTTCACTAGCTCTTAGACTATTAGTGACCAACCTTCTTCGAGTTTGGCCATTTCTCTTGTTTTTCCCGCATGATTAGGGACGGCAAAAACAAATTACACATCGATATATCGTATCATATGGTACGAGTACATCGAAGGAAGATATCGATATACAGTATATATCGGAGAAAATATGTCGATATAATATGCAATATATCGATATATTCTTCTTCTCGCTTAGTTTGTCTTTTCTTAGCTGTCTTTTCTTTGATTTACTTGAATAGAAATCTCCTCCATGTTTTTGTTTTAAATGGGAGTATAAATTGGATGTATTTCCTGATGTTTTTAAAACTTGGGAGCAAAAATTGCAGCGGTATTGTTTTTTATTAATTTTATTAAAATGCAACCAAACATTTATTTTGGGTGGAGCCATTATTGTTTCTTGTTTTATTATTATTAACTACACACAAATTCAATACTAGCTACTTGGGCCAATTCTGGATAGTAGAGGTTAAAAACAAAATGTTGGATTCCAACACCAGTAATTTTGACATCTTGGGTTTTAGGGTTTTAGTAAATACAATACAATTTTATTATAAAACTTTATAGAACCTACTACCT